>NC_056524.1:243431887-243517454 GCF_019175285.1 Sceloporus undulatus
ACAACTTCTCTGTTTGCTTTGTTATTCTTGTTGTTCTTAATATCTTCCATATATGTTAATTGCAGCAAAACTAAATAAAAAATAATAATTATGGAAGAATTTTCAGAAAGTAGCACTGGGATGGGGGGGGGGGTTGCCTTTCAAAACATGATGATTCAAAATGTAGCTAAGCCAAAATGTCTCAAGGGGAAAAGGTGAGTTGTTTTTGTAAAAAAAAAAAAAATCCAGACCAAACTGTCAGGACTAATCAAATTAAAGTACTCTTTGCAGTGACAGTTCTAGTAAGCATTACCCAGTAGAATTCTTCTAAAGTATTTGTGTAACCACACAGTGGCAGGTAGGGGGAAAGCCAAGTAGATGGCAAACACAGAAAGAATAATTGTCATCCAGTGGACTGGGGACATATCTCAAGATCCATTAACTTTTAAGAGCAGTTGAAACTCCCTGTTTGGAGCAGTTTTGCTATAACTCCTTCTATAGCTTGATTCATCATGACATACTTTATGAATGGTTCCTAGAAAACAGAGACTGTTTTTTAGAAGAGATATATGTCTTTCTTCATGCTTAGCCATGCAATAGTTCAATCAAGGTTGTGCCACCATGGTTTAACAGGGAATCTATTTGATAGATTCATAAATTGCCTTTTTTCCATCATAGACTCCAGGATATTTATCTGTATGTGAGATCCCACTGACATTGTCATCACATCTTTGGACAGAAAGGAAACCTGAGTAGAGAGCTCAGAATGAGTGTGTACGGATATAGGTATAGTCTTCATTCAGCAACATGAATACCCAAATGTAAGAAAGAGAGTGTGCTTTAGGAGATTATCACACTTCATTTTTTGTTCGATCCAGGCATGGGCTGGAAACAGACTTGAATGGGTTATCACATAGCAAAATGCTGCCGATGCCGCCGGGAGATTACAATCCATCTCCCAGCCACACTTAGCTCACTGAAGTTGCAAGAAAGAAAAGCTTCCGTATTTCAAAATTGGTGGGCTGGGGGATGGCTGGTAGTCTCCTGGTGGCATCAGTGGCATTTTGTTATGTGATAACACCCATTTTCAAGTCCGTTCCCAGCCTGTGCCCAGATTGGGTGAAAAATGAAACGGGATAATCTTCTTAGTCAAAGTCTCAGCCACATCCATCCTGTGTTTGTTCTTGCCTAAGAAAAGTCTAGTGAGATCCAGAGAGTGCTACAGTGGGAAATTTTGAAGTGTAGTACTCATCTTGGCAATTCACATACCACCACCACTAAAGAATACAAAAAAGCCAGTAGGTCTATTGGTTCATATCACAAACTAGTTCTATCAGTGTTCAACACTATCAGGAGCAGGTATTTTGTAAAGACAATGAGTATTGCTTGCTCATTTAAAACTAAGCCTACCTCTAATACTGTGCTACAGAGGAAGGTCACAACAAAAAATATATCTGGGAAAGCCCACAGTTCACATACTATGACTCTAAGGTCAGAGGAAACAGAGAAGACTGCCTGGAGATAGCAAATAACACCAGCATCTTTGCTAATTAAAAATCTGTAGTACTCTGCCCCTCTGAGTCCTGGCTTCATGATAACACTCAGTGCAACATCTCCAGATCTATGTTCTCTAGCATATTGAAGTCAAATATTAACAGCATTTCCTCCCAAAGGATTATGAATTCATTTTAGTAATGCATAATAACAGAACAATAGTAAGCACCCACCTGCAGTAAGCACCCACTTGCTGGCATCAAGGAAATTTCAGTGTAAGTGAAGCTCTCTTTCCAATTGCTTGACTGATTTACCATAGCACTGGGTTTCACAAACAGAGGAACTCCTATAAAACAGTCCAAATCCCTTTAAATGCTCTCAGCTTTGTTATTTATAGTTGTGTATCTATTTTTAAAAATCCGTCACAAGGTATGTTGTAACCTATATTTTAAAAATTTGTCTAAATAAGCAGAGCATTACCACCTTGGAGAAGTACAAAAGCAGCCATTTGTTGTATACAAGGGAGTCAACATTTTAGGCCTCCATTGCTTTTTGGAACCATTTAGGCTGTTGTCATTAACACAGTGGCTGTGCCAAGCTGTGGATGGCACAGGGACGTATAATTTATGGCTTGATTTCCATCTGCACTGCAGAAAACTGTTTCTTTAAGGTAACCAGCTGCATTCTCCTACCAATTCACAGAAGCGCATCAGTCACATAGAGAGCCTGCCTCCATTTAAGAGTGTATGTAAAGGGTCAGAATGTTCAGCAGTCATTTATTATTTGCAATCAACAAACATAATTTGAATTATCACTTCCATTCCTATGTCCCATTTGCTCAGAGCTTGCTTACAAGAAAGTGTACACAGCTTGCAGCCCTGTGATATATTTATTGCTGCATTTAGGTCCTTTATTTTCCCCCTTCTCTTCAGCTGAGATAGAAAATAGGCTGGGATGTGGAATGGGAATGTGTTTTGAGCTCTGTACCTGCCAAATTACCTTAACTGAAGCTGGATAACATGAATTAAGAGCTTGAGGGCTTTGACAGAAAAACTGAACAATCAAGATGTGTGTGTGTGTGTGTGTGTGTGTGTGTGTGTGTGTGTATCCCTCTGTTGGACCAGATCAATGGTCCACCTAGTCCAGTATCCTCCTTCCAACAATGACCAACAAGATGTTGCCAAGAAGCGAACCATGAAGGCAATAGCCTCTCCCATTGCTGCTTCCCAAACAGTGGCAGCTGGTGGCTTTCATTCAATGAATCCACCTTGGGCTTTAGTCCCAAATTTCAAGGAGCTGAACCTTTTCTTTTCTTAGGATAGGGATCAGCACTTTGGATAGATTCTTGAAAATATAGAATGAAACTGATGTTGGCTTTGCCACCCACTGATATGCAAGCCACAAATCACCCCTGCGCACAGCGGCTTGGTATGTCTCCAGGATCAAACTCAGTCCTTCCCAATCTAACAGCAAAGCAGAAACAGCGCTTGGTCTTCTTGCTCTGACAGAAACCTCTTGTCCTTGTAGCAGAAAAGCTGGGCCACCTGTAAGCAGGTATTCCATTTATTTGAGGGCAGGAATTCTTGCTCTTTACTATGATGCAAAACCAAAGTCAGAATCATCTAAATCACAGTATTTATGATTTCTATCTATGGGTGTGAAAGCTGGACAGTGAAGGATGCTAAAGAAAGAAATAAACTCATTTGAAATGTACTAGAAAAAAATCTACAGATAGGATGGATTGCTAAAAAGGCAAATAAATGGGTCTGAGAGCAAATCAAGCCTAACCTCTCTCTAGAAGAGAAGGGGACTGTTCTACTTTGGACACATCATATGTCATGAGATGATGTGACTCATTGGAAAAGACAATAATGTTTGGTAAAGCGAAAGACAGTAGGATAAGAGGGAGAATGCATTGTGCAAGTGGGTTGATTCAATCAAGGAAGTCATGGTCATCTTCCGGCCCGTGAGGGAGTTGACCAGGCAGGCCTAGCTCCATCAGGGCTAGCCTGAAGAAGCAGAGCCCTCCCTCCAGTCCATCTGCCTTGGTCCAGACCTCAGAGGGAGAGAAGAATGCTGGACCTGATCCCCTTCCCCACCACCATTCCCTTCTCCTTTTGTGTTGTGTCTTTTAGATTGTAAGCCTGAGGGCAGGGAACTGTCTATTATCCCCTCTGTTGTAAGCCGCCCGGATTCCCAGTGATTGGGTGGCATATAAAGAAATCCTATTATTATTATTATTATTATTATTATTATTATGGTCTCGAGTTTTCAAGACCTGAGTAGGGCAGTTGATGACTGGAGATCTTGGAGGTCTCTCATTCATAGAGTTGCAACAATCTGAAGTTAACCTAATGATAAATAACAACAAAGATTCATGAATAGCATCAGGCTGGAATGAACTGAAGGCCCATCTAATCCATGATTTTTTTACATAGTGGTCAACCAATTACTCTGGGAAGCCCACAAGCAGGAAATGAATGCAATAGCATCCTTCTGCTCATACTTCCCAGCAACTTGAGAACCACTGCTTTAGTGCCTCACCAAGTAGGACCAAACTACAAATCCCAATATTACAAAGGATGTAGCCATGGAAATTAACCAGAATTGTAGTGCTAACTTTGTGTAATGTGAATCAGCCCCTGGTAAAGTCTCAGGGGTACAATGGAAATGATAGATATAGGAATATCCAGTTTGTGTTAAAGGAAGCAAGAGTATGCAGTTAAGGATGCTATTTATAAAACTAAATGCTTTGAAAGTAATTCTTTTTTACGTTAGTCAAAGTGGAAGATCCTTTCTGATTAGATGTAAAATATTTAACTGATATTCAGCATAACATAAGATCTGCCAGGCCATGGACCCTTCATATGATGAATAAACCTCCTGGGCAAACAGCTTCACCAAAGATTTTAGTGCTAGTAATTGAACAAAGGCTCCAAAGGAGAAAGGTTAAGGATGTGATATTTATTGATCAGCTGAAATCTATATCAGTGTGAAGAAGGAACTGAAATAGATCATTAAATTTATTGTTTGATGGATTATTTTAGATTTGTATCCACTGTTAATTATTTGTCCCTTTCTGTCCTTTTCCTGACATTTTAGCATTCCCTTATTTAAGACCAGAGTTGGTGTTTTATGCTGAAATTTTTAAAGGTGTGATAAAATTTTTATAAAGTGGGTGTGCCAGTGTGATGTACTGGTTTGGATGTTGGACCAGAACTCTGGAAGCCAGGGTTCAAATCTCCTCTTGGCCAGGGAAACCCTCTGAGTGACCTTGGGTAAGTCACAGCCTCTCAGCCTCATAGAAGGCCACAGAAAGCCCCCTCTGAAAAATCTTGTTGAGAAAATTTCCTGATAGGCTTGCCTTAGGGTCGTCATAAATCAGAAATGGCTTGAAGGTAAACAACAACAACATGACTGAGGGTTGTCATTTTTGGCTGTGCGTGTTATAACCATGCACCCCTGCTATGTCAGAGGTAAGGAACTTGTTGGTTGTTGCCTTCATCTTCAACCAGCCCTAGGCAACAGATTCTGGGAGTTACAGTTCAAAACCATTGTAAGGGCTCAATTGCCCACTCCTGGCCATAATACAGGAATAACTCTAACTAGAGAAAGTGCCCTGCTTAACCCGGTTTAAAAATATTTAATCCCATGTGCATCCTAGTGGCAACCATTTGTCTCAACCTCACCACAGTACTTTTTCTCTCTTTTCCATCTCATCCCTTTTCCTTTTTTTGCAATGGTCTTTCTCTAGCTCTCCACCCTTCACTCGCTGAATTTGTGCCAGTTTCACCAGGGTCAGACTCTCCTTTGTCCTACTCACTTCAGTGCTGCTTCTCAGCTCCTGCACTCTTTCCCCCAACAACAGCCTTTCTTTACCTCCAGCCAAATTGTTCATTGGCACCACATGTGGCTGAAAGGGCTATAGGTCCATGAGTTGTGTCCATGTCCCTGTAAAGAAGGGTTATTACAGGTGTCCATAAAATCTCTGTATCCTAAGTGGTGGTCATCCAATCAACCAGATAAACAAATTACCAATCTTAGCAGAGAGCAAAGAGCCCCACTATTTTTATTTTATCCTGTCTTTCTCCCAAAGTGGGACCCGATGCATTCCGCTCACTTTCATCTGTTGACTTTTCAAATCAAACATATAGAGATTAAAAACCAGTGGTGTGCTCATAGCAAAACAGTTTTTGCAGCTCTCGTAAAGTTTGTTTACCCAGCCTAGCAAATCATATTGAAAAAGCTGTGCACAGAGATACCTACACAATGTAATGTTCAGAAGCTGCTGAGCCTATCAAATCTAATTTTTCTCTCTCAGAAGACTTAAAACAAGGGCAACTTCAATATACAAAAGCAACTTCTATTAAATTTAATTATTTTCCTCTGTGCCTCAGATAGTAATGTTGCAAATGGGGGGGGAAGTTTGCTGCCAGTGATTGCTAGTCAAAAATATATTCTCAATGAAATCATAGAAACTTCAGTTTCTACTTTCAACTGAAGTAAAATGAAAAAATTCTCACTATCATTTGCAAAACCAGACTTTTGGTCAAGCTACACTCAACTTTCTCAATGGCTGCACACAGGCTATGGAACTTCTTTCCACAACAGCCTCTGAGATGGCCCCTTCTTTGTCATCCTCTCATCAGAAGGCAAAGTCTTCAGTTGTGTGGCTGCAAATAAAGGACCTTTCAATGGGTGTGTGATGTATTATAGTATTGTTTTAAATTTGATTTTTATGCAATTATGCTTTATTATACTTTGCCTAATAGTGTTTTGATATTGTAACTTTTTTTGATTTTATCTGGACTTTTGCAATGATCAAACCAGAAAATACCTCAAGCATGTTGCATGCCTATTTGTTGTAGCACATAATTTTCTGTAACCATGTATCTTGCATTTCATGTGTTTTATTTTCTGACTACTCACTGGAAGGCAAACAAGGGCTTAATTTGTACGTTAGAATGTTGAGGAGATCCCACTGTTTCAAGGAAAATGGGTTTATTGCTGGGAATAAACTTTCCTCTCAGTTTCTAGTCTAATTGGTCTTGTTGCAAGCTGTCTTATAGCCAGTGCTGGGAGAAAAGCAGGATATCAAAGGCCTGTTACAGACTGCCAAAATAAAGCTGCTTCGGGTCTCTTTGGAGGTATGCTATTTAAATGATGCATGGGTCCTAAGAGTCCAAAGCCACACTCCATTCCTAAGCACTGGAGTGCAGCTTTGGTGCAGCTTCTGGATTCTTAGGATGCATGCATCATTTAAATAGCATACCTCCAAAGAGACCCGAAGCAGCTTTATTTTGGCAGTCTGTAACAGGCCAAAGAAACTAATATACTTCATATATGGAGCTGTTACAAAAATAGTCCCTCTATTATCTCATCATACAAAGTTATCAAGTTGGGCACTTCCCTGACTTAGCTACAAGTGCTATGGAATTATCCTTGCTGATGTTTGTGCAACATCTATTTTGCCACATTCCCTACTATAGCTTCACTATAGACAGCGCTCCTGTTTCAGACGTTTATAGCACCAAGCCTTATGAGTCAGCCCTTGCTAGACAGCTCCTCCATTTATGCACAAGCTTTTAACCCCAAGGCCACTGGAACCTGCATTTATACTGACCTACCTGAAAACCTCATTTCAAATGTTACAGTATTGTAGACAAAACCTAGGGCTCATCCAGAAGGGAACCTCCCCCCAATAAAAACCCCAAAACCTCTGGAAGTATTAGAGGTATTAAGAGTTCCAAGTTCTTTTCATTTTGATTTTATCTGCATATTCCCAGATTTGTATCCAAACTCTTTCTTAAAATATCCTGTGTTTTCCCTACTTTCCCCTCATATTCTTCCCCTTCCCACTGATCATTTTTTCTTTCTCCACAGCTTTTCTCTGCCTCCCATCTAGATTTGTGTAACAAATATCAAAAATTTATATTTATTCAGGATTTATTGTCAATGTTCTAAAGAGCTTTAGCAATATCAGAATAGTCAAAACTAGGATCATTCTGTTTTTGTGCAAATGTTTCTCTTGGCCTCACTTTCCCTCTCTACTGAATCTGTATCCTGAAAATAATTGTGTTTACTGGAGGCAGCCATCTTAGCTAGTTCTGAGATAATACAAGCAGACAGACAGATAGAGATATATTTTGTTTGGGAATATATTGAGATAATTCAAACTGACCTGGGAAGTATGAATGAAAGGCACTGACTTTTATGTGAGTTTCCAGGAAATACTTTGGGATGAAGAAAATGTCATGTGGATCTCCAAATTAAAATCAGTTTATATAAGAACAAAACCTGAGACTTTCAGATACTTTTTTTCTCATCTGGAGGGGCTCTTAATTACATTTAAGTATTAAAACCATTTCACATCTGCCTTCAAAGAGAGTAAGGTATTACTTTAGGGTAGGAGCAAGGAACATCAAGCTATGGGGCTGGTCTGGGGTGTCCAAAGTAGACTTCTGGCTTACCTCAGATAATACAAGCAACAAGACACTCCAGAAAATGACCACAAGAAAACAAGAGAGAGAGAAAGCCTCCACTAAATTCATCAGCAAAGTATTAATGAAGCAATAAGAGGGTCAGCATGGCATAGTGGTTTGAGTGTTGGATTTTGGAGATTATAACACCCTAATTCACCCATGGGACAGATGTCAGATTTAAAAGTCAAAGGTGGATATTATCACACTGCCCCGTAGCCAGAAAATCCTGTGTTTGGAAAACTGCACAAGAAGCCCGGACTGCATTCAGTTTGCATACTGCCCTGCTATGGGGCAGTGTGATAAAATCTGTCTTTGACTTTTAAATCCCATAGTTATCTCGCAGGCAGAGTGGCTCTGTGATAATCTCCTTCGACTCTGGGGACCAGGGTTTAATTCCTTGCTTGGCCATGAAACCTGCTTGGGGATCTTGGGTAAGTCACATGCTCTCAGCGTCAGAGGAAGACAGTGGCAAACCTCCTCTAAAGAAATACAGTAGTCCCTTCCCTTACGCAGGGGATCCATTCTGGAACACACACACCCCTGCGTAAGGAAAATTCCATGGATGCTCAAGATCCATTAAAGATAATGGGGCTCATGCCCATGGTGGCATGTGGCGGCGCGCCATTACTTTTCCGAGCATGCAGTGCTGTTTCTTCCAATGTGGCTTCCAGCATATGACACGGGTGCACTGTATTGTCAAGAAATTCCTAAAATAGTTTTGGTTTAGGATTACCATAAGTCAGAAATGGCTTAAAGGCACACAACAACAAAGTCATACTAACTGGGTGACCCTTGTGGTTTCTTCCAACTCTAGGATTCTATGATTCTAAATAACATAAAGGAATACAAAATAACAAAAGCTTATAAGCAATATAATGATAACATTGTAAAAGAACTTGTAGGGACATATTCAGACAGATAATAACTATGTAATAGAAGTAGCATAATATTCTAATAGATAGCCCTTAAGCCACACATACGATTTCACAACCAGGCTTAGAGCCACATTAATTTCCAAGTCCACTCAAATCCATATGTGAGCTAGACTTGCAAGCAAAATAGAAATACCCGACACCTATTTCCTATGACACCATCAATTGGTGTTTTTGAAATGATGGGTTTATACATTTTGTTCTTATTCTAAAAAGGTGAAATGTCTTTCCTAAGGCTTAGTTACTAGTATTAAGAGAGAGAGAAATTAAAATATGCTGATATTTTTTGTCCTGTCATTTTGCCTATGGACTCATAGTCCTGCTTCTTGAATTTACCTCCATCCCTCAGAAACTGAATCTTGTCCTTGGGCTGAAACACTTTCTCCATCCCTCCTCCAGGCAGGGCCTAAGCAGTTGAGGTACATTTAATCATGCTTGTAGAAGCCAACCTAACTATATGAGAAGAGAGCCCTGTGCAAGGCATTCATATGCTTGCATGTAAGGCAGAACCAGGGACGTAGCCAGGATTTTGGGAAGGGGGGAGGGGTCCAGACTAAGTGCCATCATTATAATGGGGCTTGGGTGCAGCGGTGCACACCATTCTATCTAATGGAACGGGGGTCTGGACCTTGACTACGTCCCTGGCAGAACTGTGGGTGGGGGGTGCAGGTACACATGTAAATCTGTCCAGAAATCATGTGTGCACTGGCCTGTATGAGGTTCTATAACTGTATTCAGCTGAAGGTGATTACAGAGCTCTTGGGATTGGGAACTGTGACATGGAACTAAGCCAGTGTCCTGATCACAGGAACTCTGTACCTGCATTCAGCCAAATGCTTGGCAGAGCCATATACACACATTTCCTGCCAAATACATTAAAATGAATGCAGGTCCAGAGCCCTGTACAGACTTTTATTCTTAACGCACAAAGGGCTACAATGCTTCTGGATGTGCATCAATCTTTCAGGCCAGGACTTACGTGCACTCCTGCATCTCCATAAACAGTTTTGCCTTACAAAGAAGCAACCAACCACCTGAAGAATTCTTAGGTGTCACATGTTTCACTTTGCTGGTTCTCAACAGTCTTCTTCTGAGATTGTCCTGTTCGCAGCAATATTTTGAACCATCTGTAATTTGTAAGGCAAAACTCATTAAGCACCTCTGGAAAAGATGATATCAAAGTATCTATGTCAGTGGTCAAATTCACATCAAGTTAAAATCAGGAAAAATCAGATAACTAGTCTCCTCTGCGCAGGGGGGCTAAATTGGCCATAATTGTCCTGTTTTGGTGCTAGAATAAATCCAGGTTCCCAAGAGAGAAAATGGGAGGGCAACAAAACATGGAAGAACCCCCATGGGATGCACCAGCAAGGATGACATAGCGGCCTAGTCTGGCCAGTCTGAGTCAAACATAGTCAAGCAACCAATCCAAATGACAGCCCAAAAGGGAGAGCCAAATGCATAGTCTTTAAACAGAGCAAGATCTGAGGTTATCAGGCAACATGAACCAGGAACATGAGTCAGGAATACTGTATGCACCAGACAGGACAGTTGTGAGCAATATGTTCCCTAAGGGAGGTGCCAGAATTTATGGTCTGTTGTCAGTATGCAGCTGTTCCCTGATTAATAAGTGTTATGTTCTTAAACAATCCAACTTCTGTAGTCCCTCCTTTTCTCTCCCTCGTGCTGTTAGCTATGTGTCATGCTGTTCAGAAGCTGCCATGCCTTCTTGGCCCTCTGCTTCATTAATGTGGCACTCTGTCTCATTCTCTTCCCCCTCTTTTTCACTATCTGAGTTTGAGTCCTGTGGGTATGGCACAATAATAGTTGACCCCAGGAAACCAGTCTGTTGCAAGTCATATCTCATTTATCATGGTAACCCAAGTGGATAGCAACTGTGATGAAAAACAGCTTTGATCAGCTAAGGAATATGAGTTAATTTTGCCATAACTTTTGGTATTATAGCAGCATCCAGCTCAATATTTCATGTAATCAATAAAGCTGTGTTTTAATTCACCTGTGTCATTTCATTTTGACAGATCCTTGAGGCTGATTTGACCTAGGAATTTCTCCTGGGATTGGGGCCCTGGAATCATTACACTCAACATGAACTTGACCACTGGCATAGGTGCTCTGGTATCAACTCTAACTGAGGCCCTTGATGACTGGACCAAAATTACAGATGGTACAAAATTCTATTTAAAAAGGAATTTGTGGGAAAGATATAATGATAATGATAATGATAATGATAATGATAATAATAATAATAAAGATTTATTTCTAGCCCACCCAATCACGAAGAATCCGGGCAGGTTACAACAATAAAATACATCAAATTACAATAGAGTTAAAAAAAATCAAACCCTAGACCTACTCCCCCCCCCATTCCCAGTACTAAAACGGAATTAAACAGTAATGGTATAAAAACATTAAAAACATTAAAGACATTAAACAAAAAAATAGGCAGAAAGATAGGCAGGGAAGAATAGACAGATGAGGGGACAAATATCTCTATATCTGGGGAGGGTAACTAAGTTGGAAAGGCCTGCCGGAAGAGATCCATCTTAAGTGCTTTCTTAAAAGCTGTCAGAATGGGAATGTGATGGATCTCCTCCGGCAGGTCATTCCATAGTTTTGGAGCAGTAATAGAAAAGGCCCTCTGGGAGACTGATGTTAGCCTAGATTTTTTTGGCTGTAGTAGATTTCTTCCAGAGGACCTTAGTGTGTGGGGCAGACAATAGGGAAGAAGGCATTCCCTCAAGTACTCTGGGCCCAAGCCATGTAGGACTTTAAAGGTAATCACGAACACCTTGTACTTTGCCCGGAAACTAATAGGCAGCCAGTGCAGGGACTTCAAGACTGGTGTTATATGGTCATTCCTAGAAGTTCCCGTGATCAATCTGGCTGCCATATTTTGTACCAACTGGAGTTTTCGAACTTGGCACAAGGGTAGCTCCAAGTAGAGCTCATTACAGAAGTCCAATCGAGAGGTTACCAGTGCATGTACTACTGTTTCCAGGTCCCTCAGCTCCAAGAAGGGGCGCAGTTGGCGTAACAGACGAAGCTGATAGCAGGCACTCTTGATTGTTGCATCCACCTGAGCTGTCAGTTGGAGCGACGAGTCAAGGATCACCCTCAGACTGCGAACTGAATCCTTCAGGGGAAGTGTGACCCCATCCAAAACTGGCTGACACAACTCCATTCTTGGATTCGGGGTTCCTATAGCAAGTACCTCCGTCTTACCTGGATTCAGCTTGAGTTGGTTTCCCCATATCCAGTCCATTACCGCCCCAAGAAAGTCATTCAGAGGAGAGATGCCATCCTTAGTCACTGCTTCAGTCCGAGACATAGAGAAGTATATTTTGGTGTCATCAGCATACTGATAACACCCCGCCCCATGTCTCCGGATGATCTTATCCAGCGGCTTCATGTAAATGTTAAACAGCATTGAGGACAGAATTGCGCCTTGAGGGACGCCCTATTTGAGCTCCCTCTTGGCCGAACAACTGTCCCCAAGCGACACCATCTGGAACCTGTCCGAGAGGTAGGACCGGAACCACTGCAATGTTGTGCCTCCAATACCCAACTCTCTCAGCCGTTCCAGAAGGATACAGTGGTCAATGGTATCGAAGGCTACTGAGAGGTTCAAGAGCACCAGCAGGGTCACACTTCCCCTGCTGATGTCCAGATGGAGATCATCGACTAAGGCGACCATGGCAGTCTCAACTCCATATCCCATCCTGAATCCGGTTTGAAATGAATCCAGAAAATCCATTTCCTCCAAGACTGCTGATTGGATGTCCCTGCAGGCCATGGTGGGACAGTCATAAATGGATTAGGTGGTCCTGAAATAAAATATGGTGAGCTGTTCTGAAAGAAAAATGAGAATGCAGTATGAGTGATTATTTTTGTTAGCTGCTTTGGCTAATATGGGCCAAAAGGTGGCATTTAACATTATTTTCATAAGAAAACAAAGTCTATGCTATGCTCTCCATACTCATGTCAAGTTAAGGAATCCAGACAGAATTAGGCCCAAGATGTTAGCACTCCATGATCTGAAGAACTGTGTACAATTCCCCCAAGATTAAACCATTTGTCATGTGCACATGTATATATGGAGTAACTGCCTCAACAAATCTATTGCTGGGACTGATTGGTCCCAGCCAATCCAATTAATTGATAAAAATGTTCTATGCCACTTTTCAGTAAACCATAATATTACAAAGCAGAAGTGATACATTGAATTTTTCAGTTGGCACGCCCCATCTGGGTGGGTGAGGCACTGGAAACAGAAATTGTACTGGGAATCCTTACTCTTATTTGGCTCACCAAGTTAACCCTATTGAGTTCCATGCTGAAAGAAAGGTAGGATATTAATTAATTAATTAATCAACCCTCAATACATTGACATTCTCACTGGAATCAGAGAATATCCCATAACTCAGTGCAAGTTATTTTTTATCCTGGGGTATGAGGTTTAAACATTAAGCTCTGTGCATGAATTACAGGAACAGAGAACCACTTTGGGGTCTCTACCCACTTAATGTTTTAATCAGCTGTCAGTTTCAATCTCAATTTTTCCATCTGTAATGTATTTGCAATTGGCATTGGGGAGGAAAGACACCATAAAGCTGGGCAAGTAATTTGCAAATGGAAAGTGATATACATCTAAAATGTAGATCTGACAAAGCCAAGCCATTGAATAAAAAACTGCCCATTTGAGGGAATTGATTTTAAAGTAGGAAATTACCTTCCTTCACATAATCCCACTCCACCCACCACCAAAACCTAATGGTGACATGGAGGGAGGGGGAAGAAATCAGTTCAATAGTCAGAGCTGTAAAATAAAGTAAGAAGAAAAGTTTTCATCATTTTATAGGTTTTGCCAATATTCTTCCTATCTCTCACCTCACCCCCCAATGTGTCAGGCATCTTTGAAAAATAAAATGGGGCAAAAGACAGGAACTGGAACAGTTTAAATGTTATTTTCTTTTCAGTTTATATAACAACTCCCTACCTCTAGACAAATTTTTATATGAGGAAAATCCTGGTTTGGAGAACATTGTGTAGGAGGCTGCTCTGATGGGGTGGTCCACTGGGGATTGACTTAAAATTTAACCCCCTCCATTCCCCCAAATCTATCATAGATTTAACGTCATGATGTAGAACCATTCCAATATGATATGCAGTACTTATTTTTTAAAGTGTTCTGTTTAGTGGATTTTATTGTGAAAGTAGTTTTGTGGAAGAAATTCAGCTAATTAATTTTAACTGGCAGGAAAAGGATAGACTAAGTGCTGATGTAAAGATTGGCTGGTCTTGAGAGGGTGAGAAGAGGGAGCAAAAAGTATCTGACTAATACATTGATTCCCCCCTCCCCCTCTTCTGAAACAGAAAAAATTGTGGGAAATATATTTACATACAAAAATTAAATACTGTAAAGAGATATATGTACCTCTCTCCTACATTATAGTAGAGAATGCATTCTCTGATTATGAATCCACTGTGTAGCCAAACCAGCACATTGGATGTGTAAAAAGTGAGGAGGTTGGCAAAAATAGAAGAGAGAGGAAAAATGTAATGGGAGTATCTTGAAATCTGGTGTGGCTCTCTGGCTGGAATCCTAAATGGGTAAACTCCATGCTGCATATTTTGTTGCAGTAGTCCCACTTAGGTGTGTTTGTTATGCCAAGGATTTACTCTGCTGGCATAATGGTGATGGCATAATTGGAAAATAACTGCAATCACTGGGCTGGTTTACACAATGAACATTATCCTGGTAGAATGCAAGTCAAACATAATCACACTATTTTAGGGGTGAGCAGTGGGAGGACATCATACTCTGAAGAATTATAGAATCATACAATCATAGAGTTGGAAGAGACCACAGGGGTCATCCAGTCCAACCCTCTCCCATGCAGGAAATCACAATCAAAGCATCCCAGACAGATGGCCATCCAGCGTCTGTTTAAAGACCTCCAAGGAAGGAGACTCCACCACACTGTGAGAGAGTGTGTTCCACTGTCAAACAGCTCATACTGTGAAGATGGTTCTCCTAATATTGAGGTGGAATCTCTTTTCCTGTAGCTTGTATCCATTGTTCCGTGTTCTAGTCTCTGGAGCAACAGAAAAAGGCACTGCAGTTTTTACCATCGTATCCATGAGGGTGCACATTATTGGATGTGTGAACGTATGAGCTCTCCAGTGGCACTTCCTCCCCTCCTTCTCTCCCCCAGTTATTAGCTGTTTTCTCTTCTCATTAAACATCTTGTTTCACTAGTTTGATCTTTTCAAACACATGTACATGCTCCTAAGTTTTGTTGTCACAGTTTAATGAACAATGTTTCTTTGATATTTTATGATGTTGTATTACTTGATCTCATTTTACAAATTGATATTTTAAGGAGAGTGGGATAGGAGGAGGGGAGACCTTGTTGTTATTTACTTGTATTTTAAACTCTGTTGTTACCCGCCTCAATCCCCAAAAAAGAAGAGGCAGGATATAAATCAATATATTATTATTATTATTATTATTATTATTATTATTATTATTATTATTACATACACCCCCCAAGTTATGACTAGTTAGATGGAGAACTGCAACCACCCCCTTCCTGCCAGCTCATGGTTCAGAAGGCAAATGAGGGTGGGGGGAGAACACCAATGAAATCTTTACATGTTTGCTTTTGTTCTCAGAGAAAAGACAAACACTACATTTTTGATCAAAACTTATTCAAATCTGAGATCATATGCCACCAGCAGGATTATACTCAAGGGAAGTGCAAGTGCGTATGTCCACTCCTTTGAGTGACAGCCCAAATTGACATCAATGGGAACATAGGTGACAATACAGTCAGAAGTGCCATATGTCCCCCCTTTGATTGACAGCAAAAAAAAAAATATATACAGGGGCCCTTTCCATGTGGGCACAAATAATTTGCAGACACTTCCTTCTTGTCCAGCCTTTTCATTCACAACGGTGCTGCATGTGGCCAACAGAATAGGCATAGATGCAAATATTTGGGATGTGCCCAGGAGAAGTGGAGACAATGGAATGTTGATTCAAAGGTGTAAAAACCTGCACCAATTTGCATAATACACTTCATGTAGATTGGCCCACTTTCCTCAAGATATTAGCATATGAACAAGATCAACATCCCTTGTAAGCAAATTCAGAAAAATGAAGCATCACTGTGTAACAGGCCAGATGAATTTTAGCTAACAACTCCTCAGGCTGAGCATAGATCATTAAAAGGTGTATATAACATTAAATAAGGAGACATACCCTGGTGAAACCTATAGATACAGCCTAAGATGTATGACAGTGTCTACCTATTTTCTCTCTTGAAAGAAAAGAAAAGGCTTGCTTAAGTCTGGGGAGACTGCCAGATGTTCCTTTAGAACAGTGGTTCACAACCTTTCTAATGTTGCGACCCTTTAATACAGTTCCTCATGTTGCGGTGACCCCCGACCATATTGGAGTGGTGTCTCAGTTCCTAAGACCATCAGAAAACACCTATTTCCAATGATCTTAGTCTTCTCACAACATGTCAGAACCTTCTGGATCCACTCCTGTTCCACTTTGTGGTTCTGTGCCTTCAAGTCATTTCTGATACACAGCAGACCCTAAGTGTGACCTATCACAATATTTTCTTGCCATGATTTGCTCAGAGGGGGTTTGGCATTGTCCTCTTCCGAAAATCCATGGTTGAGTGGCGATTCCAACTCTGGTCTCCCAGAATACAACACTCAAACCACTACACTACAATATATGATAGACCTCTTTTAAATTAAAGTTGGTTTAGTTGTTTTTTAATTTTTGTATTAACAGGATTTTAAATAATTGTATCATGTTTTTGAAGTTGTATGTTGCCTTGGTTTCTGTACTGGTAGAAAGATGGGATGTTAATCAATCAATTAATTAAATTTTGCCTTGTTTTGTCTGTATTCCACCCCACTAAATAAAGGAGACATGAAATGGTTTTAGTGGGTACAAATTGTTAAACAAAAAAGTCTTGCAAGACTCGGTATGCAAGAGGTGGACCATGTTAAGAACTGCATTAGGCACACTTAGGCTGCTGCCACACTGCAGAATTAAAGCACTTTGACACTGCTTTCACTCTCATCACTCCATCCTATGGAATCTTGGGATTTGTAGTTTGTTGTGATGCCAGGGCTGGGCTTTGAAATCTCAGGCATAAGAGAGGCAAATGGCTTGGCGTGCATCTACACTGGAGAAATAATCTGGTTTGAGACCACTTTAACTGCCTCGGCTGAATGCTGTGGAATTCTGGGGATGGTGGTTTGTTCCAGCACCACAGCAGAATGGCAGTTAAACCCCTGTCAAGCTCTCTGACCAAGGTGACCAATGCCCTCACCCCAAAATGTAGGGCACTCAAGCAAAAAAAGTAGGACATGACCCAAAATAAAAGCTAAAAATACCCATGTAATTATAAATTCATGCTTCTTAGCCATGATCCAAATGGAGGACATTTTGAAATTTGACAGAAGAGGACATGTCCTGGAAAAGGAGGAGGATGTCTGGTCACCTTGTCTCTGGTCCAAAACACACTGCAGAAATGCCCAGAGTTCCTCACCAAAGCTGCATCCACACTGAGGAAATACTCCAGTTGGAGAGTGATTTAACTGTCATTGGTTAGTGCTGGGGAATGCTGGGAATTGTAGTACACTGTGGCCCCAGAGCTATCTCTGACAGGGAGTCACAGAACCCTCTGAACGTAGTTGAACTGCAGTGCCCAGAATTCCTCACCAGGTGCATCCACACTGAGGAAATGGTCCAGTTTGAGACTGCTCAATGCTGGGGAATCCTGGGAATTGTAGTCTATTGTGGTCTCAGAGCCATCTTTGACAGAGAAATCTCAATGTCTCCCAAACACTAGCATTCCCAGGATTCCCTAGCATTGAGTGAAAGCAGTCTCAAAGTGGGTTATTATTCCTGCAGTGTGTGAGAGAGATATAAAAGCTAGGGACTGGATTCATTCAGTAACTCACAAAAGGAGGGTGTCTGTGTCCAAAACACACTGCTTTGACTGCCTGGGCTCAGTGCTATGGAATCCTGGGAATTGTAATTTATTGTGGCACCAGAGCTCTCTGACAGAGAAGGCTAAATGCCTCACAGACACCAGACTTCCAGAGCATTGAGCCAGGGCAGTGAAAGGGGTCTCAAAGTGCAGTGTCAGAGAGAGAGAGGAAAGCGAGGGATTGTAATGAATAGCTTGCCTGGGCTGAGGCTGCTCTGGAAGTAGAAGAGGAGGAGGAGGAGGGAGGGAGCCAAGGAAAGTGGCCAGGACCATCCAGAGGAGCCCCCTGCTTTTCCTCATCATCGCAGCCTCCTCCCTTCCACCGCATGCCCCAAAGGGCCAAACGGCCGGCAAGAGGCTCTGCTCCCAGGCAACCCCTCCTCCTCCTCCTTCTGGCCTCATGGCCCCGAAGAGCCCCTTCTGCCTCCCTCTCATCCCTGAGAGTCTTCTGGAGAGGTGGCTCTAGGCTACCCCCCCCCCCACACACACACTGCCTCATTGCTGGTCCTAGGTGAAAGGGTCTTGCGTCCCCCAAAGGGGTCCCGACCCAGAGGTTGGGAACCACTGCTTTAGAAGTTATTAACAAAAAACACATAGAGGGTGCATTCCCACTATGATTTAAAGCAAATCGCTGATCGGGTTATATGACCGTTGTTCCCATTTGAAACTGGTTCAGATCCTACTTTGATAGATTTCTGTCATGATAAAGTGTGGCAAATGTAAAAAAACCCAGTTTTTCCAGACACTAGTTTCCTAAATGTTCTTTGAAAAGAATCTATCCCAAAGCATGTTCAATAAGTGGGAATGATGGATCTGAATTGCATCATTCTGGAGGGGAAGGACTAATGGCAGAGTTTTTGGTAGATCCACCATTCCCCCCCCCCCACCACACTTTGTGCTTGTGGTGTGACCTATGGGCACATGATTTAAAAAAAAAATTGATAGAAAATTCAATTTATTGATTTCACAACTACTTGCAATTATTTGGGTGATCCAACAATAGCTCATAGTGAGGCAAGTAGTTGCATAACCATTGAATCAAATCTTCTGTCAATTTAATTTAAATATCCAAGCCGGTCTGCCTGGGCTGCTGCTTACATTACTGATGATGCACAGATGATTGACATGTATTTTGAAATGGCACAAACTAGTGGGAAGACAATCGTGCCAAAAAAGATGTGATTAGAAGGGGATAATGAAAAGATCTGCTTTCATAGTTGGAACAACAGACCTTTTGGAATCGATTTACCAACACAGAGCGAAGGCGAATTGCAAGCCGGTTTAAATGTAAGTAGGAATAAGTCCAGAGTGATCTCAGATCATCTTGCAGGTTAGTACACTAGATGCGCTTGACAACAGGTGAAAGGATGTATTCTAAAAGTGGGGTATGTGCTAGAATCTAGTGTACAGAACAAAAAGATAAAAAAGTCAACCTTGTAGTCTTCCTAAGAAAAGTTCCCAATAAGCTTTGCCATGTCTGCCCTAAAATGCAGATTTTGGTAAGGCCAGGAAATATATATTTACATGTAATTAATGCAGTTAAGACTTGCTTAAGATGAATGCCTGTGTTTCACAGAAGCCTGTTAGATATGTAAAATTTCTCAGACAATTGAGATTGGCATGGATAATTGCTAAGAATATGATGAGGCATGTTGTAAATATGTACAAGCCTTTAGGAACTGTCTGCATAATGACTTAGTAGACACTATGGGAAACAATGTGATTAGGGAAAACCTGATTATGAGGATATAAGGAAATATTACATGTGAACTGGCTTGGAAGCTTGGTGTTTTTACAAGTATTACTTAGCATGTTAAAAATCTGAACACAGAGAGAGTATCTATGAATGTCCTGATAAATATGATGTGATGGCTATATGACTTAAAATAAGAGGACTTATATATAATATAATGGAACAATAATGCCTTACATATAATGGTATGGAATGCAAGTAACAAAGTTGAAGTACCCAGGCATTGCTATGTCTGTGATTTTCCCTGAAAGGAATGTATACACGTGTATATATCCATAAATACTTATAATAAATAGCCTAAAGAAGTACCAAAAACTGGGGAACCATGCCTGTTTCAGTGGCCATGAAGGTCAGTCATTTCGGGGCTTGATAGACTGGCAAAAAGGGGCAGTGAGATGCCCCCCTTTCTGGCCCGGAAGCAGTGAATATTTAGGTAAAAGAAATATTTGCTTTGGTGAACCTTCTTTCCAAAAAAAACTTGAGAGAGCAAGACAATAGAAACACAATAGCTCAGCTGAAAATATTTTGAGAGACTGTCTGTTAGCCCCAACGGGGGAGTGACATAAATCACATGGTTAGTTGAGTGTGTGTGTGTGTGTGTGTGTGAGTGTGAGTGAGAGAGAGAGAGAGAGAGAGAGAGAGAGAGAGAGAGAGAGAGAATAGTTTGCATGCAGGAATTCCCTATCTATCTAAGGAGCGGGAAAGAGACAATCTTCCAACAGTAAGTACTTTACATTATTATTGTAACTTTAAAAGCTTCTATTCTTTTGCAGTGCAACTGTTATAGTTGCAGGGGTCTGAACTCACTAAATGGTGAAGGGGAATTATCACATGGTGCAGGTATGCCCTCACACTGCTGCCTCATCCTCTGGTTATGGGTATTGAAATAGCAGTGATGTGAATCAAAGGGCATTGTGTTTTGTAATCCAGGTCATATGGCTTTTTTTAAAAAAGTTACAAAATGGAAAGCATTCTGTTCACTTTGAAGAAGCAAGAAATTAATGAGTTACTACTTAGGGGACCTTAGAGTTCTAATTGCAACTAATTATTTTTCAAAAGTAACTCTCCAGGCTTTGATTTCAGCCAAAGAATGACCACCACCAAAAAAATATTTCTTACCAAAGGTGGGCTTTCTTGTTGCAGTTGTTCATGTCTATTTACTATATGTAATATCTATTTTCTCATTCTGTGTACAAGTTGCTATCATGCAACAAATTTATATCCTTTAATGGAGCATATATTCCCAGTGTACCTGTTTCGTTGGCAGGATATATTTATTGCTTTGGTATCAGCTGTCTCTAAAATGGGAAAAGCAGTTATTCTCGGAAGGAACAGCAGGAAAGCCAAAACAAGAGCTCATTTTTTAAGACCAAGGCCCATTTCTAGCACCGAAGAATTGTTCTACAGAGAGCAAATAAAGAAGGTGTACATAAATATTCACTGCTCCATCTATTAAGCTGTCAGCCAAATAAATAAGACACACTAAGCAAGAAAGTGATCCAGTTAGTGGAGTACAGATTGTTTTCTTCTCACTATACAGCCAGAAAATTAACACTTTTAATATATCGGTCAAAATAGTGACACATTCAACAGATCAAACACTGGGGAAATTAAGTTGGCTGAGTGCTTTTTTATGCAGTACAACTATTATGATGTGTCATTTCACATCACAATCCTACCCACACTGAAGTCAATAGGACCTTATAACCCACAAAAAGGCATTTTGGATATTTGTTTTGGTGAACCAATGAAATCAGGTATAGTTAGTGAGAACCCTTTATTCCCTCTGTTAAAAACAAAACACAGAACATGCTGCTGCCTAGAGAGGTTGATTGGCAAAAAAAAATCAAATCTGGCCAAGCATTTCTTCACAAAATACAGAAGGTATTTGTGGAATTCGCTGTCACATGTTAGATTATGGCCAGACTATATGTTTCATTCAATATGTAGGACAGAGATCTGTAGCTCCCTTTTCCTTCTCAAATGTAAGTACAAAGAGGCAGTCTAGTCTGGATTAGGATGTTATTGTGGAGCAGAAGGAGAGGAGAGGATGAGATCAGCAAAAGTAAACTGTCTTTTCCAGCTTGGATGTTCTTCTTCATTAATATATTTTTCCATCTTGACCACACTCTGATATTGCTTGGCCATTTGTGTCATGGTTTTCAGCAGTGAAAAGGTGGAGGGTATATAAAAAGTCCATGGAGGACTATTAATCATGGTGACTTCAAATGCAGGAGCACGGTGCCTCTGAAAAGAAATTGTTGGACAACAAAAGAAAGAGAACAGTGCTGGACCTCCCAGTAGGTTGGATGAGGTCTGCCTCAGATGGTAGCCTGCTAGGAGTGGAGAATTAGCAACCTTGAAAACCCATTGCTGCTGTACAGAATCTTTTTTTTAAAAAAAGATTTAACCAAAAGTGCTTGTCTTTCTGTGAACAGCACATACAGTCTCTTGGGCATCCTACTCATAAAGCTGACTCTAAGGAAGGAGTCTTTGAGCGCACAAAATAATCATCTGACATTGCCATGTACCTACAGAATGTTCTTGGTCTTTATGTGCATATGGGATTCTCCTGGTTGAGAAATGTAAAGCCATTACAACAAAATGATGTCACTCTCCTGAAGAAATATTTGTTCAAAAGCTCATGTCAGCATTTTTTCCTGTCCTAGAGACAATCCAGTATTAGTCTGCAACTTCTGTGATGCTATCAACTCTAACAGCAGATTTATTCAGCAGCATCTCACTCCGTGAAGTAGATTCATTCAGCTATTTCTCATTTCATGCAGCTCTAATGCAGAAAGAAAAGTGTGTGTCATAAAGCTAAGCCTAAGGCAGATCAGGTTCTTCTGCCCCCACAGATAAGCTGTTCGGATTCCTGTCCCATAGCAGGGATGTTTTGTTAGATATCAACTCCATACTTCTGTTTTTAATTTTACTCATAGTTCAATTACATTTTTCACTTTTATATGATGTTATTTTTTAAAAAAATTATATGCATTTTGATGGTTTGAGTCCCAGACTGGGAAAAGAGAATACAGTTGTCCCTCTGTATCTATGGATTGAGCATTCAAGGATTCCATCCCCTCTCATGGTTTGAAAATATATTATTTTAAATTCCAAAAAGCAATTTAAATTCCAAAAGTTATATAAGGTACACCATTTTGCTATGCCATTGTATATAATAGAACTTGCACATAGAATTTGGTATCCATGTGTGGTGGGGGTGGTGGTGATGGTGGTCTAGTATTCAAACCCCTGTGGATACCAAGGGCCCAATCTAGTAGTAGTAGTAGTAGTAGTAGTAATAATTAGTATTATTATTATTCCCAGGAACCTTAGTCAATTTGGTCAATGAAAAAGGGTTATGGAAATTGTACTATAAAACATCCAGAGAACAAAAGTATCCTAATTCTATCTTTTTTCCCACAGTAGGTAATAGTTCCCCAGGGCTCTGTTTGGGTCCCCTTCTGTTTTCTCTCTACACACTGTCCTTAGGTAAACTCATCAGCTCTTTTGGTTTTTCCTACCACCTGTACGCCAGTGACACCCAGTTGTATCTTTCCACCCCTGACCTTTCTCCAAGGCTTGAACAGCAAATTTCGTCTTGTCTCACAGCTGTGTCGCAGTGGATGCGCCATCGGCGTTTGAAGCTCAACATGTCCAAGATGGAGATTCTTTCTTTCCTCCTAAGTCCACCCTTCAACATTCCTTTTCTGTCTTTGTGGACAACATTTCTATTCAACCAGTCCAGCAAGCCCGCAGTCTTGGTTTTATCTTTGATTCTTCTCTGTCATGTATCCCTCAGATCCAGACCACAGCCAAGGCTTGTAGATTCTTTTTATACAATATTGCCAAAATCCGACCATATCTTTCCACCTCTACTGCCAAGATTCTGGTCCATGCCCTAGTGGTCTCATGACTTGATTTCTATAACATCCTCCTGGCTGGGCTTCCTCTTTCTCACCTCCGCCCTTTAATTTCTGTCCAGCATTCAACTGCACGCATTATCACATCCGCCCACCGCTCTAACCATATCTCTCTTTTGTTGGCATCCCTTCACTTGCTCCCCCTCCCTTTCTGTATTCAGTATAAGCTCCTGCTGTTGACGTTTAAAGCCCTCCATGGGCTGGCCCCTCCTTATTTATCAGACCTTCTTTCTCCTCACCTTCCCACTTGGGCCCTCCGCTCTGGTAGTCAGGGTTGGCTGTCCCAGACCAGGATTCTCTCTGCCCCATCCAGGATTCGCCCCTTTTCACTTGCTGCCCCTCACTCCTGGAACCTTCTTCCCCCGCGAGCAAGGGCCATCACTTCTCTAACCAGCTTCAAAACGGAGTTGAAGAACATCCTGTTCAGAGAAGCGTTCCCAGGCATTGCATGATTATCATTTGCAATCTGATGTTCTTTTTTGTTCCCTGTTTTATTGAACCATTTCCTGTATTGCTATGTATTATATTATCCTATTATTTCTTAGATTGTATGCCATAGGCAGGCTTACTCTTATATATTTATTGTTTTTATGTACAGCACTGTGCAAATCTACAGAGCTATATAAATAATAATAATAATAATTGGCTACACTCCTTGATCTACCATTTTCCTGGGATTACAGGCAAAGTAATGGACCCTTCAGGCTTTTCTGTGTCCATATAGATAGAACAGTACAGCCTTCTGTTGTAGGGTTTAGCCAGCCTAGATTATTGACCCGGGGTCAAATAACCATAGAAGGTGAGGTAGAGTAGAGGCATCTTGATTTCCTTCTCTCCTTTAGACAGCCACTTTTAAAGGTTCTTGGCAATATGCTAAGCAATGGAAAAGAGGGGTACTGTATTATGATGTCAGTCCTTACAACCTGATCTTGTGAGCCCCACCAATAAGATGGTTGCTTCATAAGTGCAACTGTATGCATTTCTATTCAAAGGCTATCCTCCTTCCATCCAGTGAGATCTAAGGGAGTTCACAACAGAGATAATAGCAACATACCATTTTTAAAAAGCATTATAAAAAAAGAGATAAATTAAATAAGCTATTCTATTGAAAACAGGAGTGATTTTTAAAAATTCAAAAACTTTTAAAATATAACAATCAAATAAAAATATAGCAGTCTCACATGAGAGGGGGGAAACCCACTTTTGCAATAGCCAGTTAATCATCAAAGGACTGTTTAAATAAATAGGTCTTTGCCTGCCAGCATAAATGGAGCAGAAAGTGAGCTAACCTAGCATCTGATGTCAGAGTGAGTCCCCCCCCCCAAAAAAAAAATCTCACGGGGTGAATTGATTTTTCATTTGTGTATTGTTTACTTCAGATGTGTGGCAAAGTTATTTGACTCACTGAAACAAATGAGGCTTAAGAAATAGGAAACATCAGCTATTGTGAGTTTTATCAAACTCCGTGCCACCTTCTTTTCTAGGTAAATCAGAAGGAAATGGCAAGTGGGCTAGAATGGCTCTGTTCTTCAGGAAAGAATATTATTCCTGAAAGCAGCTTCCTTCATAGCCTAGTAAAATAAGGGAAAGTGAAAAATTTAATAGGGTGTCCTCAGTTTATTCAATTTCTCTCTAAAATTTGAGGGTGTCATAGAAATTGCATTTGTTCATTTTATTTAAATCCAAAAATGTTGTCAGTCATGAGTGGAACAATCCTCTCTACTTTCATGTAGGTGAGGGAATACTCTGAGAAATGCAGTGGTTAAACAATTCCATCTCTCGTCTCCCAGAAGCTGCAAAAGAACAAGACTTACCAATGTGTTTTGACAGAATCTTGTAAATCCAGTGGAGTGTGCAACCAGCTCTGCATGCATGGGGGACTTTTGAATCTTGTCTTTTCCTTATCAGAGTTCTGTTAAAGAAAAAGAAACTGAAATCAGTACAACTTCTTCCAAAATTTTGTTACACAGTTTCATGGCTTAAAAGACCCCACTACTACCTGGAGAGAGATTTGATATTGCAACTGTAATGAGAGCTGCAGCAGTTCAGTGCTGCACGCTGAGATGATCTTGGCCTACTACTGAGTTCCACCAAGGCAGATGTGTTTTCAAAATGAGAAAAGGGGGATAGAAGTGTTTCCAAAATGAGAAAAGTATTTGATTATGTTGTTGTGTGCCTTCAAGTCCCAACCTATGGTGACCATGAGGTGAATCTATCATGGGATTTTCTTCACAAGATTTGTTCAGAAAGGGTTTGTCATTGGCTTCCTCTCAGGATGAGAATACATGACTTGCCCAAGGTCACCCATTAGGTTTTATGTGCACCTCATCATTTCCTTTTGTCTACTCGCCTCTCATTGGGGAGACGATTGTAAAGTATATAATAAACCTTTTCCATGATACTTTATTCCATTCCACCTGTCAACATGAGCTCCCTCTTTCTGTCACAAATAAGAGACACACTTATTTATTAGTCAACAGTTTGTACACACTATGCAAGTTCTATCCTTCTTGGTTTTTTCAAGGATTGCCTCCTCTGTTTTTTGTTTTTTTAAAATCCTAAAGATGTTTTGCATGTCTGCAAGTCTTGTGTGATTCCCCCCCCCCCCCCTTGTGTATGGTGCCATTTTCTCATATATAGACTACACTCCTTATGATTACAGGAGAAAACCAAAGGAAAATATTAGCTTTAAAAAACAGTTCAGATCCAATGCATTAGAAACACCGCTTTTAAAATTAAGCCATAATAATATAAATACTGTGCAGGGAAACAGTATAAAATGAGTATTTTCCAAAGACCTTGAAAACCCTCACTGTTACCAAAGAGATGCTCCATTATGTTACATAACAAAGAGATTATTTTTATATAATGCAGAATTCCTTCTGCAGTCCTTGGGTCATTTATACCTAAGTGCCTTGTAAGCCTTATTATAATTGTCCATTGCAAAAAAGCCTTGGAGATCTAGCTTAATTTCATACATGGCTGTTTTGTCCTTCCTTTCTTAACAAATAATGGAAGTAATTAATCAAGTAGTAAGGACAGCTTCTTGTCTCCAAAGCTGAGTGGCTCTGTACTTCATGAACAAATTTATACTCTGGAATCTACATCTGGAAACAGAATGATGTACTTGATAGACTTTGGAATGGCCCTAGAAAGCAATTTGTTTGTTCTTATATGCAACCACAAGGACCTAATGGTTCTGTAACATTTTGGTCTACTTTGTAGACAATGGATAAATATTAAGTAGATTTATTTATTCATGAAAGTTTGTTCTTCATCTCAATGATTGTTCCCAAATCGATGACAACATAGAACAAGCAATGAAAGGGCTAAACCAAATTAAAATACAAATCTTCATAGCTTAACAAATATCACATAATATAGATTTCACATGTAGCAGAACCCACAGCAATCATCCTGCAGAGATACAGCAACAATTTTGTCAACAGGAATTTTAAATATTGGGAGACTGAACACAATGAAGAAGAGCCAAACAAAGGGTGTTACAGAGCTCTGGGACTACCACCAAAAAGGTCTTAATCCTTGCAGATACCAATTTGGTGTTAAAATAGGATATCTGATTATTGCAACTGGGTTTCAATAGTTGGAGCCTAAATGCCAGATCCAATCTAATTTTAGATGATAAGCAGCATCTGCTCTGGTTATCACTTGCACTGGAAACCAGCAATGAATAACAGGTACTGTAGACTATATTTCAGATGAAGGAATTGGCAAAACCCAGCTCCATTCCTTGCCTAAGATAACCCTTTGAAATTCATTACTCTACAGGTGAGTTGAAGGCATGTACACACACTCACTCATTAGTGAGCTAATAATGGTCTGAATGTCGGATTAGCGCTCCAGGAGGTCAGAGTTTGAATCCTTGCTCAGCCATGGAAACCCAAAGTCTCTCTGCCTTAGAGGAAAAGCAATGGCAAACCCCCTATAAATAAATCTTGCCCAGAAAACTGTAGGATAGGGATTCCATAAATAAGAAATTACTTGAAGGCACATAACAACAACAAGACATAATATATCCAGAGTACAGTTATAAGCAAGGCTCTTCCAATGATTAATTTCAGAATTTGGGATTTTTTTTCTTTTTCTTTTTATTCAATTTTACATTCAGTTCTACACATTGGTTTTTTGACTATAATTCTATATTTGGCATTGTTTTCCTTTTTACTTTACTTTTCTTAATATCCCCCCTCCCCATTTATAAGTTATTTATCCGGTTAGGTATCTACTAAAGCATAGTTTATAGAATATTATTCTTCATCGTTGTTTGACAGTGGAACAAACTTCCTTGGAGTGTGGTGGAGTCTCTTTCTTTGGAGGTTTTTAAGCAGAGGCTGGAGGTTCATCTCTTGGGGGTGCATTGACTGTGTATTTCTGCACGGCAGGGGGTTGAACTGGATGGCACTTGAGGTCTCTTCTAACTCTATGATTAATTTATAGATATCTTAATTTCTAGATATTTTAAATCAATATGTTTCCATATTCAACCCATTTTTCTCTTTTATTATTTTTAGCTTTTATATGTCTGTGTATTGTTAAAATTTTCTTAATTCAACTGAGGCCCCATTCATACTAGCTCATTTGCCCTCATTAGTTATGGTTCAGATTCAGTATGTTATTACTGAATCTCTCCGGAAAGAAGTTTATACCACCTTTGCACCAATTGATGCTCACCAGTGCAAATTACCGCACTTGAAGTTCCCATTCACAAAAGTAGCACTTGAAGAGGGAGCCTCCTTGTTGTCAATCAAACTCACTTCCACTGTCATCAGTGGTGAATGTCATGCTGCATTGGCCAACAGCATGGGTGCTCCCCCTTCCTTTTTTTAAAAAAACTGGCGGCAGCATTCGCATATTCTGTCAGCTTGTCAACTTGCCTCTTTTTCTCTCCTAGCCCGATGTCCTCCCCTTCCCTCCTGATTCGCCTCTCTTTCTCTCCAAGCCCGATGTCCTTCCCTTCACTCCTGATTTGCCTCTCTCCAAGCCCAATGTTCTTCCCTTCCCTCCTGATTCAGCAAGCATTCACATAATCTGTCAAAAATAAACATTACAGAAAAGAGAGAGAGAGAGAGAGAGAGAGAGAGAGAAAGCTGTTTGCGAGAGGGGAGGCATGTTCTGCCCACTGCTCTCCCTCTGACCTAAATCCCTCCCAAGAACCTGACCTGATCACGACTGTGACTAAGTTCACATTTTCTGGCAGCAGGGAAGAAATGGGTTTTCCAAAAAGAAACAGGAAATAATCCACTTTCGGAAAAAAAGCTCTAAGAGGGATTTGCCCTGCATCTGGGGTGCAAGACCCTGATCCTGATGTGTTTAAACCGATGGCAGTGAGAACTTCCCACTTTTAATCCGGGTTACAATTCGGTACAAAAGGTAGTCTGAATGGTCCCTTATAAGTCTTCCTAGTATAATAAAATATCTCTACCTTTCTTATATTGGCTAGCTTTTTCTATCTTATTTATTTGTTGTACACAATATTGGTTTCATATGTATATTTTATATAGTTTTATAATAGTCAATCTCCCATTCAGTAAACAAGTTGGATTTAAATATATTAAGTAGACCATTTTGGACATGTTCTAGAAGAGTTTTCTTCCTGATGTTTTGCCAGCATCTGTGGCTGGCATCTTCAGCAAATGCTTGCCTGGAAAAGAGTTGGGCATATATAAACTGTGTCACCCTGGGAAAAGAGGAATGATTTGCATGTATATTGTTTTGTTGCTAATGGCAGGCCTCAGGGTGGGAGGATATGCAAAGGAAGATTAATGTCTGCTTGATGACTGCTCCTCCTTTGCATATTCTCCTACCCTGCCATACAGAGTACAATACACATGCAAATCACTCCTCCTTTCTCAGGGTGACACAGTATATCTATATACCCAACTCTTTTCCAGGCAAGCATTCTCTGAAGATGCCAGCCACAGATGCTGGCAAAATGTCAAGAAGAAAACTCTTCTAGAACATGGTCACATAGCCCCAAAACCCCACAAAAAACTATGGATGCCGGCCATGAAAGCCTTCACATTAGTCCATTTTGCTGAATAGTAACTCACAATCTTTGTTCCATTCTTTTTTGGGGGGTTCTCATTTAGTAACATTGTAATCCTATCCATTTCCATCATGTCTAAACATTTTCTGAACCAATTGTCTATCATCAGGATTTCATTTCCATTTTTGGGCATATATCAGTCTAGCAGCTGTAACGGAGTATAAAATATATTTTATATGCTTCCTTTCTTATCTTCATTCTGCAATATTTAATAAAAAACATTCTAGAGTCATTTTAATTGGTAATTGAAGTATTACTTGTAATGTGTTATGGATTTCTTTCTTGAATTTAACTGCTACTGCACATGTCCTCCAGATATGATATAATGTTCCTTCATCCAGACCACATTTCCAACATTTTCCTTTTTCATAATGATGGATTTTTTCAAGAATTTGGGAATATTACCTTTTTAGATTACCACTTCCAGAATTCCCCAGCCAGGATGACTACTATAGAGGTAATTTTAAACTTTAGGTAGCTAACATCAGAAGCTGAGAATATTTATTTTAAACATTTAATCTTATCTTGATTGTGGAGTAGGCTCAAAATGTTTTGAAATGAGATCAGTAACAGTGCTCACATTCATGGTTCCACAGAATATTGCATTAAAATATTAGGTTTGTTCAAGAAAAATGGTTCTTTCATAAACTGATCCATAGGTCATCCTTCCTAACATTGCCATTGGCTCATTGCTGTTTTTCTCGTCAGCAAAAATGAACTTTCAAAAGCTGATAACTTTATTTCCTTTTTTGCTCTTCAAAAAGAAAATAAAACCTCTTTGTTACTTTGAAGAATACAGAAAGGCTTTTAAGAAGCAGATGTTATTTCTCAGGTGCGAACAAAATTAAAGTGTGGGTGGTGAAATGTATGTTAATGAGCCAAGAAATGTTAATTGGTATGTAACCTTGAGCAAAAGCATTCCGTTTTGTAGCTCTCACTTTGAAAGATGGAAGCTGTTATGGCTTCATAACAGAACTGCTAACTAACAGAGGAAGATTTCTGTAATTTCTCCCAGAACTTTTTGGGAGATGTGGAGGGGATGTGGAGAACTGGACAAGAACCAATCTTTCAATGTTTTACATTTTCAAACACCCTCCTCCCTGACCTAACTGGTCACATTGATTTCAACTGTACATTTCAGATACACTGTCTAAAACATCTTCATTAAAAGGGCAATCCTAAGTGACAGTTGTCACATGCTGGCTGGACAATTATAGTTTTGCAGGTAGGTAGGTCTGCCAGATCGAAGGTGACTCACCAGCCTGCAAATACCAGGATTCCTCAGGATTCTCCAAGTTTCCAGTTTTCATAGCAGGAACAAGGGTGCAAATTTCCCAGTTCTGCTGAGTTCAACACCAGGCCAGGGGTGGCGGAGAGAGGGGGGGGGGGGAGAGGCTGTGTACAGATTTCCAGCTCAGCTAGTAGAGCAGCAGCTTGTGACAATATGCAAAGCTTAACTGACTTGTTGGTACAACTTTTAAATGTTCTGCAGGGGCATCTTTGTATTCCATAGCTAACTTGTCTCTTCCCTTCTAGTCATTGTGGTGTCAGGGCACACTCTTTGAACTACATCTCCCTTCAAGTTGCCTGTATGTGGCTTCATGCCACCTGTCAATTGATGGTGAGTTCATGAATTTCACAGGGTTTTCTTAGGCAAGAAATACTCCCGGGTGGTTTTTCCACTTTCTTCCTCTGAAATATAGCTACCGCACCTGGTATCCATTGGCAGTCTCCCATCCAAGTATTAACCAGGGCTGACCTTTCTAAGCTTCCAAGATCAGATAGGATCTGGTGTCTTTAGGGTATTATGGCGGGGTACAGACCACCCAAAAACGGCGGCCTGCTGGCACCTACTTTTGGTCCACGGGGAAGCCGCAGCCTCCAGACTGCAGGACTTCCCCGTGGAGCAAAAAGAACCCCCCAAAAGTGGGTTCTTCTTGCAGCGCAATTATGATGCTGCAGTGCACCAATGGCCACTCGCAACATCATAATGGTGCTGCGACGTGCGGATGCTAGGCATCCTGCACATAACAGTGGTGGCACCCATCTTTACAGGGCACCCCCATTGTTATGCCCTCATCACGTGCTAGGGTTGAGGCTCGTATGGGCGGAGTGCCCTCGGCCAACCCCTAGCACGTGACGAGGGCGCCCAATAGTCTCATCTGTACCTTAGTTAGGTTAGATTAAATGTCACTTATCCTGTTTCCCTATATTGGTGAAAAAGAATAATCCTTCTTTCCAAACCTTAATCTGGGAAGAGCCACTTTTGCTAAAACCTTGGTCTTAATTTCCAAACCACAAATTATGTTCTCTCTCTCTCCCCCCCCCCCCCCCTCTCTCTTAATCTCTTTCTAAACCACAAGCTGTGAGAAACTGTAGTTGGGACTTAATGCATAACTTTTAATGACATCACTTGAGAATGTCTCTAAGTTTCAGAGGAATTTCCTGACAGGAGGAACTTCCTGACAGTAAGGGCTGTTCACCTTGGGGCCTGAACTGGCAATCCCTACAGTTGAGTATTGAAGGCAGGACAGAACATCAATGACATTACACTGATCTATGTGGATCATCTGGATACTTAAAGTCAAATACCCACATCCAGCCAAATACCCACATCAGAAGCAAGAAGATAGCTCTAAGCCATGGAGGATAAGAACAAAACCCAGTGAGCTGAGACTTACTGAATGTAGCACAGCATAGAATCCTAGAATCATAGAATTGTAGAGTTGGAAGAGACCACAAGGGCCATCCAGTCCAACCCCCTGTCATGCAGGAACTCCCAATCAAAGCATCCCCGACAGGTGGCCATTCAGCCTCTGCTTAAAAACCTCCAAGGAAGAAGACTCCACTACACTCCAAAGCAGTGTGTTCCCCTGTCAAACAGCCCTTACTGTCAGGAAGTTCCTCCTAATGCTGAGGTGGAATCTCTTTCTGTAGTTTGAATCCATTGTTCCGGGTCCTAGTCTCTGGAGCAGCAGAAAACAAGTTTGTTCCCTCCTCAATATGACATCCCTTCAAGTATTTAAACAGGGCTAGCATATCAACTCTTAACCTTCTCTTCTCCAGGCTAAACATCCCCAGCTCCCTAAGTCGTTCCTCATAAGACATGGTTTCCAGACCCTTCACCATTTTAGTCACCATCCTTTGGACACACTCCAGTTTCTCAGTGTCCTTTTTGAATTTTGGTGCCCAGAACTGGACACAATATTCCAGGTGGGGCTTGACCAAAGCAGAATACAGTGGAACTATTACTTCTCTTGATCTAGACACTATACTTTTATTGATGCAGCCTAAAATTGCATTGGCCTTTTTAGCTGCCGTATCACACTGTTGACCACAAGAAATGGCACAGGAAATGCCATTGAAGACTGCCTTCAGAAGTTTGGAAGAAAATGAGGGGTTACACGTGGTTCTGTTCTGGTTTCACAAGAATAGGATAATATAGGAAAGGATAGTATTGTGTTGGCCTAGGAGGCCATGACAGGCTGAGGATGTAACACCTGGATAAAAGGTGACACTTGTTAAGGGTTAAAAGCCAGCTAACACAAAAATGTTTAGATGTGTGGTGACCATGAGCATTCAGCACACGGAGGATGAAGCTAATAAGCTACAGCTGTTGCTCATAGGTACAAGGTCATTCTGCTGCCTGCGTACAGCAGCCGAAGATGAACACGTGTCTGATTAGATAAGGGGACAATTTTCTGTGTGGGACAGGAAGAGGCTGAGTTTGTGGGATTGCATATTTTGGTGTCTATATAAACTCAGGGACTTCCGGTAATTGGTGTGGGTTTTGAGAGAGGAGTTGGTTGTGAGATCTGTATAGTCACGTTGGTTGTTTGGTTGCACTGTGTAAATAAAGATAGCACTTTCGGGAGCTTGGCTTGTCTGGTCGTTAATCAGCAGAAGCCTGGCAGCGAATGCTGGAGAGTTCCCAACAGTATCTGCATTCCATTCATTTCTGGAAGACATCCATCTGCTGTTATCTTTGCTGAGGGCTGTGAACACATTTCTAAAATTGTCAGCTACTCTGCCATATTCTGACAACACTCCCAAGGGGGTAGTCACAAGACCTTTTTTGAAACTAACTATTGAATGCACCAACAATTTGAGGAAATCTGTTTGTGTGTGTAAGTGTAATGTGGGATTGACAAATGGCAATTCTTCTCACTTTGATTTCAAATGTGCCCACTTTGGGAAACAGGCGAGACATAAATCCAATAAATAAATACTACTTAGATTTCAATAAATGTAATGTAAAATTATAGATATCAATTACACTGGCTTCATAGGTGCTTTGGATTTGCATTTAAAAATACATATTATCCAAATAACTTGAAATTACACATTTGATTCTGTTTCACATGGTTCTTATTACTGATTATTATTACCAACTACAATTATTGAGACTATAATTCTGTTGACTTTCCTTCCAATATTCTGGTTTGGTCACTTTTGTAAAGTGATATGAATGATATGTAGATGCTACTGTTTTCAGGAAAAGAATACAGTGGTACCTCGGGTTACGAAATTAATTCGTTCCGCGGCTAATTTCGTAACCCGAAAAACCTTCGTAAGCCGAATTGCCATAGGCGCTAATGGAAAAATAGCTCTCTGCTGCCCTCCGGTGGCGGAAAATAGCGCCGAGGTTTTTTCGTAACCCGAAAAAACCTTCGTAAGCCGAAACAATAAATCCCTATGGGATTTTTTCGTAACCCGAAAAATTCGTAACCTGGGTAATTCGTATCCCGGGGTACCACTGTATAGGAAAAGAAGAACTAAGATGGCTTGTGACTTTTGATGTGCATGTGTTTTAAAACTGAGTTAACTACAGTAATGCAACATACTTTTTATTTTCAGTTTTAAAGACAATTGTAGCACAACAGCACTCATGGATTTATGAAGGGTATTTGATTAAAATGTATCCTCCAACATTAACAAATGAAAACCGACACACTTGTGGTCAAGTAACATCAGAGTGTGGTCAAGATGGCAAAAGTTATTAATGAGGAAGAATACACAAACTAAGAGAGGCTGCGCCAGTTTGTTTTCTCTGAGCTTGCTGGGATGGGCAAGATACCACCCCTCATCACCTCCATTGAGTTAACTGAGTTTGGACTACTTTTGTACTTTGAAGCAACTGAGGACAAAGAGTGGAAAGTGGAAGGAGGATGGAGAAACTTGGTCTGTTTAAAAACAGCTGACAAAGTGAAATAACAAAGGATTTATCAGGAATTTGGAGGGTATGTTAGAAATGCAAGGGGATTTCAAAAAGTAAAGCCAAAATGAGACCATGTCTCTAAAATCTTTTTCTAAAAATCTTTTTTTAAAAAACAACATCAGAAAACTTATTTATTTATTGAATGGTATTTATACGCCACATGATATCATAAACACTCCAAGTAGTTTCCATAAAAAGCATATACAGTCGGCCCTTCTTATACACAGATTTTTTATACATGGATTCAAGCATACACAGTGTGATAATGTTAAAAAAAAGTATAAATTTCAAATATCAAACCTTGATCTTCCATTTTGTTTATAAGGGACATCATTTTGCTATGTCATTATACTGTATTTAATGGGACTTGAGCATACACGGATTTTGTTATACACAGGGGATCTTGAAACCAAACCCCAGCGTATAACAAGGATCCACTGTATAACAAAATACCAAAGACAGTGTAAAACAGGGGTAGGCAACCTTTTTGAGCCGGGGGCTGGGTTGCTGTCCCTCAGACAACTGGGGGGCTGAAGCCAAAAAATAAATAATTTAATAATTTTTAAAAAATTTAAATAAATAAATAAACTGGGACAAATGTAGGACAAAATTTTCAAATGGAGCACACTTTTTATAAAAAATGGAGGACACGTGAAAAAAAATGCTGATTTTTAAAAGAAATGTTAATATAAATGCATGTTTTTTAGGCTTCTATAGACAATTGCCCCCCCTGCCCCCCCCTGCCCTCCTCTTGCCCCCCTGCTCCCCCTTCCGCCCCTTGCCCACCGCTTGCCCCCTTGCCCCCGCTTGCTCTCCCTTGCCCCCCTTGCTCCCCTTTCCGCCCCTTGCCCCACTTGCTCCCCCTTGCCCACCGCTTGTCCCCCTTGCCCCCGCTTGCTCCCCCTTGCCCGCCGCTTGCCCCCCAAAGGCCCTGCGCGAGAGGTCCTGCTGCCAATTGCCACTGGCACAGGGCCCTTGGCCTATCGCACGAGCGGCGCTTGGCCTCTTGCGCGAGGGCACGGGGCCAAAGGCCGCTCGCGCAAGAGGCCAAAGGCTCTGCGCCCTCCCGCAAGAGACCAAAGGCCGCTCGCACGAGAGGCCAAAGGCCCCGCGCTCGCGGCAATTGGTGGCAGGACCAGGCTGGGACCGGTCCCAAGGCATCAGGCTGGATCCGGCCCACGGGCTGGAGGTTGCCGATCCCTGGTGTAAAACATATATACTATATATACTCGTCTATAAGTCGACCTCATGTATAAGTCAAGGGCAGGTTTTGGGCCAAAACTATGGATTTTGATTTGACCTGTGGATAAGTTAAGGGTAAAACTTAGGGTTATGTTACAAAGGATCTAAAGGATGAAGCAAAGGAAAACAATGCCAAAGAATTTCCATAATTCCAGCAAACATAACTGTTTGCGCTCACACTAAAGTCAAGCTGGATGAAAGAACAGAGTGGGGTCATTGCTTTCGGGACAAATTATAGAGGATGGTTCCTTTTTTATAAGACTTAAAGTACAGTATTTATATTGACCTGTGCATAAGTTGATCCAGTTTTTTTGGGTCAGTTTTTTGACTAAAATTTCTAGACTTATTCATGAGAATATAATATATAAAAATACATTAGTAAAGCAGTGTTGGGAGTTACTGTCCAACAACATTTAGTGGGTCTCATAATTCCACTAGAATTCTACTGACACATATCACCAAATAAAATTACAATAAAAGGATTACTAAAATAAAAGCTACACTGGCTCCAAAGGGAATATCCTCATGATGCCATTGATGTTGATGTTAAACTTGTTTCATCTGGTTTTCACCACCATCACAAGCTGGATAGATAACTGGCCAAAAGGTGACCTTGGCGGGATACACACCGCCATTTAGCATGTATACAATACGTACTAGGGTTAGGAAGGGGCGGTGCTTCTGCACCCCCCTAACCCTAGTACGTATTGTATACGTACAAGATGGCGGCGCCCCTTCTACATGGGCGCCGCCTCTTTACGTACTGGACGCACAGCGTCCAGACGTGTCGCGGCGCCTATGATGTCGCGAGTCCGCGCCAGGGCGCCCTCGCGACATCATTGAGGCGCTGCAAAAAGAAGCTCCGAAATGGAGCTTCTTTTTTGCTCCGCGCGGGAGCCGCGCGGTTTGGCTGCTGCGGCTCCCGCGCGGAGCAAATGGCGGCGGCGGCGGACCGCCGCAAAGCGGCGGTCTGTACCCTGCCCTTGGGATCCTAGACAGAATCAGGATTAGCTGACAAATGGCAATGGACCTTCCATCACTTGGTTTAAAGAGCTAGGAATGGGGAAACCACACCTGTTTCACTAGTGAAATCTGTCCTAAAATCACCAGTCTGCAATCCTTAATTGCACTGTTGTGATTCCAAGCATTACATCATCTACATGTATTTTAAACCAGTTGTTTATAGGAGCACAGTAACTAGCAATTCTCACTACCTTAAACAAAACATCATATTCTAGTCTGGTAATATTATTATGTTATTTATTGCAGGAACCATAAGTCTGCAATCCTGACCAGGATACTTTCATGACCAGTGGCCAAATACTTGAACTCGGCATATCACGGTCTCTCTGATTTGTCCCTGTTTGGAAATGAGATACCATCTCATTCTAGCCTTTTCAAGAAGAGAGAATATTTCTGGAACCATAGATTTAATACCACATGATTGTCAACAAGAGGATAATACATCATCCACTTAAGAATGTTAGCAATTGAGTGTTCTGAACTGCTGCCTTGGCTACAAGCTCATTTTTATTTTAAGCAACTGAATAGAGTATTTGGCTTAATAATTGAACAATTACATTCATTAAAAAAAAAACCCACTCTCCCTCATAGTGACTAACTACATCCTTCTGGGATCCAGAAGAAACTTGTGAGAAGTGCTGTTTCTTACCTTTTAAATAACCTATACTGATTGATCAATCAATCAATATGAGAATATATTAAAAATAATAATCATGGCTTTAAGAAGCATTTTCACCACTTAGTCTGCATCAAGCATACCACTGATCTAGAATCTGAGAAATGCATATGCCATTACATTACATCAGAGTTTGTGAGTCATTAATACAATAGAATTATTCTTGGATATTGGCCGGAGGATGGCAGCCCCACTCACCTTATTTTAGAACAGTAATTATCCCTTCCTCCTTTAGATTAGATTAGTAGGAATGATGCCAACATATGAACTATAGTGATCTAATCAGTCTGTATCAGTCATTTACATTGGTTGCCAAGGTGTTTCCTTACTATGCACTCATTTTATTCATTCCAGCACAATAGCAGGCCTGTAGGATTTCTGTGTTTGTAAGACTATGGATTTCACAGCTGTGAAATACGTTAGACACCTAACATCTGTACTCATGGTCAACAGACATTTTTTGTATGAACAGAATATTCATCTTTTTGTACTATCTAAATAATAATAATAACAATAATAATAAAATACATTTTATTTCTATTTCCCACCTCTTCCTGCAGATTGAGGTGGGATTACAACAAACAAATTATTCCAGCAATAAAAACATATCAAATACATTCAATAAAAACAATAGCATATTATCAATACAATAAGTTTAATAAAATACAATTAACTTTCATAAAACATACAGTACTAATGGAGGTGGGATATTTTACAGCAAATTTGGTGGACAAGCTCGCTGGAAGAGATCCATCTTGAGTGCTTTCTTGGAGGCATCTAAGGTGGTAATAAGGCGGATCTCTTCTGGCAAGTCATTCCATAGCTTGGGGGCTATGGCAGAAGATGCTCTGTGGGAAGTTGTTGTTAGCCTAGTTTTTGCACACTCTAATAATTTCTTCCCAGATGTCCTGAGAGTGTGGGGTGGATTGTGTAGGGAGAGGCGTTCCCTCAAGTAACTCGGGCCCAAGCCATATAGGGCTTTAAAGGTAATAACAAATACTTTGTATTGGGCCTGGAAGCTGATCGACAGCCAGTGAAGAGATTTTAATATTTGTGTTATGTGGTCAAACCTAGATGTTCCAGTGACCAATCTGGCTGCAGCATTTTGAACCAACTGAAGCTTCCGAACTTGGTACAAAGGTAGCCCCATGTAGAGCTCATTAGAGAAATCTAAATGAGAGATTACCAGAGCACGTACCACTGCTTCAAGGTACTTTTGGTCCAGGTAGGGACGCAGTTGGCGTATCAACCGAAGTTGGTACCAAGCACTCCTAGCAGTCACATCTACTTGAGATGACAAGTAGGCAAACTTTCCTGCCTGGCCCTAGGGATCCTATCACTCATCCCTCTGTTTTCTCTGGATTCAGTCTGAGTTTGTTTTCCCTCATCCAGTCCATTACCGACTCAAGGCAGGTATTCAGAGGAGAGATGCCATCTTTGGTCAGTGCAAGAGTCGAAAGCATAGAGAAACATATTTGGGTGTCATCAGCGTACTGATAACACCGCGACCCATGCCTCCGGATGGCTTCATGTAAATATTAAACAGCATGGGGGACAGAATGGTGTCCTGAGGGATGCTGGATATCAGCTCTCTTTTATGAGAGCAGCTGTCCCCCAGCCTCACCATCTGGAATCTACCCGAGAGGTAGGAACGGAACCACTGGAGCATATTGCCCCCGATACCTAACTCTCTCAGGCATTCTAGAAGGATACCATGGTCTATGGTATCGAATGCCGCTGAGATGTCCAAGAGCACCAGCAGGGTCATACTTCCCCTGTCAATGCCCGGGCAGAGATCATCGACCAAAGAGACCATGGCAGTCTTAACTCTGTATCCTGCCCTGAAGCTCGTTTGAAATGGGTCTAGATAATAGGCTTAATCCAAGACAGCTTGGAGTTGGAAAGCAACCTCTCGATCCCCTTGCTCAAGTATGGTAGTAAGGAGATCTGTCTGTAGTTATTTCTTGTCAAAGGGTCCAGGGAGGGTTTTTTGATCACCACTTGTTTGAATTTAGATGAAATTTCCCCTCCCTAAGGGATGCATTGATTATAGCTTGAAGTAATGTTGTTACTGCATCCCCTCCTTGAGCAGTCAACCAGGATGGGCAAGGATCAAGGGGGCATGTTGTCTTCCTTACACAACCAAGAAGCGTGTCCACTTCATCAGTATTTACAAACTCAAAGTGATCCAGTCTAACATAGTTCACGGAGTCACTGGACATCTTTCCCATAGTTTCTGTTGTAATACCGTCATCAAGATCATCTCTTATCAGAGAGATTTTATCTGCAAAAAAGTCATTAAATAGGTTACAGCAGGCTTTTGATGGTTCTAGAAGAGGTTTCAGGGTGGGAGGCAGTTGGGTTAGCTCTATAACCACCGTGAACAGCTCTGCTGGACGAGACTCAGCTGATGCAATACGAGCAGCATAGAACGAGTTCTTTGCTGTGTCAATTGCCACTCCATACAAGTCAAGGAGAGCCCTATGGCATGTCTTGTCAGATAAGCAGCGATGTTTCCACCAGTAGTGCTCTAGTTGTTGCGCGGCTCACTTCATTTTCCGAAGATCTTGAGTGTACCATGGTTTCTTATTAGAAGCGAGCCAAAAAGTACACTCGGGAGCAATAATGTCTATAGTGCTGGTAAGATCATTATTCCAGGTATCAACCAAGGCTTCGACAGAATTGCCGTTGTTCCCAACCATAGAACCCTCTAGAGCTTCTTGGAACCATTTGGGTTCTATCAGCTTTTGAGGGCGGACCATTCTAATAGGTCCTCCACCCCCGAGGGGAGCATGAATAATGACCTTCAGTCCCACTTTGACCAGAAAATGGTCCGTCCATGACAGGGCAGAGGTTAGAGTTACCTCTGCCCATGGATGTTCCTGATCAGTACTAAAGACCACATCAAGTGTATTACCCGCACAATGTGTTGGACCCGAGACCTACTGAGACAGGTCCATGAACTGAGCTGCACCTGATAGAACTGATGAACCAGCCTCGAAGGGGATATTGAGGTCCCCCAAGATGAGAAGCTTGGGAGACTCCAGCACCAGCTCCGAAACCAGCTGTGTCAGCTCGGCCAGGGAGTCTGTTAGGCAACGGGGGGGGGGGGGGGACAGTAGTCCAACAGACTGTCTCTAGCCTTCAAGGTCAGGTAAATGCATTCGATGTGATCTGTTTTCCAGACAGGTTTCCTAGTCAAGGCGATGATGCTTTTATGGACCAAGGCAACTCCTCCTCCTCGCCCACTTTCCCTAACCTGCTCCTTAATGGTATACCCAGCTAGGACTGCCTTAGCCCTGGTCACACTACTATTGTCTCCCAGCCAGGTTTCCGTAAAACATGCCAGGTTGGGATTTTCATCCTCTAAAACAGGGGTAGGCAACCTGTGGCCCACGGGCCGGATGCAGCCTGGCAAGGCTTTGGGACCGGCCCCAGCCTGGTCCTGCCGCCGATTGCTGCCGGAGCCTTTGGCCTCTCGCATGAGGGTGTGGGGCCTTTGGCCTATCAGGAGGAGGCGGGCAAGGGGGGGCAAGCAGTGGGCAAGGGGGCAATTGTCTATAGAAGCCTCAGAAACATGCATTTATATTAACATTTTTTAAAAAATCAGCAAATTTTTTCGCGTGTCCTCCATTTTAAAAAAAAAGTGTCCTCCATTTGAAAATTTTGTCCTACATTTGTCCCGGTTTATTTATTTATTTAATTTTTAAAAAAATTATTTAATTATTTACTTTTTGGCTTTTGGCTGAGGGACAGCAACCCGGCCCCCGGCTCAAAAGGGTTGCCTACCCCTGCTCTAAAAGATCGTATACTATATGGGATTTATTTTTAACCGACCTGGCATTACAAAGGGACAGCATGAGGGTCTGTGGTATGGTTGGGTTGACCCTCGGTTCTTTTGGGCTAACAGAGCGAATGGAAGGTGAGATAGATATCAAGCATCGATCTCATCTTCCCTTATATTTCCTCTTTGCCCTGTTAATGCTATATCTCCCATTGCCCCACACTGTTTCAATTAGCATACCACTATTAAAATATGTTATATTATAATTTTCCCCATGAATTCATTCGTTAATTCATTCATTCATTTCTTTAAACATTCCGTTCTCATGCTTAATACAGGATTTCAAGGTAGTGTACAACAAGAGAAATATATAAGCTGGTAAACTATCTAAAATATAATACAGTAACATACAAAACCCTCAAAACAGTGGTGCCTTTAACGGGTCAATAAAAATGCACAAACTCCATATTGCAAACTTTTGAAGCTCCACTTACGTCTTCATTAGGCAAAGGTGAAAAAGCCAGTCTTGATCTGAAAGCTTGCAACATATATATTGTCATTTTGGTTGTTCCAATAAAGGTATTTTGTGAATTTTGGATACTGTTGTATTTTGCTGTATAGCCAACAAGGCTTTCCCTAGATATATTATCTAAAACAAAGAAATTGAAATAATAAGAGGAAACATTAAAATAATATGCTGCCATGATTCAGGCAATTTAAAATCAAAGAAAATAAACATCAAGAGCCATAGAAAATTCAATAATGTCATCATCTGCCAGGATTCAAAGCTATTCCACAGGGAGGCCCTGATTATCACCAAATGCAACCAAACTATGGCATAACTAGGAGAGCTGCCTGACTATTATTATTATTATTATTATTATTATTAGTATCATGCTTTCCCCCAAAATTGGGACTCAAAGCAGCTAACTGGTCAAAGTGATTTAGCAGGACACTTGTAAAACATTGATGCCTGATGGGGTTACCATGGCCAAACAAATTTGAGGATGATCATAGTGAGACAAAGCCACTAGTGAAAAAGTAAATTTATGGATGCAGAAAGTATTTTCAATGAAGAAAACCCATCTCTTCATGCTATGGTAGCCAGATCCCAAAGGCTATAGTGCAAGGGAGCGCACTTTTGTCCTTGTCCCCAAGTATGTATACACACCTCTCACTTTGGAAAGAGGTCCAAGGTGTGGTCAAAAACCAGGGTTTATGTAGAATACCACAGAAAAATAAATAAAGAACTCTTCTTCGGAATGTTTAGAGAACAGCTACCTCTCCCATGCCTCTTATGTCTACACTGAAAGTGGGAACATGTAGGTTCTGAGATTCTGACAAGAAAGACAGTGCATCATACTGAAATGGTCTGCTGGGGTGGACACTGAAGCCCACTACACTGTGAAAAGTGTAAGAACAGTCTGTGAACCAGGCTGGGACCTGAGACAATCTCATCTGGTGGCCAGAGGCCATTCTCTCTACAGTGTTCCTTCAGGTGACCTAGACCAAGATGCTCAGGACCTTATTGGCCAGAAGTGGCCTCTTAAATCTGCTCCAGTAGCAACCTGGCAGCCAGTGAAACTCCTTTGGGAGTGAAGTTCTGTGATCACAACACACACATAACCGAGTTGAGCAGCCAGGCTCTCATTTTTTCACTAGCTACAGCTTTTGGACCAGGCCCAAGGGCATAGCACTTACAGTAGTTGTCTAAATGTGAGATCATCAACGTATAGGTTACCATGGGTTACCATAGTAAGCAGGATTGCCAGGCTTTTAAAACACAACTACAGGATAGTCAATTACCAGTTTGAAGTGTGCTGGGGATACATAAGGTAGGCCTATATAAGTCTGCCTCAAATCTCTCAAGAGGAGAGCCTCTAGCAAGGTCTCCTTGTTTCCATGATATCTCAGATGTCACAGAAATCCCCATCCACAGAAAAATCTCACAGTAGCATGAGGCATAACATTATGTTCCAGCTATGCTCTTCAACAGATGACACCCTATCCCCCAGCATTTGATATATTATTTCAGACCATTTTGTTTATTACCAAAGGTTCACTTCTTCCCAAATCAGGAAATACAGGACTTTGAGGCACCCATTATGCCCTCCATATGGGGCTAGAACTGAAACCTCCAAATACAGGCCATCCCCAACACAGGGTGCCTGCAAACCATAATTAAGGCTATGCCTATCCAGGATTGCTGTAGTTAGTGGAAGATTATCAGAAGACAGAACAACACCATATAAAAATTGTAGATTCCATTCTTGGTAGTTGAATCAAACTGAGCTTGAGAGACCATGCCTCCCAGCAAAAGCTAACTGTTATAAACTGGCATATATTCATTTGCACCATCATGAGCTGTTTCCCAACTGTCTCTTTAGAGCCACAGTCGTGTATTTTACATGGGTGGGAGGGAGGAGCTTCACTGAACTCCGTGTGATTATTTTGAGTAAACATGAATAAGTCAGTGCTGTAGATGAGCAAGAATAAGAATTCCACTTTTATCTGTTAGGTTTCCATACTTTTAAACTACTCTTCCTATCCCAGGATTCTCTAGAAATGTTGAGCTATAGCCCCTATCATCCCCAGTCAATATAGGCATGATAGGAATGGTTGTTGTTTTGTTGTATTATTAACTTTATTTATATCCCACTTTTCCCCTAAAAACAGCACCCTATCTTTAAAAAAAAAAAACTGCCTTGCCACTGCTCTCCTCAGCTACTGATATTTTAATGCTGTTGCTGCCCACCCTTGGATGCCACTCCTTTTCTCTTCTGGATTAATTACATGAGTGATTTCACTTAAACAAGGCTGATACAAAGAACAAGATTATGCTTTCCTGCCATCAGTTTTGGCCGCATGATTCTGAGATGGTGCAAGTGAAGTCATTGAAACTGAGATCCAATGAGAGAAATGTAATTTTTTTAAAAATAGATATTTCACAAGGAATGCTTGCAAAATTCAAGTCCAGCTCCCTTGTTATTAACTGCCTCAAGCTGACCTTACTCCTAGTGACCCTGTGAATGAGACACCCCAAGACACCCTATCCACTACGTTTCTGCTCAGGTCCTGCAGACTCATTGCCATATTCTCTTTGATTGTGTCTATCCATCTGGTTTGTGGTATTCCTCTCTTCCTGGTGGTAGTCTTCTCTTGCCCTAGTGGTGCAGTGGTTAAATGCCTGTACTGTAGCCACCCACTCACTCACAAACCACAAGGTTGCAAGTTCAATCCCAACCAGGGCGCTCAAACTTGACTCAGGCTTGCATTCTTTGGAGGTCACTAAAATGAATACCCAGATTGTTGGGGGCAGTTAGCTTACACTTTGTAAACCACGTAGGAAGTGCTTAAGTGCACTGATTAGCAGTATACACATTACTTACTATTGCTGTTGCCCTCTACCTTTATAGTCTTTTCTTGTGAGTCAAGCCTTCTCATGATGTGTCCTAAGTACAACAGACTCAACTGAGTCATCAAGTTATCTTGACTTCTAGGAAGAGTTCAGGTGTGATTTTTTTCTAGAATCCATTTTAGTCATCTACACTATCCTCAGAACTCTTCAGCACTACATCTCAAATGAATTGATTTTCATTCTATCAGCTTTCTTCACCATCCTACTCGGCACCCATTCCTAGTGATAGGAAATACTATTGTTTGGTTGCATATCTTTGCACTTCAGGATTTTGCCTAGTTCTTTCATAGTTGCCCTTCCTAGTCCAAGTTTTTTTCTGACTTCTTAGCTGCAGAATCTATTTTGATCAATGATTGATCGAAGGTATGGGAAATCTTTGACAGTTTCAATTTCATCATTGTCTACACTGAATTTATGTTAATCCTCTGTGTTGTTTTTTTTTTTTTAATGTTCAACGTTAAGCTTGCCTTGGCACTTTCCTCTTTGACTTTCCTTAGTAATTGTTCCAAATCTTTATTGTTTTCAGCTAGTAGTATGATATTGTATGTATATTTTAGATTATTAATTTCTTCTTCCTATCTTCACTCCTCCTTCCTCCAAATCTAAACCTGCTTTTCATATGATATTTTCTGCATACATGTTGAATGGATAAAGTGATAGAATGCTGCCTTGCCTGAATCTGGCCCCTTTTCCAGTTGGGAACCATTATGTTTCTCCATATTCTGTACCAACAATGGCCTCTTGTCCTGAGTAAAGGTTACACATCAGGACAATCAAATGTAGTGGTACACCCAATTCTTTAAGAGCAATTCATAGCTTTTTGTGATCTTACAATCAGAGCCTTTGCTATAATCTATAAAGTGCATGCTGCTTCTTGAATTCTCTGATATGCTGTATATTGATTATTTCAAATCTGTGGGTCATTGTCTTGTTCTCCAAAGGTGTTGGCAGATTTTAATTAGAACTAAGGTTGATTCTGTCTCCTCTGCAGCTCCCTAGACTAACAGAGTAGTTCCAAGACCCAAAGAACATTACTGTTTGGTATTCACTAAAAATAAGTTTGAAGAGAATAGTTGAAGAAACTGCTTCACTCTGTCAGGGAAATCTGACTCAAACACTGGTGTAACAATTCAAAGTTGTTGAATTAATGACAGAAATTACACTGTCCTGACAGAGAATTTCACAGGGATAACTTGTTAAAAACCAAGCATTTTAGGCTTTTAATCATTGTTATTTCATAGAGATGAGAGATCATACATCTGAAAGAAACAGTAATGACCTTCAGACAGAACTGGTATGGTATGATTCTTTCTAATTTCTACCTGAAATCACTTGAACTTCATACCTTCCAACAGACTGGGATTGGCTATGAAAGTTACATCTAACACTTTGCATCCACAATTTTTCAGTTTCCCTTAAAGAGTCCCAGATTCCATCCTACCTTTTTTCCTAAATGATAGTTGGAAAATGACTTCACAGCCAACTTCAAAGCAAGCTTTGTAAATTACTTCAAAAGATGTTATAACAATTACAAACTTTATAATCAATTGTCTCCCCAGTGAGAGGTGAGTAGATTAAAGGAAATGATGAAGTGGGCATGAAGCCTAATGTGTGACCTTGGGCAAGTCACATACTCTCAACCTCACAGGAAGGCAAAGGCAAACCTTCTCTGAACAAATCTTTCCAAGAAAACCCAATGATAGATTGACCTTATGGTTGCCATAAATTGGAAACGAAGGCACTCAGCTGCAGCAGCAACAACAACAATTTTGCCAATCCCAGTAGGGCCAATGCAAGAGGAAAAGGAAAGAGGTGCTGCAGCAGCTTTGAAAAAATCCTATATGGCCCCAATTCATTCCTTCAAGGGATCTACTTTTTTTCAGAACTGTGTACCAGGTTATTAATCTCTCCTCAAAGACACATAGATTTTCCCTCATTAATGGGCTCTAGAATCTCTCACCATATCTAATTTCCCTCTATAAAAGGATAAATATTGCAAGAAGCACTCCTGATTTGGACATATTTTTTCTTTTCCTTCATTTCTGCCTGTACATTTTTTATTTTGAGATTTGTGTAAGCTTTATATTTTAAGGCCTAGTTTTACTTCTTCCATTTAATCTACTAATCCTGTCTATGAGTGTATGCATGCACGCGCATGCACACCCACATCTGTGCAGACATGAATGTACTGATGCATAGCAAGGCTGCACAATGCCATGTGAATGAAACTGTACCTTGTAGAGGTCCAGTATTAGGAGATATTTACTGTTTACTTACTTTGAGACACAGAGTAATAGTCACATTAATAATGCAAAGGAAAGTTATGGGCATTATGAACATTAAGTTATAATGTCCATTGGTCATAGCGAAGGTATGGTCAAACACAGAACAGATCTCAGAGAAAGCTATGGTTTGAGAAGGTCTGATAAAGACATTTTAATTTTGCAATAATGTATTATATAATATTATTATTCACTGTTGTTATTTCTGCATGCCTTCACGTTGTTTCCAACTTATGGCCACCCTATCATGGTATTTTATTGGCCAGATTTATTAGCCAGATGCTGTGAGCATTTATTGATTTGTATTTATTGATGTAGGCTTGTTTTACTTTTTTCAGGCTCAGTATATACATTCCAAGGATTCTCAGCTTAAAATAGTAATTTTATGCATCCATTCTCATTAATAATTTTTGCCCACATGTTGCCTGGCCAATGACCATATCCTTTCAACCACTGTCTAATGTTGCTTGGCTACATGTGTCCCTCTTTACAACTAAGAAATACTGAAGGCTATGGAATTATCCAAATAATTATTATCAATCAGTTTCATGGGACAGAATCCAGGGCTGGTCCTATTATCAGAAGAGAAGAATCATAATTAGGAGGGGGGGGGGGGGCAATCTTCCTTTCCCACTCAAGTCTCCCTGTGCACCTCAAACATTTACCCTATAGGACTGGGGGAAAAAACCCTGGAGATGGTTTCCAGGCAACTCTGAGAACAGAGGGAGGCAAATAAATCCTTTGGATTTAGACCTTGGATGTTAATTGGCAGTGGGGAATTTTATTTTGCCGGTATTCAAATACTCTTCCTGTCTACATCCTCTTTTCACTTCCACTGTTTACTTCCACTCCATCACTATTTTCATCTGTGTCAGCTCCCAAGTGACTTTGCAGGGTTTTTGATACTGCTATGCATCTATACATCTTTCAGATTTTTATTTGCGTCATCCACTTCAGGTTAGTCTGTTTGCAGAGAGTCGAGTTGCCACTTAAAAACAAATATTTTAAAAATGCCCTAGAGCTTTAGACTTCAGCTTTATTTTTGAGTGTGTGTGTGTGTGTGTGTGTGTGTATATATATATATATATATATATATATATATATAATTTTGTTTACATTTTGCCATTAGTACATAATATTATTGTTTAGAAGCCAACATTACAAAGATTAAAAAATATGATTTCAGTCAGAAAGAAGAACCATTTCTTTTACATTAATATTGCATTAATATTATGAAAAGATGATAGGCTGTGTGGATTACTGGGTGACGGGCAAGTCACACTCTCTCAGCTTTAGAGTAAGACAAAAACAAAATGCCCTCTGAACAATTCTTGCCAAGAAAACCTCATGATCGGGGTCATCATAAGTCAGAAATGACTTGAAAACACATAACAACATGCTTCAAATTACCAAATATATTTTAGCATGGTACGGTTAATGTCAAAATATTAACAATCACCACATAGTCTATGCTTTTTTATATAGCAGTTCCCCCTGTTCCACAAAGTGTAAATCAATTATCTAAGGACAAGAAGAAAGTGATAGATCATTGTTCTGCAGCACAATTAGACTACAGAGCATGACAGTTTTAGCTAATGTCCTCATCAGTTTCTTAGATGCCCACCAGAAGAGTCTAACATTTTAGGCAGCTGTGTCAAACTATTCTATCATTCTAGCAAAAGTATTCAGTATTTGCAAGGTTAGAATAGCCTTTAGTTCATTCTACTGAAGGCTTCAATTTATGCAAGTGTCGAGACTAGATGCGCTGTGCTTGCCTCCATTTGAATGATGCTACAGCTGCTGGTACCTGTAGGCATGTTGTTTGCTGTTAGTGTAAATCCCTAGTCTTCTGATGGATATGTTTGCCTGGTCAAAATCTGTAAGAAGAGCCCTATAACTTTATCCCTCAAACTACCATCAGTCACTCCAAACTGTTCTGACAGCAGATCTGTATATTGGTTAGTGAAAGGTCTCAGATCTCACATAATTTTAGCACTGTAATTCACTTTAGCTGTCATGGCTGTATCCTAAGGAATTCTGGGGTTTGCAGTTTGATGAGTCACCAGGATTCTCAGGCAGAATATCTTATATGTAAATATCTTACAAAACTACAGATCCCAGGATATCACAGTGTACAGCCATTGCAGTTAGAGAGGTACAAAAGTGCTGTAATTGTGTAAGGTGCGACCAACTACATAAAAGTGACTGAAATGCACTATAGCATTCAAACAGATAATTTGAATTAATTAAAAAGTAATGATTGCATTTTAAAAATAATGTACCACAAATCTTGAATGTGCAACTCTAGTAGACTGGTAGACATCCTATTTACAGACTAAGGGGATCATATGCTGCCTATCTACTAGAAATGAGAGTCAAGGCAGGGCTCAGTTATGCAGAAGGAGGAAAAAATAATTAAAACACATTCAGATAAAACATGAAAAAAGAAGTAAAGCAAAGACATAATTTAATACAGTTTAAAACATTTTTTTAAAAAAAATACACATTTGGATGTATTATTATAGATACTCTAGTCCCCAAAGAGTAGCAACATATGGTATGAAACCAATATATTAGGCTCAGGCGATATTTACAAAACAGTGCACTGGTAAATGGTGCTATAGTGTTGTTAATACACTGGAATATAGCATGTTGAAGTTTAGCTGGCAAGTGGCATGACTATAGTCCTATGTATAGTTATCTCAGAGTAAGCTTCAAGGAACTCAGTGGTACACTGTTTACTTCTGAGTGCATAGGTTAAACATTTATGGCACACACAGCTTTAACAAAAAATTGTCACTCAACTAAAGTTTTTTTTACATAAGAAATCCAAAGAATTTTCTAAATGGTTACCACTTGAAGTACTAGTGCAACAAAGGAAACCCGGTGCACTAAAAAGAGAGAAGGACGTAGTCTTGTGTTAATCACACCCCTCATTTTCTGACTTTAAAGATTATAACACGTGGCTTTTAAACTGCAATTAAAGTTGGAAATTAGTACTTTTGGTGATAATTATCACACAACATTGCCTCCAACCAGTAGCTGCTGTGTCTCCAAAGTGTGCTTAGGGGACCCCTTTTCATTAATGGTGGAAGCCTGTCAATATGTTCCCAATCACGTTGCAGTCCCATTAGTCCTTAGATGTGAAACATCGTTGCTGCAGCAGTTCCAATATTGGCAGTCAGGCATAGAACAGGGAGGCAGGGTTAAGAGGGAGAGCACAAGAGAGCATGATGGCAGAAATAGTCTTAGCTGTATGGTATGTTTCTATTTCGTTAACTAATGCAATTATGGTGAGAATGGGGCTGATGTGGTAATGTCCTTCCTCTGTGCTATATCTGTCACAAACAACCTCTAAAATCTGTAAGCCTTTTCCTTCTCTTTAATTATCTTAATAGATCAGCAGATGATGTCATGAATCCCAGTTTAAAATGTGCCTCTACATATTCAAAGGTTGAGTCAAGACTGCAAATGTATAGCCTTGGTTAGATATTGGCCATTCAACTTTTCAGGAATGACCTAAAATGCATGCATTGCTTATCCTTCTGTATGGTTGATTGATGTGTAGGTACCACATGCCTATTAGCTCTGTGAGCCTCTTAGCTCTATTAGCTCACCCATGCAGAGATTGGAAAAAGTTGCTATTCTATACTACAATTCCCAGAACCCCACACATTCTCACTACCCCAAACACATTTGATCTTGTCTAATTTTGGAAGCTGGGCAGGGCTGGGACTAGTTAGGAGTAGGATGGGAGACCACAAAGGACTACCAGGGATAGAATCATAGAGTTGGAAGAGACTTCAAGGGTTATCCAATCCAACTCCTTGCCATGCAGGAATGCATAATCAACCCCCACCCCCCACACACAAACAGAGATGGCCATCCTGCCTTTCTTTAAAAAAAAATCCAAAGAAGGAGACTCCACCACACTCTGAGGGAGCATATTCCACTGTTGAATAGCTCCTACTGTCAAGAAGTTCTTCGTAATATTAAGGTGGACTCTCTTTTCCTGTAGTTGTAATCCATTGCTTTGGGTCAATTTTTTCTGGAGCTGCAGAATACAAGCTTGCTCCATCCTCAATATGACACCATTCAAAAATTTAAAAAGGGCAATAATTTCATCTCTTAATCTTCTGCTCTCCAGGTTAAACAAACCAAGCTCCCTAAATCCTTCCTCATAGGGCATGGTTTCCAGACCCTTTGCCATTTTAGTTGCCCTCTTTTGGACACGCTCCAGCTTTTCAACATCCTTTTTTAATTGTGGTACCCAGAACTGGACACAGTATTCAAGTTTCTCCAGATTGGGGTAAGGAATGTCATTGCCTTTAATCCTGGCAAGTCCTGCTGCCAGTCATAGTTGACAGTATTATGCCCTCAAAGATCACCTGCAGGAAAAGAGATGACTCGGGATGTCTGGAAGGCTAAGGCAAAAGATAGGGATTGTGTCTTCTGGGGCCTTTTCTGTGAAACATAAAAACAAAATTAGGTCGAATGTGCTGCTACCTCTGCCTCTCCCCAATCCACCCTTTTAAAAAAGAATTGAGACTATGAATTGCATTGGGCACACAACTACTACTTAGAAAATGCCTTCCCTCAAATATTGCAACACACTCTTCATATACCTGTACTGGGCAAAAAAGTTATTAAATTTCAAGAAAAGGAAGGATAAGGTCAGCTGGATCAAAATCATACATAAATTCTTTTTTCCTTATAGAAATTTGGGATGTTTAAGAGAGGTTTATTGAAAATGTCCCACTCTCAAACCATTTCAATATGAAGCAGAATAAGTGCAGTGTAGTGGTTTGAGCTATAACTCTGGAGACCAGGCTTTGATTCTTCTTTGGCCATGGAAACCCAGTGGGTGATCTTCGGTGAGTCACCACACTCAGCCCCAGAAAACCTATGATAGATTCACCTTCGGTTTAGGGACATCATAAGTCAGAAACAATTTGAAGGCACACAACAACAACAACAACAACAACAACAACAACAACAACAACAGAGCAAGTTATACTGAAAATGTGGCTATATCTGATATATTTCATAAAGAGGAATGACTCAAAATGTACCACAATCATTTTGAGAAATATATTTCATCTTTAGAATCAAACAAACATGACATTTGTGTTTTCATAGGCTATATTTATGACTTCAATTCATTTTGTCACCTAAATGTTATGAGTGATATCCATGTCTTTGAAAACTCTTCACTTGAATACAAATGTGAGTCTATATAAGCTAGGAGTCCTCAATTATTTTTAGTGTGAATTTGAAAGTAAGAGATATTTTCTGTGATTTAAGGCTGTTTCTGACTTAATATATCACTGAATTTCTGACTACAGATGCTTACAGACAATTGTTCACCATAGGGAAGAGCATGGTATTCAGTTTCATCAACTGGGAAGTTAATAAGGTCTATTGTGTTTCAGCTCAAACGTAATAATATTTTAAAAGGCCCCTTTCTTGCTCAAAGCCCAGACACTAAGAACTTAAGAAACAGAAATATCAAAACATCTTGTGAAACTCCTGACAACGCAAGCAATAGTTTTGCAAATATGTGGTGAAGGATGGAGTAAGAATCCTCATTTAAAACAATGTAGCCAAATCTTTAACTATACATTGAAATGAGTTTATTTGGATAGGGAAAGGAAAGAAACAAGGGAAGCCAAACATCACATAAAGGGACTTTAAAACAGTCACATGAGATACAGATGGAGTTCTCTAGAGACAGAATAGTCTGATTCTTGCTCACTAATTAAATGTTGTCAGGATGACCAGTGAAGAATGTGTGAGCTATTATTTTTACAAGAATCAGAGAATTTAACTAGCTGGCCTGTTTTTAAAGATTGGCTGTTGTCTTGTCCAATAGAACAGTATTCTTCATTTGTAATGCCTATGGTCTAGCCAGCAAATAATAATAATAATAATGCTTGGCCCACCTTTTGAATGATTCCAAATTTAGTTGATAAGAGCCAACGACCAGTTTTAGCTGGTAAGCACATAGTGGAAAAGAAGTTAAATTTTGTATGTGTGTTGGAGAACGAATGGAAAGATTTCTTTTATTCAAGCTGCCCAGGAGGATTCCAAAAGTATACAGGGTTCTAGGGGATCTACAGCGGAATGCAGAGCTTTATCACAAGACCAGGTCAATACAGCTTGCCCTCAGTTTGGGAATGGAGTGATAGGAAATTAGCTGTGATTGACTCACTCTTGAGCGTGGAAGGACAGTATAGGACACGCTGCATTCTCAAGAGGCTCATCACAAGGGATTCAGATCCAAAGGTTACTAGGCTCATGATACATGTCTCCCATGAGGGCCACATACAAGGAAATTTGCTTCTGCAGCTGAATTTGAATGGCAGGAGTAGATACTGATTGATACTGAGCAAATAGGAAATGCAGTATCATCAACTTCTCTTTGCCTTGCCCTGTGTGCCTTTTTTTTTTTGTAGAAATGTTGGGTGTAAAGAAAACACATACATAATACCTCCATATGTATCTACAGAGGGAATACATTACAGCATTGCCCTAGCCTTAGAAGCTTCCGTTTGTAAACCCTGAATTGTTTATACGGAACATCTGAACTAACTGGGAAAGGGACCAAAGGCTTCTACTTCAATTGACTCATCAACAGATCCATCACTACAAAGTGCTGGAACACAGAAGGCAAAATAAGTAATGAAGTACTTAATTGGAAGTGCATTTCGGCAGCACAAAGCAATTTTAAATAGAAGACAAAATAAAAACATAATTTACATAAGGACTGACTACAAATGGAGCCTCTTGTTTCTTGATAGCTTAAATAGCTTTTTATTTATGTTGTGGGTTCAGGCTTAACCCTTAACAAAGGGGTAAGGAAAGTGTGTCCCAGTTCATTTTTTAGGGCCCCAGGATCACTCAAGATTTTAAAAATATATATATATTGCCTCCAAATGACCTCAAACATCCTCTGTGGAATGTGACATAATTTCATCATGTCCCTCCAAACCATTTTAGGTCCAGGAGAGGTTTTATACAAGCAGATGTTGCCTGTATTTCCAGACCAAGTTGACTTTGGGGATACTCCCTGTTGTAAAAAGGGGAGCGGGGGTGTTCTCAAGGGCATAAAATGGACTGGAAGGGGCAAACAAATATATCAAAAATGCTTCATACCTCCAAGACAGCATTTGGAAACATTTGGAGCAAAACCTTGGCCCCTGACAGTTTCCCACCACTCTTAAGATATATACATGCACAGTTATTTGCAGAATATGCACAGTAGTCTGGAAGCAAACACCACCAAGACCTCCTAACACATGAGATTAATTGAAAGCAGTAGATTCTAGGCAAAATCACTTTCCCCAATTCAATTCTTGCTGTGCAGAAAGGACTACTTGTGTTCTGAAAGGTGCTGATGTTGGTGCTCCTGCCACAGCTGCTCAATACTTCAAGGCCCCATTCCCACTGGGCAAAAAAAGCGGCTTATTTTGCCGCAATTCTGACTGAGATTTTTTTTCTGAGTCGTAATCGAATCTGACCGATCATTCCCATTAAAAATGGGTGCAAACAGTCCTGGGTTTTTTACCCCTGTTTTCGTTCCCATTGGTATTTTCCCTGTGGTAATTTGAAGCGGGTTATTTTGCTCCCTGTTCCCATTGCCCTTCTGGAACCTCTTTTTTTAAAAATCAGCTGTCAATCAAGCGCCTAATCGCTTGACGTCACAGCCAGTCATTCACTTAGGTGCTTTCCCCCTCCAGGAAAGGAAGAAGGAGCCTCTATTCCCCTCAAATCTATTCTCTGGAAGAGAGAAGTAGCCTCTATTCGTCCTAAACCCCTCTGCATCCAAGGCTCTTCTGTGTCTCCCCAAACTCTCTCTGGAAGAGAGAAGTAGCCTCTATTCCCCCCAAATCCCTTTGCCTCCCCCATTGCTCCCTGGGCTGTCTGGGGGGCGATCAAGCAGGCATGTAATGCAAAGCCCATCTGTTGCTCAGGTGCTCAGGCAGAAGCAAAATAAATAAATAAATAAATAAATAATAGTTTAAAATGGTGTTCAATGGCTCTCCTCACACGTCGGTCTATGAATGTGGAGCAGGGAGGAGGTTGCAGGGGGAGTAATGTGTTTACTGCATTTGGAGCTCAATGTAGCGCGATCACCTTACCCTGCTTCCCAACCCACCGGGGGAAATGCTATGCGAACGGAAGAAAATGGCGCTGGTAATGCAGGAAAGAGAACAAGCGGGTGACACCCCCAGGCCAGCCCCTTGAGCACTGCTCCTCCCATTCCCAAGTTCCCGAATCAGACACCCTTTCGTTCCCATTCATTTGCCCCAAATCAGACTCGGGAGGCACAGGAAAACTTGCTAAAAAGCCACTGTTTTTTAAAACCAGTTTATTGACCTATAATTCGGGTTTTTCAGGATAATTTGATTCAGATTCGAATTCCAATAGGAATGATATCTGAGCAATGCGGATCGAATGCACACTCAAATGGAAACAATGCAGCCATGATTCGTGTCCTGATCTGCGTTATAAGCCAATGGGAATGGGGCCCTAGTGTGGTCACAGGGTAGTAGTAGTGACCTGAGTGCCTCCTTTAAAAGGTGTAATTTCAGAAGCCCATGTGGACTGGTTGCAGTGGCAAAGATTGTACACATATCATAAACCAGATTTATCATAGAAAGTCTCTATCTTCCTCACTTTCACTGACAGCCATCCACATATAATCTGGGGGAAGTTCCTGTTTTTTTCACAAGATATTCTGATTCCATACCTGAAAAGGGGCCTCATATTAGCATCAACATTTAAATGAGTAAATTCTGCCTTTGGTATGTTATATACTTCCACCTGCAGATAACTCTTTGTCCCAACCAGGCACAAGAGTTTTAATGTGGAGGAGGCAGGTTAGGCAGTCATTCAGACTCACAGCAGTTTCAAGCCAGAGTCCCCACTGATCAATGGGATTGACCTGTATGTTGACTAATTCAATAATTGTTCTAGCTGGGGCTAATCAATATGATTCAGGTCTAAATAGTCTGTGGCTGCTTCTCCGTGATTCAAGTCTCTTCTGTCTCAGATACAGCAGCAACAGCCAAATTTCCAGTTTGTCAGCATTCCAAATCCTGCCTATTGCAAGGATGTGAGATGGTATATAAACTCTTGAAGGAATCACACACACACACACACACAGACACAGAGGGAGAGGGAGAGGGAGAGGGAGAGGGAGAGGGAGAGAGAGAGAGAGAGAGAGAGAGAGAGAGCGCCATGGCAATATTTTTCTCACAGTGAATTGCAAAATTGCACACTTTTATGCTCATTGGGATGCATGGGTTGTTGCCACAGTACACAATCTACTGTTGTTGCTTTAAGGAGCTCACTATTTCTCAGATGTTTGGTTTTCACATCTTAGGCAGGAGATGACCTTGGAGTTATGGCAGTCTCTTAAATCCAGGGCCAGCCCTATTATTAGCCAAGGTGAAATAACCACCTCAGGAAGCAGATTTATGGTGATATGAAATAACAGCAAATTATTAGTTTTTTAATTTGCAATTATTGTATTTCTAGAGTCAACCGTGAGAAGAGGGCCTTGTGGGATTTTCAGCTTTATATAACTTTGGATGTTCCATACCCTGACTTCAATGAGTGGATGTGGGGTGACATTTAATGCTTTGCTTCAGTCAACAAAATGTCTTGTGTTATCCCTGGATAGGTAGAGGGTCTTTAAGCTTTATAGTCAAAATTAATATAAACAGCACTTTCAACATAGTAGTTGAACCACAACCATTTGTGAATGAAAGAGCCAGGAACAAATAGTAATATATACAATCATTTGGTATTACTGCTTTGGGGAGAAAAATGTGCTCTTAATTGGCATCTGTGCTCTTGTGATAAGGGATGATTGGCTTCTTTTAAAGCTAATAAAATGTCTTCCACAAAATATCAAAACCTAAACAGCCTCAGATCATTTTTGCTAATCATTACTGTGCTTCTTTTCTAGAATAGCTTTGAGGGGGAAAACATGCTATTTCTGTCAGCTTTTCTGATTTTCTAATGTGAATAAACAAGATTAAAGGTCGGAAAGGTGCATGAGCAAATCAAGGCACTCAGCTTGTATACAAACACATTTGCACTAAGAGGATAAGAGAGGAAAATAATCAAGCTTATTGGTGAGCCTTATCAGTTACTAACTGGATTTGAAGCTTGACTGAAGAATATGCCTGTCTCATATCTAAGGGTTTTTACCATGATGTTCCATCAAAAGGACTGAAGCATGTAAGTCAAAGAAGAGTTCCAAAATAATGCAAAGTAATTAAATCACTGCAATAACAAATAAATGGAAAGAATGAATACAACATGTTTATTTATTTATTTTATTTAGGTATTTATATCCCACCCTTCAGCCCTAATGGCTCTCTCTCTCTCTCTCTCTCTATATATATATATATATTATATAGAGAGAGAGAGAGGAGAGAGAGAGAACATTGTCAAAAAGACCTTAGCAACGAACTCCTGTTTTCTTTTTAAAATATGTTATAATTGTATATACACACACATTAAATGAAATAATAGATAACATATGATTATAGGTGGAATAAAAGGAAAAAGTTTCATTTTCTACCTATGTCAGAGACATAAGCTGCAATAAAAGTAATTAACAATGTTGAGTGGAATTTGTAGAGTTTCCAGGACCTGAATATGGAATTCAAAAAATGATACTGCAGGCACAAGTGGTATTTGCCTTTAAATTTAAGTCATAAGATAGAAAATGTTATGCCTGTGAATCCAAAAGTTCACTCTTTCGCAAGAATTGTTGGATTTGAGGATTTCTTTACTGGAGACACTGTATTGCTGGTTCTAGCATTTTGGTAGTGACTGCTGATTTATGGTCCCTGAATTTCATACAAAGATTGTTAGCTGGGACACAGACTGTTCAAAAAAGACGGTCTCCCACTGCCCTGGTTTGCTCCATGGGGAAGCTGCAGCCTCCAGACCGTGGGACTTCCTGTGGAGCAAAAAGAACCCTTAAAAAGGGGGGTCTTCTTGCGGCGCGTTTGTGATGCCACAATGTGCCAATGGTGCACTTGTGGCATCACAAATACACCAGGACGTGTGGATGCTAAGCATCCATTGCATCAAAATGGCAGCGCCCATGTGTACAGGGCACAGCCATTTTGACGCACCCGTCACGTGCTAGGGGTGAGGCCAATATGGGCGGTGCACCCTCGGCTAACCCCTAGCATGTGATGGGGGCGCACTTTAGGCCCGTCTGTAGAGGGCCATAGTGACTTTTCTAATATATTGTATGTTGCATCTAAGATACTGGTATCAACTACATATATAAGACTGGTAGAATTACAAGCCCTGCTTTGTTTAATATAGTAGATTTTATCTGGGATTCATAGATTAGTGATGTAGTTAGAAATTTGAGCAAGAAAATTCTTGTGATTTGGGTGATTTAGTTCCAGACTAGTTCCAAACTATACCTATATAATTCCAAACTAGGACCAAAACAAAACAAAACAAAAATAAAACCCATAATTCCATAGGATGGAGCTATATCATGGTTTCAGATTGCTATACCTATGTAATATAGCTATGTAATATAGGTTTTGATACTCTTTCTCTTATTTGTAAAGATCAAGGTACTCATCTGATTATAGTTTTATTTATGCATAACAGAGTCTTTTGCACATAACATTTTGTTTCCTGTATACTAAATACTCTTTTCTGTGCAAAGAAAACATGTCCAAATTTTGCATAGAATAAGTTCTGAATTAAAAATAGTACAGTATTTGAAAGTTGCACAGTTTTTGAAGACATTCTTGTAGGAGGAAGAAAATTGCTGGAATTACTCATTGTTTTCTTCAAACACCAAACTGATGAAGAATTACATCCCTACTTTTCAGTGAAGACTCCACTGCATTTCCACATACAGGTTTATTTTTAATTTAACCTCCAATTCAAATTCAAAACTTGGAAGTTAACTAATGTAACCTTATGCTGTGCTTCTTACAAATGAGTTTATTCTGTCTGTCAAAGAACCTGAATAGACCTAGTCTATAAAGTTTGATACACTTTTACTAACTTTAATTCTCAAGTTAAATGGTGAAAAATGTCTGTTTCTTGGCTGATGAGGCAGAGTTCCAAATTTAAATCAATTCTCTCTTCTTTGAAAGAAGCTCTTTACGGATTGGACCAAAAAAAAAAAAATCAATTATGCTTCAAAATCATTATAATGCAGCTTGACAGTTTAAAGCCAGACTTGCCATTTTAGTTTTAACACACACACACAAACACAAATAAAAAAAATCAGCAAAGGTTATCCACAGCATGCTCACCGTTCATACAAAGACTTGATAATTTTGACAGGTTGTCACAAAATCTTTAATGTTTTCCTAGTATTTTACATTTCAGAGCATAACAGTTTCCTGTCTAGATCTCTCCCTCCACCCTCTTTCTCTTTTCAAGTGTGGAAGGAAACAATGAACAAAAATCTTCACTTGGACGCAGCCCTGTGAAACATACATTGTGCAGCCCAATGTTACATGTTTCTGCTTGGAAGTAAGCCTCAATGAGTGAAGCCCAATACAGATGGGCAAAATGGTCATCCTGGGGCCAATTTAAGGGCTCAGGAGAGAGGAGCGTCTCTGTGCTCCGGAGCCCTATCGGGCTCCCCCAGCGCCATTTTGGTGTGCATGCCTTCAGATGGTGTGCACACCATTGACATGCATTGTGAGCCACATCCAAATGGTGCAGTGCATAATGGACATCACCATGCCACTCCAGGGTGCTAATGGCACCTTGGCAGTGGCAAAAAAGAAGCCAAATTTTGCAGTTCCATTTTCTGAGTGCATCATTGCTGCAATGTGCTGTTGCTACAGCAACAATGCAGGGGATAAAAGGACGGCCTCTGTCCTCACCTTTCCCCCGTCTGTCCAGCCCCTGAGTGTGCATGAGACTGTAGCCATGTGACATACAAACTTTTAAGACCAGTTGCTGCAGAAAATATCAATTCCTGCATTGTTCGTTGGCGAAGCGTCGTCCCTTTTAGCAACTTTGTAGCATTCTGTGTTGCTGTTGTTGTGTGCCTTCAAGTTATTTCTGATCTATGGCAACCCTCAGGTGACTCTATCACTAAGGCCTGTTACAGACTGCCAAAATAAAGCTGCTTCGGGTCTCTTTGGAGGTACGCTATTTAAATGATGCATGCATCCTAAGAATCCGGAAGCTGCACCAAAGCTGCACTCTGGTGCTTAGGAATGGAGTGTGGCTTTGGTGCGACCTCCGGACTCTTAGGACCCATGCATCATTTAAGTAGCATGCCTCCAAAGAGACCCGAAGCAGCTTTATTTTGGCAGTCTGTAACAGGCCAGAGTTTTCTGGGGCTGAGAATGTGTAGTAGGCGAAGAAGACTGACCCCTCTTTCGCCTTTGCTCTGCACTGCTCACTACCTCCTCGTGAGGAAGGAGTCAGGTGGAGGTGAAGACAGGAAAGGCAAAAAAAAAAAAAAAAGCTCAAAGGAGGTGAAGGTGAGGTAATTGGAAAGCTGGTACTCTTTCCTACAATAAAGAGGTTATTTATAATAAAAGAGCTTAAACAGAGTAAGAGCAGATCTCTGAATTTCTCCTTTACTTTCACACCTCTTCCTCCCTCATCACTGCTAATGGATTCTGACTAGAAACAAGTTTCAGCCTAGAAAAAGGAGGCCTTATATTCTTAAGTTACAGTTGACAGGTCTGTATCTGAAGTTGATCTCTCTTTGAAAGTCTTTGCCAGTCTGTATCTATTTGTTTTTTTATTTTGTCAAGGAACCTTAAGAAGGAAGAATAGAGAGCTTGAAGTCACACAATCACAGCTTTCCTCACTGCGGTGAGATGCAATTTTTTCCTATTAAACTTCAGTAATTCTTTCCAAATTTGATAGACTCACAGAGTTGGAGTGGACCACAAGGATCATCTTGTCCAGCATCCAGCCATACAGGAATATACAATTAAAATACTCCTTAGAAATGGCTATCCAACTTCCATTTTAAAAAATCCTAAGTAGAGTCCACCACTTTCTGGGGTAATGTATTCCTCTGCTGAACAGCTCTTACAATAAAGAGGTTATTTGTAATTTTGGGGTGGAATTCCTTTTCTTGTAAATTTGCATCTATTTATATAAATTAGGACATGCAAAAATATACATATCTGTTCTCTTTAGAGTTCTCCCCCTCTCTCTTTCTTTATTTCTCTTTTTTGTGATTTTCTGTCTTTTGGAGATGTATAAATGGACATTCTAGCCTAGAAAGAAGGGTGAGATGTGTTTGGGTTAAAAATCAGGCTGTTTACACTGTCAGTCTCCTTTTCTGCTCCCTCTGCCCCTTTGCAATGTCAAGCTGACCTCTTCTGGCTTCAGGGAAAAAATAGAGAAAAATAAATTAAACAGATGAGGGAAAAAATGCATAGACACCAATTGAGACTTAATTTGCTTATATACTGTGAGTTTTACAAAACCCCTCATTCATTCTCTTTCTCTTTCAACTATCACAAAACTAATACTTATTTCTAAAAGCATCTTCAAGCACCAGTCAACTGAAGACAACGATAAATATTGTTTCACCCTGATTAATTACCTGGACTCCATTACTGCATTTCCAGTACCACATGACTGTGTTTCCTGTGTATTTAATAATCTCTGTTTGGCATATTTATTTGCCATTACATAAGGTAGTAGGTGAGTGGATCCATTTCCTAGATGCAGTTTGTTTAATGTATGTGGAGACTCAGAGCCAGATGCAATTTCCCATAAGTGAAATGAACTAGTTTTCCCATCCTGTCTGTATTTCTCTTTCCTCCAGCCCTCCATGTTGCCCTCCAGTAAGTTAGTGGGGCTCTTAGGGCATGCGGTGGGAAAAGAAAAATAACTCCTTCCCAGTTCCCTTGGATTTCACTATTCTATCAGGAGAGGTCTACCAAGAAATCCTGCCCTGAGGATATTTTCAGGTATACCACAAGGAACCTATAGCACCCTGTGCTATAAGCATATGTAGGAGGTCTGCCATGGATGGAGAAGTACAATGCACCTTTCCAAGCACACTCCAGCCCATCAGTAGCCACAGGGGCATTGCTAGATGGGTGTGGGGAGTGCAGAATGCACTGGATGACACTTTAGAGCAGTGCTTCTCAATTATTTTCTGTCATGGCCCCCCTAGGAAGAAGAAAACATTTCGCGCCCCCCGCGCGACTGTAAATAGTATCATTTGTCTATAAAATTGTTATAAGTACACCTCTGCATAACACTGTATCCTGAGCCTCGCGCCCCCCCGGGGGGCCCGCCCCACTATTTGAGAAGTACTGCTTTAGAGGGAGGTGAACACCCAGTGAGGTGGTCGCTCACAATCCCTCCCAACATCCCCCACTATCCCCCTCCACCGGATAATGCACCTCTGCAAAAGGGGAGAGGGAGGGAAATGAAAGAAGAGGAGGATGCCACCACTACCATTGCAGAAAGAGAAGTGGCAGCAGGCAAGGAAGTGTGCTCCATTCTCACCTCCCCCTCCTAAGTGTCTTGCCATCCTCCCAATCCCAGCCAAACTGCCTGGCAGTGGCACACACCCCAGATATTGCCCCGCCAGCCCGTTTGGGCTTCTGACTGGGCAGTGGCCCTTGGATTCCTTCCTTTCCTTCTTGCTGCACATGAGTAACCCCTGCATGATGATAACAAGGAGAAGTAGGCCACTCCTGTCCTCGCTTGCCAGTCTCTGTGCTGCCCAACTGAGCCATTAGGCTATCGTAGTAGCTGAAGAGACAGAGGAGGAGGAGGAGCATACCACAATTGGAGTGGCAGAAGATGTGCCATCACAGGAGGGAGAGAAATGAGGAGGGAGGGAATGAGGAAGGTAGATATAGGCAGTTGCTGCTTCTTGCCACCCCTAAGGTCTGGAAACCAAATAGGATAATGTACCAGAGATCTCAGCCACTTCTGTCACCTCCATGCCCTCCCACAATATTTACTCTGGACTGCCCCTTGAAGCACTCTCTCTTTTGCAAGGGGGCCCTCACCTCCTGCCCTCCCGCCCTCCTAAGTGCCCACAGCTAGGCTCTTCTGCCAGCCCCCTCCCCCCACTGCCGCTGCTGTGGAAGCAACACCCGTGTTTCAGGTGAAGTTTGGCAGTGAGACTGCTGCTGCTGCCCACTCCCAAAGTTATTGCACTAGGTTACAGCAATACTAGTGATGCCACTGAGTGACCCTTTAGATCAGAAAGGATCAAAGTTCCACCTGGCTCCATCCACAACCTAGGCCCTAAGGGAATGAATTGTTCAAGGAGACCACAACATCTGAAAAGAATATATACATTGGTCTAACTCCCTATTACTCCAGTGTAGGCCACTAAGAGGATTCCCATCTCTGTCTTCCCCCACCCCATAAAATTTGTCGAATAGAATTTTTCAGTTTGCACAATATAAGCCTCATCTTACAAAAGCATCTGTGTTTTTTGTTGTTAATGTTGGTGCTATTGCTGCTGTCTTTAATTTACTAATTTATGGTTTTTACACTATTTATAGATCACCTCATCAGAAATATTATCTGCCTGGTTCACAGAATGAATACAACAGATGAAAAACCATGACAGCGTAAAAATACACACAAAATAATGCAGCACCGGAATAATAAGAATATAGGCTCAAAGAGAAGAGGGAACAGTGAAGAAAAAAGTCATAGTGCAAAGACAAAGCTAAAAATCGCAACAACATTTTAAAAGGTGTGAGAAAAATTGGGAGGGGGTCTCTTTTTTGTATCAAATTATTAGAAGTGTAAAGTGTGAAAATGTAAAGTGCTTCAAGTGAGTGTCAGGAGACAAGAGTATCCTAAGTGAGGCAGGCAGTGGGAAATGGTGCTATGTAACAATGCCCAAGGGATACTCTCTGTGGCCACTTGTGGTGGGGGGGGATACTTCATGAATAGCCATTATGTTATTTTACATAAAGTTAATGGAAATTCTGTGTTAGTAATATAGGAATATTATGTACTGGTAAGGAGGAATAATCCTTGCCTAAATACCCTAAAGACATCAGATTTTGTCTGATCTTGGAAGCTAAACAAGGTCAGCTCTGGTTATTAGTTTAATGGGAGACTGGGAGGCTATATTTCAGGGAGGCAAAACAACCTCTGAGTATTCCTTGCCTAAGAAAACCCTATGAAAAATTCATGGGCTTGCCATAAATTGACGGGTGACTTGAAGGCACACACAGACACGCATTTCCCAAGTGAATGGTTTCAGTATACTTGAATATATAAAATATTTTTGTTGGTGGCATTACTTTATTGTGTATTATGGCCTCATGAAGAACTTTTGTTTAAAAGTCTAATACCTTTCAAGAGTGGTCTTATGTTAATTATCTGAAGATATATAAAATGTGTATCATTTTTAGAGACTGACTTAGGTATATAGAGTTAAAATCTGAAACTCTGAGGTATTCCTTGGAGAAAACTGTATGTGTATGGTATGTGTACCACCACAGGCTTTTTTTTTAAAAAAAAAATCTACACACATATATACCTCCATGAGGCTGTACACACTGCCCCTAAGGCGCAGCCTGCAGCCACCTCCAGCTGCACCAGATCAGGGCTCCAGCAACTGCATACCATGGGCCCGATTTGGCCTTTCCGGGGTGTGATAGCCACGGTGCCATGGCTTTAAGGAGCTCCTTTTGCACTGTGTCATGTTAACGCAGTGCCAGAGGAGCACTGTGCCCCTGCACACCATGTGAAGCAGTGCGTTGTGTCACACTGCCATGGGGCGGTTGTATGGACACCATGCCCCGACTCCTCCCCCAGGCCGACCTTAATGGCTGGTCTGTACAGGCCTCATGTTATGCAACTCATGGGGTTTGTTTTTAATTTTTGCATAAACATGCATATATACATGGGAGCATTTTACGCAGCTTCCAGCATATGCTTTATTGAATCATTTCCTGTATTGCTATGTATTTTATATGTATTATCCTACTAGAGAGGCAGGCTAGCTCCAACAGGCCTCCCTGGATGAAGATTAACCATCCATTAAGAAGCCAACCTCTCCCTCCAGTCCATCTCCCCTGATCCAGGCCTCGGAGGTAGAGAAGAAATGCTGGCCCTCATCCCCTTCCCCACCACCACTCCCTTCTCCTTTTCTGTCGTGTCTTTTTAGATTGTAAGCCTGAGGGCAGGGAACCGTCCAATTAAAAAGATTGTATGTACAGCGCTGTGTAAATTTACAGTGCTTTATAAATAAAGGTTAATAATAATAATACTAATGCCAGAAGAAAACAATGACGTGCACTCCTGTGGCGTGCACCCTGCACACTGCTGCCACACCATCACGGGCACGAGCCCCATTAATTTGAATGGGGCTTGAGCATCCATGGTTTTTCCCTAATGCGGGGGGGGGGGGTCTGGAATGGATCCCTCGCGTAAGGGAAGAGACGACTGTACATTGTTAGGCAAATTAGAGGATTTTTTTCTCTCTCAGCAGTGGTGAGATGATGTTCCCAGATAATTCCCTAGAGTACCATTTGAATTTCTCTGAATTTAACAAACAGCAAACAAGAAATCTTCTGAATAGTTCGTGTGACTTTTGGAAAGGGGTAAATGCCACTGTTGTGTGAAATTCAAGAGTGCAGGTGGAGCTATGGGAGAAATTTTGCACCATCGATAGGAAATGCAATGCATCATTTAAAAAATAGGGCAATAAAAGGTGGTTTTGCATAAAATTTGTGCACATGCTAATTTAAATGCATAGATGCAAATTTATAAAGGACACTTCTATAGTTTAAATAGGGTCTGTATAAATCTCACCACAGTGGGTGAGACAGTAAACATAAGATCTGGGTGCTTGCCTATCAGTTGGCTACCTAGGTTTCCCCTTAACTCCAATGGGTTGATGTGCCAGTACAAAACCCTCTTCTCAATTCTTAAGTTTTTTTGTACTTGAACCAGACCTCAAGTGGAGAGCCTGTCAAGTAGAAGAATCCATCTGACAGAGGACTGTGCTCCAACAGCTCAAGAAAAGGATTTTCCTCTGTAAAGTGGGCCTTCTGGGCACTATATTCTGATCTTGTAGTTTGTATTCCAAAACATGGACCATGTGTTTTCCAAAACATTTTCCACTCTGATTTGTGGTTTTTGTAATTCTTCACTGAACACTATGGTCTGATTCTAACAAAGAAAACAAAAGTGTCACATTCTCCTTAACATTTAGTTTTCATTGTACTGATATTTTTAAATACAGGGAGACCTCTAGACACCTTGGGATAATAGCAGGTGACACTTATCACAACAATTCAGGATAAGGCAGTGCCATGCTTGGACCTCAGTTCACCACTACAGAAATACTATAAGGAGGCTGTCATTTTGGAACAAATAAAAACTTGGACCAGTGAAACCCATTCAGTGAGTTGATGATATAAGGCCCATCTTGAACAATATGCTAGATATTACTAATCTCTCTCTCTCTCTCTCTCTCTCTCTCTCTGTGTGTGTGTGTGTGTGTGTGTGCGTTAATATATTTTAACCTGGTTTAATTTCTTCTGATTGTTTAATTGTGTTTTAATTTTTGTATTTTGTGGATTTTTAACAATGTTGTAATCCACTTTAGGAAAATTGTGGGATAGAAATAAATACAACAGCAATAAACATTCCAATACAGAGTGACAAATGGGATATATTTGATGTCAGTTGTGCCATTAAAATTGAAAGGTCATTTTTCCCTCCGAAGCTCCCATTCTTGTTATTGGATGGTACTACTGGCAGATGCCTGGGTATTGTATTTACCCACATTGCCCCATAGGATCAAGTGATATCCTCTACTGGCAGCTCTCAATTTCTATTGTTCTGAACATTGTGAAGGAAAATGACAGTTGCTGGTCAAGGCCATTGCCATTTTGCCTCACTGTGATGATGAAAACAAAAAAGGTTCAATGTAAAGGCTATTATGCAATTCAGAGAAAATGCTTTGAATTCGAAAGTATGAGTCACAAGTAATTAACTGGGCCCTTTTTCTTCTCAAAACTAATGACAACAGGTGTGGCATTGCCAATGTTTCTTGTAGCAGGAATCCTTTCATGCTGATAAAGATGCTAAGCAGAGAGGAGAATGTGTGACTTAAAACAGCCCAGCAACTTTTAAAACATATTTATTTATTTATTTATTTTGATTTGATGTGATTTCTAACCCACCCTTCCTCAGACGAGCCCAGTTGCTTTAGATACAAGAGGCTTCATGAATTATTCATGGATCAGATAGTGATTAAGATTTATTTTTTCCTCATTTTCACATAAACTGTTGCATGCTTCACATCTATTGTTCTCCTAGGAATGCACTTAATGTGTAGGATTGGTACTAAATTGAGAGGTTCTTTTTAAAACACTCTTTAAATGTGTTCCCTTAGAATTATATTTAACTGAACTTCTTTCATCATCCTTAATTGATGCCATTCTTTAATATTCTATGTTTAACCTAACAGACTAACGGGGAAGGCTTAACTCTTAAAAGGCAACTGTCGAAACCCTAAGGGCAACTCCAGCTTTGGTGGAAGTATCAGATGAGGAATGGGGAATTCATGGTCCTTCAGTTGCACTTGAGCTCAAATGTCACATCAGTGCCAATGACCGGAGATTGTGGGAGCTGTAGCCCAACACCATTTGGATGGCCACTGGGTCTCCAACTTTGCTTTGAAGTTGTTCTGGAATGAAAGTGCACTAAAAGCATCAGGCATCTTCAATCCACTCTGCTCTCTTGAAATCCCTATTCTCACTTTCTGTCCTTACTGTAAAGCTTTGAACCAAAAAGCAAGGCAGGGGATTTGGGGGAACGTGGTATAGACAGATGGTGGCTAAGGCCAGCAAAAACAACCGATTCCTCTGACACTTCATTAAAGTGAAAACTTCAAAGCACCCTGGATGCTGAAATTGTGCACAGAGCTTCTACGAGCTGAACAATCATGTGTATATATTTTCTCCATAAATAGAAAGCTGAGGAGTCATTTGAGCAAAAAAAACAAGAAACTCACTCATCAGATGTTAGCACTGGGAAACCTCAAAGGAAGAAGTTGTAGCCTGTTACGTCTTTGAGAACAGTTATTCCAAAGCTTGGGTTGTCAGATATTGTACATCTCCCAGAAGCCCCATCCATCAGTGGTCAGGGATTCTGGGAACTTTAGCATTATAACATCTGGTGATCCAAAGATGGGCACCACTAGGAATCCAAATTGGGCTTTTTGGGAAGCATGAGTGAACAGGAAGGTCAAGAAGATACACTGGTACCCCGGGATACGAATGCGCCGCGTTACACGCGAAATTCCGGGTTACGAAAAATTTTTTGGTGCTTTTCGGCGCTTTTTCGCACCAAATCGCGGCTTTCGCTATTAGCGCCTATGGGGCTTCGGCTTGCGAATGCTTTTCGGGTTACGAATGGCGCCGCGGAATGAATTAATTTCGTAACCCGGGGGAGCCCTGTATTTTTTTATTATTTAATAGGTTTTGTCTCTTACCTAGGGCTCTTTCACACTGTACGATTATAGCACTAATATTCTACATTAACTGCCATGATTCTATCCTAGGGAATCCTGGGATTTGTAGTTTAGGCATGTGTATTGATAATTCTGAGAGCCAGTGCGTTTCGACCATTGGACTACGACTGTGGAACTAGGGTTCAAATCCCCACTGAACTGTGAAACCCACTGGGTAACCTTGGGCAAGTCACTCTCTCAGCCTTAGAGGACAACGACAATGGCAAATCCCCTCTGAAGAAAATTGTTGTGGTCAGCATAAGATGGAAATTACTTCAAGTCATACAACAACAACAACAACAACAATATCATTTATAATTCTCATCTGGACAGCTCTAGTGCACCAGCATACTGAAAACCCATTATTCCATAGGATATTGCCCTGGTAGTTAAAGTAGAATTACAATGCTATAATTGTATTGGCAAACCCCTGAACAAATCTTGCCAAGAAAAACAGGTGATAAATTCACCTTAGGTCACCATAAATTAAAAATGACATGAAGGTACATCACCACCACAACAATTGTGTAGTGCAAAATTTCACCTTGTTTCCATTGAAGTGTCTTGAAATGAGAAGAGGTGCGATACTTTCATTTTCAATATTATGTCTTAAATGTTTTCAAACTGCCTTCAGCTAGTGATATTATTAATAGGATAGTTTATTTAATATGGTTGTATTATAATTGGTTTCTTAGCTGTATTTTAGTTTAACCCATGTTGAGTGGTGCCTTGAGTCCCATACTGGCAGAATGATGGAATATAAAATAAAGAAATATACTATAAAATCAAGGAAATGCACATCATTCACAAATCTTGTTCAGATTGCTACTGTAAGATTAAATCCTGCACTTTACAAATTTATCAGAAAATTACCCATTTCCACAATTCAAAGCTGCATTTAGGTTTTGGGGTTTTCTTTTTTTAGCTTTCCATCCCCATGAACAGTTGATAAAAGTAGACTGAAAATTTCAGCATAGTCTTAAGTGGAACCATGATTGGTGTGTGTGTGTGTGTGTGTGTGTGTGTGTGTGTGTGTGAGAGAGAGAGAGAGAGAGATTTATTTTTATTTCCTCCACACACACACACACCCCATTTCTTCTTTGGATTCCAAATGTATTAACATCTGAGGCTTTGGGATATAATAATAGTATCAAAGGAGAATACAAGAATACCAGTTCCCAAACATACTGGTGGGCTCTGTTTGCACCTCACATAGATGGTGGTGAAATAGATAGGATTGTGGGAGTATACTATTAAATCCATCACTTTCCCACTAGGTGTGAGGATATATCTAAACTTCCAAATGTTCTACCAAATATGAGGAGTTCCACCAATTTTGTCACCATGAGTGAGGGTTTTCCCTTCTCCCCAACTCTGCCAACAATGTCAGGACCACTTGCTTTCCTACCTCTGTGGCCACTAGCTGTGGGAACCTCCTAGATGCCTTCAAGGTACATTTGCTTTTATTTCTATTCACTTTATTCACTGTTTTTATTATTTTTATTCACTGTTGATACCACAGATACCATGTCTAAATCCAGTCTTTATAATATACAGAGTGTCTGGAGGCCAAATGCATGTAAGTACAAAAATGTTTATTAATAGGAGTTGAACATAACAAAACAGATTATTTATTTATTTAATACATTTATAAATACATGTAATACATTTATTAATACATGTATTAATAAAGGTATTAAATAATGTATTAAATAATACTAGCAGAAAACCTCACAGACCTGGAACACCTACTAAGGAAAATCATGGAAGAAATTGCAAAGGCAGGCTTACTGTTGAACATAAAGAAAACAAAAATAATGACCACAGATAATCTACACAAATTTAACGTAGACAATGAGGAAATAGAAACAGTAAAATAATCCTCATACCTGGGATTAAATATCGATAGAGATAGGTACTGCAGCCAGGAAATCAGAAGAAGGTTAAGAATGGAGAGAGCAGCTATGAAAGAACTAGAAAAGATTCTAAAATGCAAAGATATATAACTCAGCACAAAAGTTAGAATCATGCAAGCCATCATATTCTCTATTACCATGCATGGATGTGACAGTTAAGGAAGAAGATAGGAAGAAAATCCATTTATTTGAGATGTGGTGCTGGAGAAGAGATGTCGAGGATCCCATGGACAGCCAAAATGACAAACAAATATGTTCTAGAGCAAATCAAGCCAGAGATCTCCCTGGAAGCCAAGATGATGAAACTGAGGCTGTCGTACTTAGGACACATCATGAGAAGGAAAATCTCTTTAGAAAAAAAAAACAATAATGCTAGGAAAAGTGGAGGGAAGTAGAAAAAGAGGAAGGCCACATGCTAGATGGATGGACTCTGTTAAGGAGGTCACAGGTGTGGGTTTGCAGGAATTAAGCAGAGCAGTGGAGGACAGAGAGTCTTGGATATGTCTCATCCATAGGGTGGTTATGGGTCAAGATTGACTCAAGGGCAGTTAACAACTGCTCAAGGTGGCTCTTAGCCACCAAGATACTGAAAGGTGCTGTTGTGAAGATTTCAGGGCAGGCAGGGCGAGGTTATCTGGAAAACAACTTTGCCCCATCAGATCCACACTGTTTAAGCTGAAAGTTTTATATACAGTATGCAAACTTTCAGTTCAGCCTTTTGCAGTACATAAATTGCTACTATGCTTTAATGCTGCTGAACCATTGCTTTCCCATAATTACCCAGAGGTAAAATTAAAATGAAGGTTCCACATTATATAGAAATGTTTAACCTTCCCCATGGCTAAAAAACAAAACAAAACAAAAAGCTTTCTGTACTGAGAACTGAGTCCTTTCCAGCCTTAATTACAAGTTTCATGTTTGCCATACTACCTCTTCTTTTTAGCACAGGGATTACTAAAAAACATCCTTTTAACTGCCCCCTTTAATTAGTGATGCACAGCTTCTTAATTGCCCTTTGCATAATTTTTCTTAATTGCTATCATGCCAATTTTCTGTTCCCATTCTGTGAAGGAAGTCCTTAATTACAATTTACTTTCATTTTTGCCATTTTCCTATGCTAGAGTACTACCAGGGGGTATCTCACCTTGAATGGGTTGGGTGAGGCATCCCACCCTGTGCCGGCCATGAGCCACTGCCGAGTATTGCTATTTTGTTACTTGAAAAATAATACAAAGAGCTCCTTAATTAAAGATTCTCCCTTGTGGGGTATAGAAATTGACATTTGAGTAACTATGGCTGCAGTTCCATATTTACTTACTGGGAATATTTCTGAGCAGATGTGCATCAGATTGTGCTGTTGGGCAGTTGTACTCAATGGACAATTGAAAGGACATTCAGTTCTAATCCTGTGATCATGAGCTCAAGGAAGCAAATAAAATGGATGGGAACTGCAAACATGATACTTTTAATAAAAAATTTAAAAATGCTAAGAAATTCCCACACTGACCAAGCTTGTTTCATAATTGTGTATGTGCTGCAGGAAGAGGTAGCAAATCAGGGCTGAAAAAAACATGGATCTGCTGAAACAATTTGACACAAATGTTTTGGTGCAGTTCATGAAGAACTGGAACAATGTCATCATGTTATTAGTGCATGTCACTATGATTTGTGGATAATGAAGTTTTCCAGTATTGATTGATGCCATCCATGCATGAGTAATGGGAAGACTGTCATCAATATGTGCATCACTGTGGTTACTGAGCAATGAAGTGGCCAGACAGGCTATATGAGTGACTCTTTTAGTGATTAGATTTTGTTTCTACTTAAACTTGTGTTTTACTCTTTTAGAAAGCCCTGATGCTGTAGTGGTTAAATGTCAATACTGCAGCCACTCATAGCCACAAGGTTGTGAGTTCAATCCTGCAGGGCTCCAAGGTCTACTCAGCCTTCCATCTTTTCATAGGTTGGTAAAATGAGTACCCAATATGTTGGGAGCAATTGGCTTACACATTGCAAACCACTGTGAAGTCAAAGGCTTTCACGACTGACATACATAATATTTTGTGGGTTTTCCAGGCTATGTGGCTGTGTTCTGGAAGAATTCCAGAGCCTAGAAAACACAGAAAACATTGTAAACCACTTAGGGAATGCTAGTTCACTGATAAGTGGCATAGAAATGTACTTGCTATTATGATAATTTTCTATGAGAAGCAGATAGGACACCATCTGCTTTAGATAAACATTAGTTCTGGTGAGTTAGCACCTCACACCCCAAGATTATTTGACCATTAATGAATTTTTCACTTCTCTTCCTTTGTTAGCCCTTATATCTGTTCATAGCAACTTTGCCTCCCACTCTCTCAGTCAGTTATTTCTTCATTTTCTAGAACCAGTGGGCAGTGAAGGACTAATCCAAATTAGGGGGTCTGAAGCAATGGTGTCCCTAGAGTTGGTGTCACCCAGTTTGACAACCCATGGTGTCACCCCACCATCGACCTCCTCCCATTTCACACCATACAGAATCTTTAGTAATACAGTGGATCCTTGTTATACACTGGGGTTTGGTTCCAAGATCTCCCGTGTATAACAAAATCCGTGTATGCTCAAGTCCCATTAAATATAATGACATAGCAAAATGGTGTCCCTTATAAAAAATGGAAAATCAAGGTTTGATAGTTGAAATTTATACTTTTTTTTAACGTTTTCAAACCGTGTATGCTTGAATCCGTGTATAAAAAATCAGTGTATAAGAAGAGCCGACTGTATTTTTTGCACTAACGTTACTCATAAATCATAATTCCCATATACCACTGAATGTAATGCTAATAGCTGTGACTTAAACTAGTACAATTAAAATTATACCTTCAAATTACAATATCATATGCATAACCTAAATGTATTTATATATACATAGTGAAGATTTGGCTTTTAAAGATGTTTTTAAAGAAAATTCTAAAGGTTTTTTTAAAAAAAATATTTTAAAGGAATATTTTTAAAACAAATTAAAATTTTAAATTTTGAAATTTGAAATGTTAATTTTAAAAAATTCTGTGGTCTCTCCTTCCTCCTCCTACTGAGCTTCTCCCCACTCCCACCATCTCTTAAAGCATTTTAAAGGGAAGTAGATGAATACCACAACCCATTTCTTCCAAAAGGTAGGTGTTTGAGGAGCAGTAGTGTCACCCCCCCCTCTCTACACCCCCCCCCCCCCCAGTGACACTACCGGTCTCAAGTACTCATCCTTTGCCCTGTCTGTGTGTCTGATCTAGATCAGCTTGCTTATCCCCCTCCCCCTTACAGCTTTATTTTCATTGTGATGAAATACAATGACAAAGAAGTACATTGGAATGGCATGCATTGGTGAAATTGTTCTTCTTGTTGTTGATGATGATCATCATGTTTTGTGTCTTCAGGTTTCTGAAGTTGAGAGTGTGTGACTCACTCACGATTACCCATTGGGTTTCCATGGCTGAGTGAGGAAATAGTCTCTAGAATTGTAGTCCAACACTCAAACCACTACACTACACTGCCTCTACTGTGGAAAACAGCAGCCCTGGGGGGAGTACAATGTGGATTTAGAACACAGAGGATGCAAAACATTAAATCTCACCCACCATATCATCATGCCAAATCAGAGCCACTACAGTCAGACAAAAATCAGTCATGAGGTCAGTTATATAAATGACATCACATTTACTTTGGTTTGGAAACATATGTCTTTCTCCTCCAAAGGACAACAGCAATTAAACTTTTGAGAAGAAAGAGAGGCAATAGAGCTTAAAAATAGCAACCTATGTACTTGCTTATGTGTGGATATACAGAAAGGAATCAAGGAATACTTGGCTAACTTAGCTTGACTCAAAATCACTTTAAACTTGACAGTCTGCAGATTCCGAGGAGACTCTCACACTTGTCTTCATAACTTGATCAATTGGAGGTCATAAAGTTTAATTTTGAACACAAGTCTTTTCTCTCCCTTTCTTCTCTTAGGATACTCATTACTCTGGTTCTGTTCTATCTTTTGGTATAATATCTAATAAATATTTCATGTCATATCTCAAAATTGCTTGATACTAATTTTTCTTCCCTTTCTAACCTCCCCACTCTCCCTGAATTCTCCATATGGAATATTAAGGCAGTATTGTGGCTTTATTTTATGAGTTTAAGAAATCTATACAGAGTTAATCTTTAAATATAACATCCAGACAAATTTAAGAACTAATCTCGTTCTACTTCACAGCACAATGAAAATTTAATTTATAGTTGCAAGAAATATAAATATATGAGCACACACATTCCCAGCTGGATGCAACCTGCCATCTCTCATTTTTGTGATGTGGCACTGAATAACTCATTAGACAGTTAAACGAAATTGCTTCTTAATAATTTGTGGTACATTGGTTTATATATCACATCAGTATAGGAAATGGAAAATCCATCAATCATAAATGCAGTACTTTCGTCTTTGAAGAAATTATGCAAACAGCATTTAAGATGAAACACTTAATATCAACATGGAGCAAAATGGTTCAGTCTATAAATATGTTTTGTGTATGGCTATGCATCCTAATTCCTTGCCCCATTAGGATAATTTCTTTGCTTTAGGAAGAGCTGATATTGGCTATAGTCCTGCTTCCAACCTTCTTAAAATCTCATTTCCTTCACTGGAACTGAAGCAGCTCTGTTGCAGCACTGTATACAGGTTTGCAGCTGGGTTAACCTGTAACCAGCAGAGATGAACAACAAACTTTAGATCCATAAACTGAATGTGGGATTGATTAGGTGTTGTAATACTTTTATATCATAGACTATGGGATCAAATAACTCTTCAGGAGAAGAAAACCTAAAGAAGATAAAGATGGAGGGAACCAAACAGCCCAATGAGGACTGAATGTGTTCAGTGACCATAGAATATGAACAGATTATGAAAGTGGGAAGATGGAGACAGAAAATTGGGCATGGGATGAGATGAAATGAGATAGCCTGGAAAACAACACAGCATGTTGTTGGAACCAAGAACAAGAACCCTAGACAATCATATTTCAGGGAAGTTTATCGCACAGGCCCTGAAACGGGCCCGTTGCGTTCCAAAATGGGGGAGTGCACAGGCGTGCATGGAACAGGATGGGGCTAGGAATGCATCTTACTGCACAAGGGAACGCATTTCTGATAACTGTTCCATAGCATTCTCAGAAATTGCGCCCTCTGGAATGGATGTAGGACACGATTGGAATGCCCGGAGATAGCAATGGCTTTCCCTTGTGCAGTAAGATGCATTCCTAGCCCCATCACATTCCGTGCATGTCCGTGTGCACCCCCCCTTTTGGAATGCAACGGGCCCATTTCAGGGCCCATGCGATAAACTTCAAAGAGTCAAACTGTAATACTCTTTAACACAACATCAACATTTATAGTAATTTAGGTGCAATAGCAACAACAATGTGTTAGAGAGGAATCTTTGAAAAAATCACTTTTTTGTCATTTTAACAACAGCAATGCTAATAATGACCAGGGTATAGGCCAAGGGTTGGAAAAAACTGCCCAATAGACCACATATATTCATGAAGGCCTTTAGAAGCTCCAGATAATCCCCAGCACTCCCAACTCCATTGTACCCAAATGACTTCCAATGTTCCCTCTATGGGGGAATTTTTTCTAACTTTTGGGATCTCTCTGGAGCATCCTAGTTCCAGGAGCAGATCTTTTTTTAAAAAAAGAATACAGGAAATGAACTGAAAGTTGAGTATACTAGAGATCTGGACCTCTAGAATACCCAACTTTCAGTTCATTTCCTGTATTTTTGATAATCTCTCTTTCAGCCAATGATGGGCCATGCGGATTTTCCCTCAGTGCTGTCAGCCTGCTGTTCAAAAATTAGGGAAAACACAAGCCATAAAGTATGTTGGCAGCATTTTAAGCTCCACTGAAGTATCAGTAATATTTTGCTCACAGAACACTTTCCTAGGCTAGCATTTAACAGTCTTTGCTCAAGATGATTTCTGATGATTAAAAAGTTGGGTGTTATTGACAGAATGTTGTTGCCTGTCTTGGTGAAATTGCTTTCCATTGAAATACTCACCATTTCCCCCAGAGTGTCAGTTCACACCTCATCAAATTGGAATGAAGGAAAAATACATAGTCTGATGCACATTTTAAAAAAAATCTGTAAAATTGATGCTTTTTTCTTTCCATTCGGAATAACAAGAACTATACATAATATGCTATGCTTGCTGTTGTGACATTTTATTGTTTTCTGTTTAGAACAAGAAGGATCATAGCTCTAGTGAAATACACATATAGATGTCAGGGAAAGAAATGTGTTTCATTGCCATCTCAGGGTACCCTGTGGATCATTTTTTTAAATTTTCCACAGAGGACTTCCTCAGAGTCCACCTGAGACAAGCTCTTGTCATGTCTTGCTTCAGAAGCAGGGCAGGCAAAGGTTGTTGGAAGAATTGGAAATTTGGAAACAGCTGACTTTGGAAACAGGCAGGAGCAAATCCCAGGTAAATGGGCCCTGAATTTGGGTAAACCCCCACTTACTTGATAATATGACAACTCAGAACTAGGAGTGGGGAAAACAAATGGTTTCTCATGATCTCGGAAGGATATACCCAGTAGTTGAAGCAAGTTACCACCATTACAGTGGTACCTCGGGTTACGAAATTAATTCGTTCCGCCGTTCCGTTCGTAACCCGATAATTTCGCAACCCGAAAAGGCTTTCCGTTAGCGCTGGAAAGCCGCTAGCCGCGCTTTGCGTTTGAATTTCGCGCCGAAATAAATTTCGTAACCCGAAAAAAATATCGTATCCCGGAACAGTTTTTTTCCAATCTAACTTTTTCGTATCCCGGAAATTTCGTAACGCGATCAATTCGTATCCCGGGGTACCACTGTACTACTATAACACATAGGGAATTATCCCAGGCCTTGTGCTGGGGACATTCATGAGTTGTAACACTACCTTTGCACTTCCTAACTTGCTTCCAATGGGATAATGGGCTCATGCAAATGCAACCACCATCTCATTTGACATTCCCCTCCCCTCTGTCTTGACTTCATAGCCCCCCCACATTGTACAAATGCAACACATATCCAACTCACACACACAACTACTTCACATAAACCAGAAAATGTTGGCACCAGTTGGGCCCAGGCTTGAAAGCTACTTTGCAGAGAACTTCCTTCTCTACTGCTGATCACTCTGAGATGCTCTCTCTGTCACGGGAGTACAGCAGTTCCATGAGATTACACTCATTACTGTGAGATGCAGTAACCTGGCTCAGCTCAAAGCTACAGTGTAATTAATGTTGGCATCCTTCACTGTAGTTTAGTTTATTGTAAGTTGTTCTTATCATGGGTCTGAAAGTTGTTTCTAACTTATGATGACCCTAAGGTGAACGTGCCATGAGGTTCTCTTGGCAAGATTTGTTCATATGGGGTTTTGCATTGCTTCCTCTGAGGCTAAGTTAATATGACTTGCCTAAGATCAGCCAGTGAGTTACCATTGCTCAGTGGAGATTCAAATCCTGGTTTCCCAGAACCTTAGACCAACACTCCAACAACTTCACCATGGTGACTTATTATAAAGGATGCCTCTTATCTGAAAGTTAGAAAGCTTGTTCCTTATAGCACTGGAAGGTGTCCATTATTATAAAATATATGAGGACTGGAAAGCTTTTCTTTTATATATACTGAACAAGACGCAAAAAAAATTCCTGTATTTTGTGGTATGGGCCCCTCATAAGGATAAACATGTGGTTCATGTAATTTATGAATGTGAATCACATATTAATTTCCCAGAGAAACACAGGGCTATGTTAACTAATATCAATACTTTTATTTGGTATTTAAGTAGTATACAAGCTTATTGATATAATCCGCCCTCTCCATGTGCAGGGAATCCGTTCTGGACCCACCCACCCTGGCCTATGATCAAATCCCATTAATTGTTATGGTGGAGCACACACCATTTTCTCCCTTCCTGTCTGCAGACTGTGTAAGCTCAAAGCAGGGTATGCAAAGTCCATGTAAGGCAAGGGCAGACTGTATCTATTTCCGTATTATCAAACCTGTATGCCACAAATTTTGATTGTCCCTTACTACTGTTCCTAGGACCTAGCCTAGGACCTACTGTATTCCTATGACCTAATTTTTTAAATAACGGACAGAATTCTAACAGGCTGTGAATGGCAATATTTGAAAAGAAGGCCCAGCACTAGGGGACAACACCTAGAGAGGCAAATAACTCACCAGGAGACCCCCCTTTAAAAAAAAAACCCTAAGGAATTATCAATTTGCCTCTATCTCACTTATTACTATCTACTTGTTTACTTCTCAGAAGGCATGACAAGGAAACAAACAGAAAATGATTCTAAAAAAGAAAAGAACAACAAATCCAAAACAGAGCCAGTTCACAATTACATTAATGAAGATCAAACAAACAGTTAAGCTTATAAATTAATATCAGCTGTCCATATGCCCATAAAAAGGGACAAATATAAGAGATTTTAAATTACTTTTAATATATACAAGATATTGCTTAAAATACATAAAATCAACAGTTACAAAAACACACAAAAAGCAAGCTCCTCCAAAAACACTACACCAACCATAATATGCAAGAATTAATAAGTAAGACTCTGTAAGGCCAGCTGGCGGGGCAGAGTCGGGGTGTCGTGTCCACAGGATGTATGCCCCGACTCCACCTCCAGGGCACCATGATGGCACATGCCACTTCACATAGTGCACAGCATCACGGTGCTCCTCTGGCACTGCATCAACATGAACCAGAGTCGAAGAAGTGCCGTAAAGCCGTGGCACTGTGGCTATAGTGCCCTTTCCAGGACATGAAAAGGAGCTACTTTTTGCGACACCTTTTCGCATTATGGAAAGGCCAGATCAGGGCCGTGGTGTGCAGTTGCTGTGGACCCAATCTGGCTGTAAAAGGGGCGGCTGGAAGCTGCCTTTTGGGGGCTGTATACAGAGCCCCGAAATCTTCCCAGAAATTACCGTTGAAAACAGGTGGATAATACCGACCATTATAATTAGAGCAATTAATAAATAGGGCCCATATCACATAGGACAGATTCTGTGGTTGATCTTCATTTTTCTCATGCATGTACATGGTTAGCTTTTCCATACAGGCCAGGGACCAAAGTTTCTTTTTCCAACCATGGAGGAACGAGTTCCTTAAATCTTTCCAGTGGAATTCTATTTCTAATCTTGCTTCTAAACAGAAAAATCTACTAAGTTTTTTATGATTGACAAGTTACTGGGAAGAATATATCTCTCTTTAAATTCAGATTGCAAAAATGTAGAGTCAAAGCACAAGGCCACCACATATGCATGTCAGAACCTACATGTTCCTGACATCTCCTGCATTTTGAGCTTAAAGGTCTAAATATATGGCAACTACATTACATTTGAATGTAGAAAAGAATATCAAAAGAGAAGTCTTCAGACCATTGGATGAGAGATGGTGAGTATTAATCTTTTCCAACCTTGAAGTCTCTTTGGCAGTTATAAAGGTGTGAAGAATCCATTTACACTGTCCATCTGTTAAATTCTACATTGCAGGAATATAACTTAACAGCAGATGAACAGCTGTGAATAATCAAAAGGTTTCTAAGACAAGGTTTGAGTCACAATGCCTAGTCGGAAGGAAGCCACCACAGGGCACAACCATGTCAGAGAGGCACTGTCTGTACTATTACATCAGTGAATGCATCAATGGATGACATGAGAAAGCACAACAGCAGCTGCCTTTCCTTGCTTGTTTTCTCCCTGCCTGGCTGTCTGACTGACAATTGAATAAGTGAGCACAATGGTGAGGAACAGTAAGTAACAGTAGCTGACAGTGAGGGGATCTGATGTGTGTGTGGGGGGGGGGGGGTAGGCAACTTGATCTGAAAGAGTGTGCCTTGTGAGATGCTCACCATTCCTTAGAACTTAGTACTGTCAGTGACTAACAGAATGGTCACTTCATTAACACAAAAAAGAAGGAAATGCACCCTTCCAAAATAAGACAAGAGGGTGTTGATTTGCATACTGTACTTTTGCATGTCCCAATTTATGCATGTGGATGCATATTGTAAAATACATTTACTGAAATGGAAACCATGTGGCTAACCATAGTGGGGGAAGATTGTGACCAGGAACTCTTTAACACTACACAATTATAACACTATGATTCTCCTTTAACTGCAGTGAAAGAGGCCATGTGCTGGTTGAACAACCAGGGTTATAAATAATATAAATACACATTTTGGTTCATCAATACAGTGACTGGAAAAACATTGAAGTCTGAGGATCTTCTCCTTTGTGCTTTACCTCACAATGAAAAGGTTCAGTGAGAAAAAGCAGAAGTTACTTTATCCTAAGAATATAGGCCCGGTATAGACCACCGGCGCCTTGTTTTGTTCCACGAGGAAGCTGCAGCGGACAACCGTGCAGCTTCCTCGTGGAGCAAAAAGAACCCGCAAAAAGCGGGTTCTTTTTGCAGTGTGATACTGACACTGCAGTGCACCAATGGTGTACTCACGACATTAGTATTGTGCTGTGATGTGCGGACACTAAGCGTCTGTCACATCAAAATGGCAGCACCCATCTGTACAGGGTGCCGCCATTTTGATGTACGGAATTTGTTGTAGGGTTACGGGGCATCTGTAAGCAACGCCCAGAGGCAACCCTAGCACATCATCAAGATGTGCCATTAGGCCCATCTGTACCGGGCCTTAGAAAAATAAAATATGCAATCTACATATTGTTTTTACAATGGATTTTTAAAAATTAAAATTATTCAAAATAAATACTCAATTAATATCAGATATGTAATTTAGAACATCTCATTACACGTTCTTTTCCAAACAATTACTGTGAAATAGCTATTTCTACAGTGATGTTACATGAGGGGGGGGGGATGTCAAGCAGATTTGTATTTAGAGTAACAAGGATACCAGATCCTTTAATGAATTATGGAAATACATATGTGGAGCACTTTTGAGACTAATTGAAAGAAAGAAGTTGGCAGCTTGAGCTTTCTTAGACTTCAGTCTACTTCCTCAGATGCATTTAGAGGGGTGGAAACCAGGGACAGATATATATGTGTGTGTCATTGGTATGTGAGCATGTCAGTTCAAATTCAAAATCCTTTGTGTGTGGCAATGAAGTAGCAAGTAAAGTTTTAACATTACGGAAAAAAGACATTGAGAACTAGCCATGGTGTATGAAAATGAAGTGGCAAGAGCAGTTTGGCTTTGGAAACTACCCTGTAGGTGAGGAGAATAGATGGGTAAGGGATGCCCCCCTGAGGATGGGGTGAGATAGTGTTGAAACATGTGTAGTGAGCCAAGAAGCCATTATTCTTGTTCAATCCATTGCTGAGGGACTGTAGTTTATGGATGAACTCCAATTCTGCTGTTTCTCTTTCCAATCTCCCTTTGTAGTTCTTTTGTTCAAGGACTGCTGTTCTGTGGTCTGAAATGGAATGCTCAGGGAGATTGAAATGTCCTGCCACCGGTCCATTTATCCTCTGGCGGAGGAACTGGCCTGTTTGCCTGATGTGGCCTGCTGATGGACATTGATGACATTGTATGGCATAAATCACATTAGAGGATGAGCATGTGAAGGTCCCCCTAATATTGTGTGTGATATCATTAGGTCTTGTGATGACATTTCCTGGATAAATGTGCAGGCAGAGTTGGCATCTTGATTTGTGGCAAGGCTTAGTACCTATGTCCCCCTCTGTGTCATGTGTCTTCCTGTGGGTTACAAAAAGACACTGCAAAATGTTTATTACAAAGCTTTTATACATTTTCAAATGAGACTACAATGATTTTATCTACTTTTAACAAATCTGATAGTTTACGACCATTTACAATAAAGATATTAACATATTTACAAAGGAAATCTCAAAAACTGGTGAGTTTGAAGTTTGGAGGCTGTCTATAGGCACCTGCTACCAACAGCCCTTGAAGGGGGATATTATTGTCCAGAATGGGTTGTAATTCATTGATTATGCACCTGAATGGTCGCAGTTGGGAGCTGTATCTTTGAATGGAAATACATGTCATGTTGCCTTCTAATCAGAACATGCTTATGAAAACAAGGACGAGTATTTCTTAAACAGAAAATGTTAATGTCCTCTTGATGTCTTTGGTGTGCATGTGTGTGGTTAAAAAACAGCTGGTAAACCCTTTAGTTACGGTTAGGTGTGAATTAATAAGACAGAAAAGGTCACTATGCTAATGAAAACTGCTGAGTGTTTAATCAAAAATGTATTTTATTCCTGAGGGGAATTCATTCTGGACCAAGCCTTCATGACCACCATAAATAATTCAGTTTGAACACTTCTCCCACATGAAACCTTATCCAGATTTAAGGAGACTTTTGGTTTTTGCATAAAGATCAACACCTGTCCAACTGCTATACTTAGAAGCCTATCCTCCTGCTCTGAGAAGGAACTGATCTTGAATTTAAAAAATGATGATTTATTGTCCAGTTAAAATACTTCTCCAGTCAATCACTGACTAATATTCAAACACCAGATGTGGGAACCATGTACGTGCTCCAGATGTTGTTGGCAACAACACCTAGAACCCCTTATCACTGGCACAGCTGGCTAGGGCTGCTGGGATGTGCAGTCCAATATCTGGAAGGTCAAACGATTCCCACTCCTGCTCTAGGTGGGAACAACATATCTCCAGTGAGCTGCTCTTGGAACTCCCTCAGGTATTAGTAGCAACTTATTTGGTAAAGTTTGGTAATGGTACAGTAGCTTTTGGTCAAGGAGCTACAGGAACTCCATTACACTTGCAGAATCCTAGTGGATGCAAGTGGGGTGCAAGTTGTGGGATCCTTAGGTGGAAGTGACCATGTTCTTCTGGAGTTTGTTATACAGTGGAAAGGAGAAGCCAGGCATAGTCAGACACACATTCTAGACTTTAGGAGAGCGGATTTCAGTAAACTTAGAGAAGTATTGAGGGTGATCCCGTGGTCAGAAATACTAAAAGATAAGGGAGTTCAGGATGGATGGGACTTTCTCAAAAGGGAGATACTTAAGGCACAATTTCAAACAGTTCCAATGAGGAAGAAAAATGGGAGGTGCCTCAAGAAACCAGGATGGATGACTAAGGAACTTTCAACTGAGCTAAGTTTGAAACAGAACATGTATAAGAAATGGAAAAAGGGGGAAATCACCAAAGAGGAATTCAAAGAAATAGCAGGCACATGTAGGGATAAAGTCAGAAAAGCTAAAGTGCAGAATGAACTCAGGCTTGCTAGAGAGGTTAAAAACAATAAAAAGGGCTTTTTTTGGATATGTCTGCAGCAAAAGGAAGAAGAAGGAAATGGTAGGGCCATTGCGTGGAGAAGATGGCAAAAATGCTATCAGATGACAGAGAAAAGGCAGAATTACTCAACACCTTCTTTGCCTCAGTTTTCTCAGAAAAGGCAAAGGGAGCTCAACCTGAGGATAATGGAGCAGAGGACAGATTAGGGGAATTTCAGCACAGAATAAGTAAAGAGATAGTAGAGGAATATCTTGTTAATCTAAATGAATTTAAGTCTCCAGGACCAGATGAACTACATCCAAGGGTATTAAAAAAACTGGCAAATGTGATATCAGAGCCATTGGCAATAATCTTTGAAAACTCCTGGAGAACAGGAGAAGTGCCAGCAGACTGGAGGAGGGCAAATGTTGTCTCCATCTTCAAAAAGGGGGGAAAAGAGGATCCCAACAATTATCATCCAGTTAGTCTGACATCAATACCAGGAAAGATTCTGGAGCAGATAATTAAACAAAGAGTCTGTGAACATCTAGATGGCAATTCCATAATCAGAAAAACTCAACATGGGTTTCAGAGAAACAAGTCATGCCAGACAAATCTTATCCCTTTCTTTGATAAAATTACCAGCTTGGTAGATGAAGGGAATGCTGTGGATATAGTATATCTTGATTTCAGTAAGGCCTTTGACAAGGTTTCCCATGCCATTCTTACAAACAAGCTTATAAAATGTGGGCTAGACAAGGCAACTGTTAAGTGGATTTGTAACTGGTTGACCGGCCGAACTCAAAGGGTGCTCAACAATGGCTCCTTTTCATCCTGGAGGGAAGTGACCAGTGGGGTCCCACAGGGCTCTGTCCTGGGCCCAGTGCTATTCAACATCTTCATCAATGACTTGGATGACAGGATTGGGAGCATACTTATCAAATTTGCAGATGACACCAAATTAGGAGGAATAGCTAATACCCCAGAGAACAGCATCAAAATTCAAAATGACCTGAATAGACTTGAAAGCTGGGCCAAAGCTAACAAAATGAACTTCAACAGGGAGAAATGTAAGGTACTGCACTTAGGGGCGGAAAAATAAAATGCACAGATATAGGATGGGGGACACCTGGCTGACTGAAACTACATGTGAAAGGGATCTGGGAGTCCAAGTGGACCACAAGTTGAACATGAGTGAACAGTGCAATGCGGCAGCTAAAAAGGTCAATGCAATTTTAGGCTGCATCAATAAAAGTATAGTGTCTAGATCAAGAGAATAGTGCCACTGTATTCTGCTCTGGTCAGGCCCCACCTGGAATATTGTGTCTAGTTCTGGGCACCACAATTTAAAAAGGATGTTGAGAAACTGGAGCGTGTCCAAAGGAGGGCGACTAAAATGGTGAAAGGTATGGAAACCATGCCCTATGAGGAACGACTTAGGGAGTTGGGGATGTTTAGCCTGGAGAAAAGAAGGTTAAGAGGTGATATGATAGCCCTCTTTAAATATTTGAAAGGAAGTCATATTGAGGAGGGAGCAAGCTTGTTTTCTGCTGCTCC
>NC_056524.1:243517554-243525291 GCF_019175285.1 Sceloporus undulatus
CCAATTTAAAAAGGATGTTGAGAAACTGGAGCGTGTCCAAAGGAGGGCGACTAAAATGGTGAAAGGTATGGAAACCATGCCCTATGAGGAACGACTTAGGGAGTTGGGGATGTTTAGCCTGGAGAAAAGAAGGTTAAGAGGTGATATGATAGCCCTCTTTAAATATTTGAAAGGAAGTCATATTGAGGAGGGAGCAAGCTTGTTTTCTGCTGCTCCAGAGAACAGGACCCGGAACAATGGATGCAAGCTGCAGGAAGAGATTCCACCTCAGCATTAGGAGGAACTTCTTGACAGTAAGGGCTGTTCGACAGTGGAACACACTCTGTCGGAGTGTGGTACAGTCTCCTTCTTTGGAGGTCTTTAAACAGAGGTGAGATGGCCATCTGTCGGGGATGCTTTGATTTGGATTTCCTGCATGGCAGGGGGTTGGACTGGATGGCCCTTGCGGTCTCTTCCAACTCTATGATTCTATGGATGACCGCCAGCTTTTGCATCAACACAATGTCCCAGAACAGCTTGTTTTTATGCCAGCACTGCAGCAACAATCGGTTTGATTTTGTGTGTATGGCAAACTATGGCTTTTGCACTAATCAGGTTCTAATTCCCATTCAACCGTCTTAGCCCTGTGCCAGATGTGGGCCCAAGCTAAGTAAGCTACATCTTACAGCCACCACATTCTGACAGACCTCTTATTACAAAAACAAATAAAGAAAAATACAGTTTTTCATATTTCACATATTTGTTAAAATACTATGCCTTTGGAGATAATGCTACAGGGTCTCTCCAGCTTGTCATACCATAGGTGTGTCTGAATCTAGAGGTGATCTTGTCTCGACCATTTTATCTCACAACCTAATCTACCTCACAGAACTGATGTGATAATAAAAATGAGGCAAAAATAACAAATGCTGACAGTCAAATATATTCTACTGTTTAAATGGAAGAACAAGATGGTATCTCCCCTTCCAGCCACATTCTAGGACCCGAATGTATGGACAATTGCATTGTACTTCTACACTTGCAAGGGAATGGTATTTTCCTCAGCACAAGAAACCACAGGGGTAGCTTAGGGGATGGAGACCAAGCTATATGGCACACACATCTATTTCTGTTAAAGGGAAGAGTGTTGTGTGCCATGTACTCTTCCCTTCAACAGAAGCTGCTATGGAATGATGAAAGAAACAGCCAAGGAGCTGCCACCATTAGCTTCAATTTCCCCAAGTTTCTGGTGCCCAAGTTGGTCAGTTACCACATCTAAAGTTTCTTGGGAAAAGAAAAAAAAATGGAATATCTATGTGTCTGTGTGAAAGTGTGCACAATATTATTTAAACAGAATCTAAATCTTATTCCAGACTTTGTATCCACTGTATAAGGTATCACTGACCATATTTAATGCTCCTTAGAAGTGCATAAAGATGGAGTAGCTGTCTGTCTAGCTATCTGAAAGAATGTTTGAATTAATATTAAATGTTTCTCTGCTAAATGGTAACTGTGCTTGAATTAATATGTTGCCCTGTTAAATGGCCAACAAAACGTAGTGGTCTGGCTAATTTATCCAAAATTCAGAGGGTTTATTTGAATTAATGACTTTTTTCTTCCTCCACAATATCATAGAATCATTAACAAATTATTAGCAAGTTATCAGGCCAGTTTTTTTAAAAAAATCCTTATGATGGACAGAACTCTTAGGAGGTGATGATTAACTAGGGTCTTCCATTATCCTTTTTAAGAAAGGAATTATAATCACTTTGACCTGTGGGATGCCATAATTGTCCACTATTACCAGGGTCAAAATGTGGAACAAATTCTAGGCCAAACTGCAGGACAAAACTCAGCCCAAAATGTAGGACATTTAAGAAAAATGGAGGAATATCCTACATTTTGAGCTGAGTTTTGTCCTGCAGTTGTCCTACAGTTTGGTCTCGAATTTGTCCTACATTTTGTCCCTGGTAATAGTGGACAATCTTTAAAAAAATCCAATATTACTTTAAGCAGCCCTACCATTAAAAAATGAGGCAGCCATTCCAGGTGGCTGATGCTGTAGTGAGGAAGCATCAAAGAGCTATTAGAAGATAGAAGTGTATGCATCACAGGATTCACCCCAGTGCCTTCTGAAGTAGCATGCTGTCCTTTTGGACAGGGGCAGACAATGTCATGATTAATCCTCTGTTATCCTACTTTTTCAGTTGTTTTTAAAATGTCCTGATTTCTCGCTCATCCCACTTTCCCCTCTCATTGTACAGGTTTATTCTTCTTTATCCAGTATCCAAAATTGTTTTTATGGGTGGCTGAGATAGCGACACATTTGCTTTCTGAAAGTTCAGTGTACACAAACTTTGTTTCATGTACAAAATGTATGTTTCAGCCATGGAAATCCACTGGATTAAGTTGGGCAAATCACATGCTGTCAGCCTTAGAGGAAGGCAAAGGCAAACCCTGTCTGAAAATATCTTGCCAAAAAAACTCCACGATAGGTTCACCTTAGGGATGCCATAAGTCTGAAATAACTTGAAGGCACACAACAACATATACTGGAAATGAATTGAAGGGACACAACCACCACAACATATGCACATTCACCTGTTTCCATGAGAATATGTGGATGGCATTTGTGGTGGGTATATTAAAAAGGTATAAGGTATATTATGAATATACTGGTAAACTAGAGTGGGGTTTCATGAGAGTATCAATATTAAACAGTACCAGTTAGAATGATAAATGACTAGAAAGGATTTAAATGGGTCCCAATCAAAATATCTACTAAGGTGTTTTTTCCCCCCTGGATTGCTGTCAATATGGCCTGAGAATGCCTTTTCACCCACTCATTGCGGTATTTTGGAATGAACATTATGTTGGCTCTGGGTGATGAATAGAGGCTTGCAGTATCTTTACTGCAAAGTCACAGAGTAAACAGAGGTCATGCCTGGAGCTGTTTTTTGAATGCTTTTTACAACAGGCAAGGGCATGGGCATCTGTTCAGTGAATATTACGGAAGAACTGGATTTCTCTTAGAAAATGTGAGAATAATAACACTTCCCTGTGGCTATGTATTACCAAGATAGATCAGTAATAGATAGATGTCCCATTACAGAATCAATGATAAAAAACTAATATCACAATCATATATATATTCAGAAGTTCAAGGAAGGTAGGTAAACACAGAAATGTAACCCAAATTAGTTATTTTTATGTAATAGAAAATAATGTGTTAAACAACTGGTATATTTTATTTGTTAGGCAATAATATTTTACATAAAGGAAATCAGTCTGCACACACATACATTTGCACATACATTGTTATAAGAGGGAACTGTATTTCTCTGCTTCATAGAAAAAAATAAGGATAATATATAGCTAGCTCCAGCAGGGCTGCCTGGAAGAAGACAAGCCCTCCCTTCATCCTCATCTTGAGGGAGAGAGAGGCAGGCTAGCTCCAACTGCCTGCCTGGAAGAAGACAAGCCCTCCCTTCATCCACCATCTTGAGGGAGAGAGAGGCAGGCTAGCTCCATCAGGCCTGCCTGGAAGAAGACAAGCCCTCCATCCTCCATCTTGAGGGAGAGAGAGGCAGGCTAGCTCCAACTGCCCGCCTGGAAGAAGCCAAGCCCTCCCTTCATCCTCCATCTTGAGGGAGAGAGAGGCAGACTAGCTTCACCAGGCCCGCCTGGAAGAAGCCAAGCCCTCCCTTCATCCACCATCTTGAGGGGGAGAGAGGCAGGCTAGCTCCAAGAAGCCAAGCCCTCCCTCCGGTCCATCTGCCTTGGTCCAGGCCTTCTCCTTTTGTGTCCTGTCTTTTTAGATTGTAAGCCTGAGGGCAGGGAACCGTCTAATTAAAAGTTTGTATGTACAGCACTGTGTAAATTTACAGCGCTTTATAAATAAAGGTTAATAATATAGCCCTTCTGCTGAGTATTGCTAAGGAAGATCAATAGTGGTAGAGAAAAGATAATTCAGCAGTGCTTCTCATTACAAAATCAATGATAGGCAAGTAACAATCTTATACAGATTCACTCAGAAGTGGCCCCCACTGATTTCAAGGCAGCTTATTCACTCCCAGGTAGGTAGGCATGGAGAGGTTGTGACAGCAAGGAAATTATGAGATATACTGTGGAGAAATGTTTTTGACAGAAATTACAGTCCTATTAATGAACATGCTAAATCAAGAGGGCTTTCTTTCCCCTGTGGAATTTCCTTCTGCAGGAGGCTAGACTGGCTCCCTCCCTGCTGACCTTTCGCTGGCAGGTAAAAACATTCCTATGCAGCAGGCTGTTTAAAGTCATGCAAGCCTGGTTTTATTTGGGAGGTGGGATTGTTTTAGATTTTGTTTTTAACTTCTGTATGTCTTAAATTTTAACTTTGTATGTTTTAACTAAATTATTTTAATTCCTTTTGTTTTAATATGCTTTTATATTATGAGCAGCCTTGGATCCATAAAATATGTCCTTGTCCTTGGATCTGATATAGTGCTGGCCTGCACCAACTTTCTACCTCCCAACCTTCTGTATTTCCTTGGATGCCAAGCCTTTCCCACTGCACCAGTTGTTACCCCCATTCTAAATGAACGTGATGAAAGGTTCACTGTAGTTCACACTGTTGACGCTGCCTTCCTTGAAATTTTATTCAATTGATACTTTGTCAGTGACATCTCATTTGCACACAAAAGTCATTAGCCACCATCAGCTGAATGAACCTGCAGGAAAGTCATAAGGGTGCAGATGGGCCAGAACAGAGCTCTGGGTGTTTTGTAAAGTGAGACAGGTTGGCTCACCACTTCTGGATTGTTTTTTACTTCCTAATACAAATTTATAGCACATATTCCCCTTCCAGTGAACATCTTCCCATGCTAGGGCCTTGTCCAGGGGTCACTATCTTGATTCTGGGACCAGTTCACTTATTCTTGTTGCCATAAAGAATGCCAAAGAAGACTGTGCCAAATAGTGTGGCTTCATACTGGCTGCTTCAGATAGTGAATAGTGTGCACATCATTTCTGGTAAAAGGGATGCAGAAATAAGCAGCCTGTGATCCAGAATACAGGTTGGGTTCCCACAGCATGCTTGCAATAGAATGCTATTGTTGCCAGCCTTACTGTGACTGGAGTGATGCCTTTAACCTTGAGATGTACTTTCCAACCTAGAACCTGGTTGGGATGTATTAGTCAGCTTACAGACCCCTCTACTTCCTTTTGAAATTTAGTCATGCTGTTACCATATGCCCAGTATGTGGAAGATGCCAGGGATAGAGAGATGGCCAATTGGGCCTCTGCTTCCCAAGTTTCCATGAATCTTTTGGAATGCAAACTGGTTGGGAAACTGCTGTGTGAGTGAATGGTCAAAACCTGAGCAACTTGAATTGAGAGAAGGAATCTGCTTTGAAATTCTGGATTCCTGGAATGTGCTTTGCATTGAAGATGGTGTTATGTCATATTAAGATGAATATGCACATAAAAAAATACTTGGGTGATTTAGACATCTACATAGTCACTTTCTATATTACTGTGTGGTTGTCACACAAGAATAAAACTGTTTTGTTAGATAATTCTTCTACCCATACTGTTACTGCCTCACGTATGGGGAAGAACTCAAGGAATGTTAAGTCCCTTGTGAGAATCACCTGGGCCCACATGGCTAGCCATGGTTTGGCACACCATTGGTCATTCAAGAAGATTCCTAGTCTTCCACCACCACCACCACCACCACCACTTTGCCTGATTGAACCTCTCAGTATGTTTGCACCTTGAAGACATCTCACCAGAAGAAAACACCATTATATTCCAGGAAGAAGGTGTTCCAGATATGTAAATCCTCTCTAATCTGAGCTGGTATTCAAATATAGTTGTGTTGAGCTCTTGGACCTTATATTGCCCCACATAGCTGGGTGCAGAAAATCTGGCCTGGGGCCTCAAAGCTACATGCAAAGTTTAAATGCTTCATCAGTATCAGAAACTCTGTTCCCTTCTGCTTCCCAGAAACTGCTGGATTGTCCCTAGCACATTGCTGAGTTGCTTTGCCGGTAGGCACAAGATGCCTTTCTTTGCATCTATTTCTAAAAAAAGTGAAGGCCCTCAGTCTTTTCAGGTGCTAAGGGAAAACCCACATAGACTTGTAGCTCCTGGAATGCATAGAGTGTATATTCACAGGCATTAGTAACCCATGTCCTTACAAACATGAAGTCATCTAAATAACGAGTAATGGTCATGTTGCCAGATTTCACCTTTATGCACCATCTGAGAAATGTCCTAATATTTTTTCAGTAAAATTGGGAATTAATTATTGGTTTAGAGTTAAATTCATTTAAAAAATAAATAAGAAGATATCAGTTGAAAAAATCCTTCACTTGACATGTTAAAGAAGAAAGAAAGGAATGTAAGAGAAATTACTAAGGACATAAAGAAAAATAGAGTGGAAGGGTTAACAAAAAATTCTGAATGGTAAATACAAAAATGTATAAAGAAATAAGATATGCAGGAGGGGGAGAATAAATAAATTGATGTAAAAGAGTCTTTAGGAAGTAGTGAATGGGTTGCTTTGTGGTTCTAATCAATGTTAGTAATACACTGGTGCCTCGGGATACGAAATGATCGGGTTACGAAATTTCCGGGATACGAAAAAGTTGGATTGGGAAAAACTGTTTCGGGTTATGAAATATTTTTCGGGTTACGAAATTCATTTCGGCGCGAAATTCAAATGCTGCAAAGTGCAGCTATAGGCTTTGCAGTGCTAACGGAAAGGGGGCTGGGTTAGGGGTTAGCTTTGGCGCGAATTTTGAATTTCGTTAGCAGTAGTGATTGGCTTGAGAAATCAAGCTGATCATCTGGATTGGCTAATGAAATTGGGGGGGGGGTGGCCTGGCTTCAGAAACAAAAGCCGGCTTCCATTGATCTGCCCCCTTTGTCTGGCCTTGTGGACTGGTGAGGAAGAGTTTCTTCTGAGCTCTAACTCGTGGTTCCAGTGGAGGTTTGGACTTTTTCTGGCTTTCTGCCTTTGGACTTGTTCTGGCTTTGTACTGTACAGTACAGTGCCAGGTGTACACTTCGGATCAAGACCTGCCATCAGGAATTTCTCTACAGGTAGGTGGATGGATTTCTACCTTCTTCTTGTGGGGTGAGACAGTGTGACCATGCTTTTGCTGTGGGGTGGTGGGGTGCTTTGCTCATGTTTTCAAAGTGTGGGGTGTGAGTTTTGCATGTTTGGCCTTGATTTGATGTGGGCCACAGAGTGTCACCTTGGGTTTGCATTTTCAGATTTGGGGATTCTGGGCTTCAGGTGGTGGGGTGCTTTGCTCATGGCTGTGATGTTTTCAAAGTGTGGGGTGAGAGTTTTGTATGTTTGGCCTTGATTTGATGTGGGCCACAGAGTGTGACCATAGGGTTGCATTTTCAGATTTGGGGATTCTGGGCTTCAGGTGGTGGGGTGCTTTGCTCATGGCTGTGATGTTTTCAAAGTGTGGGGTGAGAGTTTTGCATGTTTGGCCTTGATTTGATGTGGGCCACAGAGTGTGACCATAGGGTTTGCATTTTCAGATTTGTGGATTCTGGACTTCAGGTGGTGGGGTGCTTTGCTCATGGCTGTGATGTTTTCAAAGTGTGGGGTGAGAGTTTTGCATGTTTGGCCTTGATTTGATGTGGGCCACAGAGTGTGACCATAGGGTTGCATTTTCAGATTTGGGGATTCTGGGCTTCAGGTGGTGGGGTGCTTTGCTCATGGCTGTGATGTTTTCAAAGTGTGGGGTGAGAGTTTTG
>NC_056524.1:243525301-243528934 GCF_019175285.1 Sceloporus undulatus
CATGTTTGGCCTTGGCTCCATGTGGGCCAGAGAGTGTGACCTTGGGGTGGGGGTGGTTTCCAATTGTGACTTTTGCTCAGTGCCTGTGCCTTTTGTCCTTTTTAGGCTTGAGCTATGGCTCCCAAGAAAGCCACAGATAAAAGCGGCGGTGACAAAAAGAAGAGGGCTCCCTTGTCCTTGGAGGACAAGAAGGAAATCATCGCCAAGCATGAGAGGGGCGTGCGCTTGGTGGACATTGCCAAGGAGTATGGAAGAAACCCTTCAACAATTGGCACTGTCCTCAAGCAGAAGGAGGCCATCAGAAGCGTTGTGGCTCCTGCGAAAGGCGTGACTACGATTGCCAAGCAGAGGACACCAAAGCACGAGGAGATGGAGCGCCTGCTGCTCCTCTGGATTAAAGAAAAGGAGCGAGCCGGGGACACTGTGACCACCTCGGTCATCTGTGAGAAGGCCACCACCATTTTTGAAGACCTGGCCAGCAAGGAGGCAGGCGAAGGAACTTCTTCCCAGGAGGAGCCAGCCACCCCGGAATTCAAAGCCTCACGTGGCTGGTTTGAAAGGTTCAAAAGGAGGACCGGGATCCACTCTGTCGTCCGTCACGGCGAGGCGTCCAGCGCAGACCACCAGGCCGCCGAAGCATTTGTCATCGAGTTCAAGGCCATGATGGAGGAGGAAGGCTACGTCCCGCAGCAAGTGTTCAATTGCGACGAGACGGGCCTCTTCTGGAAGAAGATGCCTCGCCGCACCTACATCACCCAGAGGAGAGGAGATTGCCAGGCCACAAGCCTATGAAGGACCGCTTCACACTTGCGTTGTGTGCGAATGCCAGCGGGGACTGTAAGATTAAGCCCCTGTTGGTCTACCACTCAGAAAATCCAAGGGCCTTCAAGGCACACAACATTCAAAAGGACAGGTTGCCAGTGATGTGGCGTTCCAATGGGTCACATGCCTCCTTTTCGTGGAGTGGATCAACAGTGTCTTCGCCCCGACTGTGAAGCGGTACCTGGAGGAAGAGGATTTGCCCTTGAAGTGCCTCCTCCTCTTGGACAATGCTCCTGCGCACCCGCCTGGCCTGGAAAAGGACATCCTTGCAGAGTTCTCCTTCATCAAGGTCCAGTTTATGCCACCCAACACGACCTCCCTCTTGCAACCCATGGACCAGCAGGTCATTGCCAACTTCAAGAAGATCTACACCAAGCACCTCTTCAAGCGGTGTTTTGATGTAACGGAGAGCACACAGCTGACCCTGCGAGAGTTCTGGAAGCAGCATTTTGATATCGTCGTGTGCTTGAAGATGGTGGACTTGGCCTGGCAGGAGATCACCAGGCGCAACCTGATTGCTGCGTGGAGGAAGCTGTGGCCTGATGCTTCTTCCTTGGAAGCGTCACAGACCGAGGGTGCTGAGCCAGGTGAAGAAGAAGAGGTGGCTGAGATTGTCTCCATCGCAAGGTCCCTGGGACTTGACGTGGACAACGAGGACGTGGAGGAACTCATTGAGGAGCACAGTGAGGACCTGACAACAGAGGACCTGAAGGCCTTGGCGGCCATGCAACACTCGGCCGTGGATAAGGACGTGCTCCATTTTGACAGGGGCCAGGAGGAGGAGGCGGCGGGGGCATTTTTGCCAACGGCAGAAATTAAAGACATTTTGCGGCAATTCCACAATGTGTCTTCTTATGTTGAGAAGCACCACCCTGAGAAGGTGCTCACCAGCCATGCCATTGCACATTTTGATAATGTCTGCCTTAGCCATTTTAGGAACCTGCTTAAGGCCCGGCAAAAGCAGACATCCTTGGACCAGTTCTTCACAAAAGAGGGAGAACCGTCATCCAAGAAGGGCAAAGGTGCTGATGACCCTTAAAAAAAACACCAAATTAAAAAAAAAATTGTTGTTAAATTGGTTGAATTGGTTAAATTGGTTGAATTGGTTAAATTGGTTGAATTGGTTGTCTGGGTTTAAATTTGGGTGTTTTGGCTGCCCCTCTCCTCCTCCTCCTCCTCCTGCCTCACTCTGAGATGCCAGGACCAGCAAAGATAAGTCAAAAACTTTTTTTCTTTATCCTTTACAAACCTTTAGAATGGACCTGCAAGTCATTCTTAAGCTCTTTAGTGCCTCAGGCAACTTTGCATTACATTGTATTGTAGGGTACTTAGCTTAATAGGCCTCTATTGTACCTTTGTTTTGACTTGCAGGTTCAGTCTGAGGTCATAGAACGCATTAGTTATTTTCAATGGAAAAAGTGTTTCGGGTTACGAAATTTTCGGGTTACGAAAGGAATGGCGGAACGAATTAATTTCGTAACCCGAGGTAGCAGTGTATATGTTTTATACAAATATGCCGAAAGTATGAATGCAGAATGTATGTCAAATTATTTTTTTTTAAGTTAATAAAATATATATTAAATAAAAAAAGAAATGTTCTAATTTTTTCAAAGGTGGAGCAAGATATACTATACCTGATCAAAGCAAAAAGAGGTCAAAATCATTTGGATATACTGGCAGGAGTCTGAATGTGGATTCAACATCACATTTAGCAATCCTGGCCCCCTATACCTAGAGCCTTCACCATTCTCATCACTGCATCAAAAGAGATACATTTTATTGAAGAGAGTTTGGGGTCAATGGCATCTTTCACAGATGCTGTCTTCTATGTCCAGTGGAGAGATAGGGAGAATGGGCAAGGGCGATGCAGAATGTGGACTGGATACCCTGCCCTCTACCACTTTTTTATGCAACTTTTTGTCTCACCAATATGCTTAGCCATGTCAACTCAGGTTTAGCCACTGTGCCATTATGTTCCATCACCTCTGGACCTGCTGATAGCAGCATAGATCCTGTTGTCCAGTTGGATTGCTCCTGTCTGATGTGTTGTGTGTCATGTTGAAAGATGTTGGTCGTGTAACTTTCACTGCTTCCATGATGCCTTGGACTATCTGGAAAAGGTGGTGCAGGCCCTGCTCTGTGTCTACTTTGTGTGGTTTCAGTTGTTCCATGAATTTGCCTAGTCAGTGCAATGGAGGATTTTCATACTCATTCACCTTCAAATAGGATTGCAGGCTTGGTTTCTTTAGCCAAATGGTCATGCATCACTACTTCACAGTGTGTGCTCCCATAGTATGGGTTTGGGAAAGAGCAGCCAACCTTGGGAAGGTGCACCCTGGAGTCTGGAACATTTATCCCCAATGCATTTTGTGATAATGAGATTCTATTTGACAGTTGATGTATGATCACAGCTTTTGTTTGTGGCATATGATAGATAACATGAAGTGGTAAGTAATACTTGACAGGTTGATGAGACTTCATCTTTGAAGCTTTCCAAATTGAAAACAAGGAGAGGCAAAGAAATCTAAAACATTTGACTTGAAACTGTGTATTCAAAAACATGAATTTTGCATCAAGTCTGCATTTGAAATATTGAATGCCAAATTTCATGAATACTTGTATCATCTCTTATCTTCACAAATATTTATTTCAGTTGTGCCTTCCCGTCAAGTACTCAGGCATGACACTCTCAAATCAGAATCATACAGATTTATGTATGTAAGCTGCCTCGATCCACAGGGAGAGGTTGGGTACAAATATATTATTATTATTATTATTATTATTATTATTATTATTATTATTATTATTATT
>NC_056524.1:243528944-243568633 GCF_019175285.1 Sceloporus undulatus
GTGTCAAACCAGGAATCAGAACATTCCAGGGCCAGTAAAACAGGCCTGGTAATATCACAACATTTAATAACTATTCAATAATTTTTAAAAGAAAGACAATGTTCTCCCTCAATGGGTACAACTAACCCTATACATCCCTTATTGGCCAGAGGAATATTAAAATGTTAGTAGTAGTTGCTCACCATAGGCTCCTGGTTCTAACCGCAGTAACGTCTAATGGTTATAGTATTTCTAACAACCCATATTTCATTATTACCATTATTGCTTACACTAATGTTGTGCCTGCTACTACTAGTATCATAGGGTTGCCAGATAAGGGCTAACCAAGCCTGAGATTTCAGGGCATTGAAAGCTAGGGACTACCCCTATGGATGTCATAGTGGTGAGACTTGGTAATGTTGTAAGGCTGATGTTAAAGGAGGCAGCTTCTGATAGTATCATTAAGCATTACACATAAACCACAGTTCCACTGAGTAATGCATTCAATTTTTAAAAATATACCAAGCTTTAAAAAAGACATACATACATACACACTTTTCAAAACAGCACCATTGCCCTGAGATTCCTCCACTTCATCCTGAGAACCAGGGAAAAGACCTTGGCCTCTGAGATGATTGTCTGGGAACCTGATTCATAAAGATGTTCCCTGCCCACACCTTGCCCACATCATACATCTGAACTGGTCCGGACTCTGTGATCCTCTGGAGAAGCCCTTCTCTCCATCCCAACACCCTCACAAACATCGTTGGTGGGGACGCAGGAGAGGTCCTTCTCGGTGGCTGCCCCTAGACTCTGGAACTCCCTGCTGGCAGATGAAGACCTACCTGTTCACACAGGTGTTTAAGGAACTGCTATAAAGACAGGCTGGAATGTTGGACCATTTTAAAAATTTGATACAGTTTTTTTTCTATATATAGTTTTATCTTTTAAAATATGTTTTATTCTTTTAATAACTATCGCTTTTAATACCATAATAATTTAATTTCTTTTTAATGTAGGTTTTTTGTTTTTTAATGTTTTTAATTGTACTGTTTTTAAGGCTGTGAAGCCGCTCTGAGTTCCAGTCCTGGGAAAAGAGCGGGATACAAATACATACATACATACATACATACCTTCATAGGACCATCTTGCAACAACCTATGCACCTAATAACTTCGGCTTGCACTCAAAAGTCTTGAACTTTCTTTTGTTGAACTGTTTTTCCTACTGAAGTGAAAGTTCTTGTAACAGCAGATCTTTGTTCAAAACAGCAAGAGCAAAAGTACAGTGAACAACAGTCTGTTCCTTTTTTGGATGACAACTTTCCAAAATCATGCTGCAATGGTGGCCACACTGGTTTGGAGATTCTGGGAGCTGGACTCAAAAAAATAACTATTCCAACCTCTGAGAAGAAGCTGGTTAAACACAATTTCTGTACAGGTTTGTTGACCTGAATACTGGATAAGAATATACCTCTGAACAAACACCAGAGTAGGTCATGTTTTTTGTTGTTTTTTTACCATTGATGTATCTAAGAAACTGGTTATTTATCAGCATCCGCTTTCTGATCACACTGACAGCATAGCTGTTGCACTTGCTAGTTTTTATGCAACCAGTGTAAAATAAGGGCAGGAAATCAAGCTATTTTTCTTCAAAGCTGTTACTGAAGGCAGACAACAAAGATACACTACATGACCAAGAGATGAAATGCCACACCATCTTATAGACATGTTGATGACACCAAAGACATAATACTGACATTACCAAAAGGAAATGGATCATTAGAGTGCTTCCTCGCTTTCTTTCTTTTTTAATGTCCCACTTAGATCAGTTCCTATGCTGCCCACAATATCTGTCAGCAGGAGAATTTGTATTTATCTCTATTCATATTTTCTTAGCAGCTGCCCCTTTCCCACCCACCCCTTCCAACCTCCTGGCTTGCATCACACAAAAATGAACAGCATGTTTCCAATGTAGGAAGAAAGATGGTTAGAAGCAGCTTGATTGGTCTTACTATGTCTGGGATCCATTCCAAAGCAAGAAGAGGGATCAAATGTATTGGAAGGGATTATTCATGCAGAGCTGTTCTTCATGTGGTGTTTCCAAGGATTTTAGACACTATTACAAGTGGGTGGGTCCAGATATTTTCATAGCATCTAGTACTTCTGATGGATTATAATCTGGAGGAAGGGGAGAGGCAACTCTCCTTTTTTAACACACCAGATCTATAGCCCTTATAGCTGTGAAGAAAAATCAAAAGACCATAAAGACAATTTCTGTGACATGGTCAAAGAATGACGTGCTTAAGTGATTGGAAAGAATTTGTTTTATTATTAATTGTATTTCTGTAATGGCTTTTTTTTAAACTTAGGTTACAGACCAAAAAACCCCTAAAGATATGAGATTATGTCTGATCTTGGCTGCTAAGCAGAGTCAGCCATGGTTAGTACTTGGATGGGAGACTGCCAACAAATACCATATGGCAAGTCCACAAATAAGGAGGCCCCATTGTACTACAGACACAATGTTGTGAGTTGAATTCTGAGGGGTTACAAGGTTGACTTAGCCTTCCGTCCTTTCGTACGTTGGTAAAATGAATACCCAGATTGTTCGGGGCAATTGGCTTATATGTTGTAAACCGCTTAGAGTCTGCTTAGTTCAGTATGAAGCAGTATAGAAATGTAAATATTATTGCTATCGCTATAGCTGGTGCTTTAATGAAAATTGAAGGGCGGGGGAATTCACTCCAGACTTTAATTCAGGCCATATATGAGCTATCTGGAGTGCTGAACTGTATCTACAAAACAAAATTCACACCTCAGATAACTCTTAAAGTTTGGACCAAAAGCCAAACAATTCATTGCCCCAATGGCATCAGAATAGTCAGCCTCCACTGCTGCAGTCGTAAATGCAGTGAAGAATCTTCAGATCACTTGCTGTAGAGTAATTAGTGGATCTTCTACAGAAGTAAATATATTTCACAATTAACATTCTACTTCCATTGAAGTTATACTTTTAGTGCCAGGGAGTTAAAAAAGAACCAAATGCAGCTAAATTCTATTGGTTAATCTTAACTTTTTGGTCATTAACAGGGTGACTCTACACTGTGGAAATAATGTGCTTTAAAGTGTTGTAGCTCCATCCTCTGGAATCCTGGGATTTATGGTTTTACATGGTATTTTAGCCTTCTCTGCCAGAGTGCTGATGTCACATGAAACTACAAATCTCAGGAATCTAAAGGAGGGAACCATAACGGATAAAGTGGTGTCAAACTGCATTATTTCTATAATGTAGATGCACCCAAACATATTCCAAAGCAGTGCTCCGTAAGAGACCAATAAGGTTAGGAAAACCTTTAGAGACTATAGAATGAACAAATAAGTTTTACAATAATGACTATTAAAATTCATTGTAAATTACAGACTTTTGCACTCAGATATTTGAACTCAAATAGAAAATGCACTTTTTAAAAAAGAGTTTGATTAAAATGGTATACTTCAGAATTTAATATGATCCATGAGATAAGGATAGAAATACAATGACTAGGGCCTGGAAGTTATTTTCTGCTTTTCTTTTCCTCTCCTCTGCCCCACAAACAAAAGATAAGTCAAGATGCAATTCATGGTTTAAACCACCAGACAATATACTGACATCCTTTTCTTCCCTTTAAAGCAGCAAACAAAAGATCCCAGATGATGAGATGGGGAAAGGAAAATGTCAAAACTCTCTAGAAAAAAAGTGTTTTTTTTCTTCTAAAAATCTAAAGGAAGAAGAGGCTGCAATTGGGATGGAGAAGAGCATTAGAAGCAGCACATTCAAGTGCACTTTAAGTGTTCTCTTTATTCCAGATGTACCAGGAGATCCTTCTCTTCCAGGTAAACTTTATGTAATGCAATGAAGGGCTCTCTGGCAAAGAACAAAATCAAAGAGACTAACCTCTGCATCAAAACTGACACTCTTGACTGATGGTACTCTCAATGTGCTTTTGGGATTAAAATAATCTTCAAGTGAGCATTGTCATTAGCTTCAAACACAACAGCTAGCATTTGTCCATATCCATTTATCCATGGACAATGGGATGATGAAAGGCCCTGGATTTTAGTCCAAATTATAGTGGAGCTGTTCAAAGTGCTGAACTTATTTTAGCAATGGGGATGTTTGAGTGAGTAAGTGTGTGTGTGTGTGTGTGTGTGTGTGAGAGAGAGAGAGAGAGAGAGAGAGAGAGAGAGATTAAAAAGGATACCAACAGCACTTCCGCCAGGTTTGATCTGGATCATAATGTTGCATGACCTGTAAATACTTTAAACCAGTGGTTCTCAACCTCTAGTCCTCCAGATGTTTTTGACTTCATCTCCCATCATTGGCAAAGGCTTCTGGGTGCTGAAGCCCAAAACAGCTGGAGGATCAAAGGTTGAGAACCTCTGCTTTAAACAGACTATCAGTTTTAGGAGCACAGTGACTACAGGACCTACTATATTAAATGCCACATTCCCTGCCAGTTCTGCCAGTGCTGCCATCTTACCTTATGCCATGCAAGCATATAGGATGCCATTTGTAATATCACAGACCTGCATATACTCTTCAGGAACCATAAGTATGTTAATTTAATCATGAAGCTGGAGCAAACAGTGGCTAGACATTTCTGCTTAGAACATCACAGTCAAATTAGTTTGTGCCTATTTGGCAAGACCAGCATTCTGCAAGACTAAGCACCTAAACACACTGCAGAAATATTCCAGTTTGAGACTGCTTTAACTGCCCTGACTCAGTGCTAGGGAGTCCTGGGAATTGTAGTTTATTGTGGCACCAGAGCTCTCTGACAGAGAAGGCTAAATATCTCAGAATTCCCTAGCACTGAACCAGGGCAGTTAAAGTGGTCTCAAACTGGATTATTTCTGCAGTGTGTTTTGGACCTAGGTGCCCCTTATGCCTTCTGCTTACTCTGGTCCAAGTACTGATAGGCAACAAGGTTCCTCTCCTATTTTTTATGCAGCTTTATATTTCAAGCAAACTTGCGTAAGACAACCTTTCTGGGCCTTTCTAGAACAGAAATGGAGCCCTCTTGGATCTCTATTCTGACTCTAGGATTTCCCAGATGACTATGTTCTGTTTGTTCCCCATTCTACTTCATCATCATCATCATTCATCATTCATCATCAACTGATTTCCGACAGGTTCCCCCCCCCCCCATCTAGAAGGTTGAAATGTTGCTTCTATAGTGTGAAGTTGAAAGATTTCATGGCCGGCCTCCATAGTTTTTTTTGTGCATTTTTTAGGCTATGTGGCCATGTTCTATAAGAGTTTATTCCTGAAATTTTGCCAGCATCTGTGACTGGCATCTTCAGAGAATGCTAACCTGGAAGAGATTGGGTATATATATCAGATGTAAGACACTGAAATATGCTGGTATTTTGGGGCACAGTTATTTGTTTTTAGCCTCACCCTGTCATGTGAGAATGAGTGAAATTGGTCAAAAATAGTGTCTGCTCTCCTTTGCAATAGTGCACTTGCTCCTTCCCACCAAGAACTCTTCCACTGTCCTCAGGTGGATATTTTTATTTGTTAGACTGTTTCCACCAACTCATCCCATTCATATTTAACAAATAATTCTCCTTTAAAGGGGGGGGGAGGTAATGCTTGGAAAGGTTTCACACATAGTGTGGGAAACCAATAATGGCAATCCATAGCAACAATCGCTTCTGTAAAAAGGTTTACTAGCTAATATAAAAAGAACAAAAAAGTATTTTCTTTTAATAGAGCTCACAATTCAATCCCAAAATGTTTCAAACTTATTACAGCAAATCCCGGGTGAGCAAATTGGAAAACAAATAATGAATAAATGGATTCTTCTAAACCTATCTAATCGCAGTGACTAAGGGATATAGATCTTACATTTTAAAGGTTTCAGACAAGCAGCTCTATGCAGAAGACTATTTGCAAGCTTTCGCCCCAAACTGTTCTCTCACAGATCAAATCTTACACTTTGACTGCTTTCCTGCTTCTGATTCCTCTCTTTGTTTCCTTCTTGTTGGCCTGCTTCTCTCTACTCTACCTTCTCACTGGTCAGGCCTCATCTGGCGTATTGTATTCAGTTCTTGGTGCCTCATTTTAAGGATATAGACAAGTCAGAGTAAGTTCTGAGAAGGGCAATGAGGATAATAAGAGCTATAGACAAAAGACACAACGAAAGGTTGGAAAAGTTGGCATGTTCAGCTTGGTGAAGAGAAGACCAAAGAGTGACATGATCACACCTGAAATACCTCAAGGGCTGCTACAAAGACGAGGATGAGGCTTGTTCTCTGATGCCTCAGAGGGCTGAATTAGTTCTAATGGTTTTAAGTTACATTAGAAGGAAGTTCTGGACAGCAAGAGTGGTTCGGCAATTGCCTATAGTGGTGGTATGGTCTCCTTCTCTGGCTGCCTTCAAAAAGAGGATGGATAGTGATCGGCTGGGGATGCTCTAGCTGGAGGTCCTGCATTGAGCAGGGGGTTGGACATAATGGCCCATAGAGTCCCTTCCAGCTATATGATTCTATTCTTCTCCAATCCCAGTTCAACTTCAGCTTTAATTCCACCTCTGTTTCAGTTCAGCTTCCACTTCCAGTTGCCTTCCAGTTCTCACACCAACTCACTCACTCCTAGGTCTGGCTTATCTACCATCATTTAGCATTCACTTTCTATTCTTTACCAATCGTATTTCTGAAGAAATGAAGCTTATTCACTGAACATTCTTTCTCTCTTCTCTGTCCTCCTTTGCCTTCCTCTGAGGCAGAGAGAGTGTGACTTTCTCAAGGTCTCCCAGGGGTTTCCATGACTAAAAGGGGATTTGAAACCTGGAGTCCCAGAGCTGTAGTCCAATATTCAAAACACTATATCACACTGGCTCCTCTGATCATAAATCCAATAGATAGATAGATAGATAGACAGAGAGAGATATAAAACAACCTAAAGCACTTTTCCTGCACATTACTGAGCTATGGTTCTCTCAAAAAATATCACTGATATTACATCACAGAGGAAGTTGGAAGAGAACACAAGGGTCATCTAGTCCAACCCCTACTATGTAGGAATACACAATCAAATCTGACCTTTGAGCTCAAAGTCGTTTGACACATTTAAAACAAAGGACTATCTTATGTACAGCATAACACAAGACACAATATTCTATGCATGTTTAGGGCAAGAAGTTAAATTTCATTCATGAATGAGAAGTTTGGGGAAGAGAAAAGAAGCTATATTTCATAGGACAGAATTGAAGGCCAGAGAGCTGTGGGTTGGATAAAACCCACTAAATCTATATATTAATCCCAGTACTCCTCTCCTGTGGCTTAGAGCCTATTCCCCCACATTCTTATCCATTCTAATTTAATTAGTTTATATCAGTCATTTTTTTTAATCTTGCCATTTCAAGGAGGCTAACATCAAAAGATAAAATCCATAAAACCTAGACATAAATCAATGAACCATTATTCAAAATGCAATAAAACTAAAACAACTACAGTTTTGGAAGCCAGCAGCAAAATGCAAGCTGGCAAGGCAAAGGAAAATAATGACGAATTTTTCTTGCTGCACAGTGAATAAAGGCAATAGTAGAAGCACTAGGCACAATTTTCTCTGGAAGATCAGTTCCACTACTAAAACAGATTCTTTCTTATAGACAGTCAAATATTGTCCAGTAATGAGTGTACCTAGAACAAGGCTACAGATGCTGAACTCTGAAAGCAAGGACATTCTTGCAATCCCACTGTCTTTTTCTTATTTTCTGAAGACTTGACTCCAAGGATAACAAATATTTCTAGAAAAAAACATTGTCATGGGAAAACAGCGATGTTGAGCAACAAAATCATGTACCTATTTGCTCTGTGTGTATGCATGCACATGAAAGCTTGCTGAGTTTTATTCTAGACTCTTTGTGTAAGACTTGTTGCACAAAATTGTTGAGGTTTAGCACAAAAAAAATCATAAGATTTTGGTTGTACAAGATTGTTGGGTTTTGTGTAGAAACCTGGCTTGTCTGGAATCAGTGGCTAGCATCCTGTTCAGTATTCATGACATCATAGACTGGATTGATAATCCCGTTTTTAGGATACATGTTTACAGGCATTAGTGACTGAATGTGGCAACAAAAACCTACCTCGCAAGCCAGACAACGTCCCAGCCAAAGGGTTCCTGAAACAAGGAACTGACATCTATAGCACTCTTCCAGTTGGAAAGAAGCATTTGTGGCTGACTCTCCAGCTGCCTGTCTCAGTGTGCCAGCCAACCAGAAGAGTTTTCCATTTTCCAGCACTCTGATCTGCAATGCCTCAGACATTCCTTGACTGGGACACTGCCTGCCTTAAAAAGCAGTTTTGGGGGAAATAGCGGCAAAAGTAGCTACAATGGCAGAACTCTGTCGCAGCCTTATCTGATGATTTGGGATCTTAGCCAGTGGTTTTAGGGGATGGTTTTGTTTGTTTGTTTGGGCACAAAACCACACAATTCCCATGCAACAACAACAACCCTTCATGTGTGTTTCCATACAGAATAATTTTCCAAAACAGTTCAGGATGTGAGGATAGGGGCAAAAACTATGCATACTTGTTGACATTGTGTTATTCTTCCCAACTGGGTTTTAGTATTGGAAAATATTCCCCCCTCCAAGAAATGGATTAAAGTGAACATTCTTTCCAACCCCAATGTCTAGTGGCTTTATTACCAAGCTGTACCCCTCATCTGGTACAGATCCAGAGTGTATTAAAAATAGGGGAAACTCTAATAACCCCTATAACCTCAAGTAACCTAGTGGCTGTTGCTAATGTAATGAAGACTGCTAATAGTCCAAGGGCATTATTTTCACCTATTGCTTCAATGAATATTCCACACAGTTATAATAATAAAGAAAAATACCACTGACTGACAGCCATTGCTGTTACAAAAGACTAATCTTGCAGAGAACTGCTGCCAGCTTTCTTTTGTGTCAGTTTACTTCTATTTAATTTGCATTAATTGAAGAGCATTGTTATCAAGAATAGAGATGAACAGTTGTTAATCTGTTCAGCTGTGTATTATGAAGTGCCCAGCTTGGTGGCTGACATGTTGGTCTTGCCATGAGCAAAAGCTTTTGGAAATCACCAGGCATTCAGATGATAATTCAAAATAGCAACTAATCAGACTGAAGGAGAAACATCCCATCACCACAGAGAACCAATTTTTACACAGCAAGTGTGCCTGGTGCTGGGTGTTTGCATCAGCCTACTGCTGCAACAAATGCCATTAAGCATGAAAGAAAAGTATGCACCTGCAGACATCTGTGGACATCATTAGGAAAATCATTATTTCTGGACCCAATTACAATTGGACCCATTCCCAAGCTTCTTAAAAGATTAGTTTTGGTACTGAGACTGGTACATGTAGATGGAAGAGCACATATTTTATTGATGAATAGTGGATACAACAGATGTTTTGTGACAAAGCAAAGCATCTCTGCCCTTTAGTTGATAGGGATCCAACAGTTCCTCACAGCAAGTAGGAGGAGGCTGAGGTACCTAAGAGTAAAACTAAAGTGTGTTTTAAAGTTTAATGCTTAAAGTAGTAAAATTCTAAACCAAAAAAGACATTGGCTGGAATTTACTACCACAGTTCTGGATGCATGAGCTAGAGATATACATCCCTAGGTTATGCATCTCCATGCTTTGTGCATATTCATCTTAATGGTCTGTATATATTCATGATTATGACATAATTGGCACTAAGTCCTCCAATCCTGCTTTACTGGGCAGGATCCACTGTGAACAATGGAAGTTTGTTCTCCTATTGATTGGGATGCATCATACTGACATATCCATTCTCTTCCTGCCAGTGATCTTCAGTGTGAAGAGAAATTGTGAAAGGAGATCCCGTGTCTGGTTGTCTTACAAGGGATCACTAGTGGGAGGAGGTGGAAACTTCAAGTCTGTTGTGTCTCAGTTGCTTAGGAGAACAGATCTACATTGGTTGTAGCCAGTGTTGCCAACAAGCCTCGAAGACATTCCCCGGCATGTTTTGCCAAAATCTCCAGAATTCCCCAATGTTACCCGGAATATTCAGTCAAAATCCCCGGAAAGTCCCTGTAATGTTAATATGGCAGATCTTTTGCAAATAAATGTAAACATAATTGAATAAAAAAATAATAATTGTAATTTATTTCAACTCTCAAAATTACCATTGGACCAACCAAGAATCTTTCAGTCCTAATACTTTTAAGATATTTATTTTGGCATGAAGAGTGTCCAGGAAGCTTTGTGCTAAATAGAAACATGTTATGCTGCAACCACAGTGGAGAAATAATCCAATTTGACACCACTTTGACTGCCCTGACTCAGTCCTAGGAAACCCTGGAAATTGTATTTTTGTGAGACTTAGGCTTTCTCTGTCAAAAAGAGCTCTGGTGCCACAGCAAACTGCAGTTCCCAGAATTCCCTAGCACTGAGCCAGGGTAGTTAAAGCAGTCTGAAACTGGATTATTTCTGCAGTGTGTTTTGGACCTTAGTTATTAAAAATGCTCAAGGTCCAATCCATGCGGCAGAAATAATCCAGTTTGAGATTGCTTTAACTGCCCTGGCTCAGTGCTAGGGAATTCTAGGAATTGTTGGTGCATTACAGACCGCCCAGAAGGGACAGTCTCGCGCCGCTGCTGGTTGCTGCATCCGGGAACCGCAGCATCCAAACCGCATGGTTCCTGGATGCAGCAAAGAAGAAGTGCCGAAATGGCGCTTCTTCTTCTGCCCCAGATGAGACGCCGCGAGGTGCTACTCGTGCACTCGTGGTGTCACATCCGGAGCGCAACATGCGGATGCTATGCATCCAGCATGTAAAGATGGCGGCGCCCGTGTGTATAGGGCGCCGCCATCTTTACGCCCTCGTCACGTGCTAGGGGTGAGGCCGGTGTGGACGCTAGGTCCTCGGCCAACCCCTAGCACGTGACGGGGGCACCGGAAGAGCCCATCTATAACGGGCCATAGTTTTGTAAAAAAGAGCTCTGGTGCCACAATAAACTACAATTCCCATGCATCTGAGGAAGTACGTTTAAGTCTAGGGAAGCTCATTCTGCCAACTTCTTTCTTTCAGTGAGTCTCAAAGTGGCTCCAAGGTCTCTCTACAATTAGTATTATTATTGTTATATCCAAATGCACCTGAGGAAGTGGACTTAAGTCTAGGGAAGCTCATGCTGCCAACCTTTTTTTCAGTGAGTCTCAAAGGTGTTACAAGATCTCTCTATATCATCATAACCATTATTATTATTATTATTATTATTATTATTATTATTATTATTATTACCAAATGCACCTGCCCTTTCTATACTGCTGGACATCAATATTGGTTGTCTATGACACCAGCCAGGTACCTCAAAGCCATCTGCTTCTTGGAATATCTCAGGCACACTACAGCAGGAGGAGGAGGTGCAACAAAATGTTACAGTATGGATAACTTCTTACCAGGGATCCAGTCCCAATCACTCAATTGCCTAAGTTTCATTCAAAATGAGACTAGGGGTGGAAATTCAGACAGTTTTGATTTCTTCAGTATTTATTTTTTTAAAACAACAACAACACATTTTTATGACCCCAAATATGAAGAAATATGCAAGTTTTAATAAATTCTTCAAAAATGAACTGAAGTAAAATTGTCTCTCAGTTTGCACTGGAAGAGCTACAGTGATTCCCAGCGTAGAGAGAATTATGCTGTACCTGCTGACCATATGGATATTAAAGATGAGGGAACTTTTCAGAAAAAGAGGTTTAAACCCTAATTCAAGTCTATTACATATACAGGGCTTCAGGTCAAGCACTCAGCTCTCCAAGTCTTGATAGATGAATCTGTCAGCATGTCCTGCATTTCAACTTTTAAAAGATCTCTTATGAAGCAGTTTTCAAATTTTAGTATATTCATGTCAAAACCTGAAATGACACTCTCATTTTTAAATGCAGGTCAATGGTAACAGTGAAAGAATTAACATGCTGATAGATATCTTTTACCAGTCAGATTCTTACCATGCCCACTTTGACCTTTAGTGTATTTATTTGCATCATTTCCAGCCATCTCTACAATCGATCAATCAATGTGGTTGAGGAGCAATCAGTGGCTACAAATGGTTTAGGGTTCCCTAAGAGAAACTATGAGAGCTGTGGGGAATTGATGTTTCTCTTTCTTAACATTTCTATTTACAGTGTTCCTTTTCCACTTCAAGAAGTCACATTTTATTTTAACAGCCCCATTCAGCACATTAAACTTAGGTGCAGAGTATTGCTCAAGGCTAACTTATGAAATTGTAGTGGAGAAGCCTATAACTAGTATAACACACACACACAGTATGGGGTGAAACAGACTGCCCTGAAGGTCTGCACCCCTTTGCTTACAACCGCATGCTGCAGCCCTGCTCAGGGGTTTTTCCACCCCCAAAAGAAGCTGCAAAATGCCGCTTCTTTTAGGAATGGAAAAAAGTCATCCTTGCTGCTGCCACGACACTTTTCAGTGCTCCTTTTAGTGTGTGGAGTGTAGTTGCCATGCCGCTAGAGCACCACAATGCTGCCCACTGTCTGATTGGGCAGACGGTGTGATGGCAGCTTGGGGGTGAAATCAGGGCATGTGGCATGCAACCACTATGCCCCCACTCCACTCTGACGCTGCCCCTGTGTATATTAAGCAAAATCCCAGGAGTCTTCTTTTGAAACAAATTTGTTTTATGAGACCAAACTGAGGGGCAAGCAACCAGAAAACCCAGGGCTACAGAGAGCATATGGCCCAGTTTTCTGAGGGACACTCTGCCATCACACCAACATAGTTTTTCTGTCTGTTGAGGGCTTTAATCTCATTGTTAAAGGGCCCTTCAACAAGTAAAGACTTGATACCTTCAAATGAGCTAATAAAATTATGTATGTGTTTTGACTGACCTTTATCTGTCATACCGATGCAGCAAAGCAGTTCAGTGAGTACAACACCAAGCGAGAAATTTGCTCTGATAAGAAATGAAGATGGACTTGAGGCCTTGTGAGATTTTACACCTACTCCACAAATCCCAATTTTTATTCCCCTACCTCAGCAGACTCTTAAAAGAGAGAAAGAGCCAAAACTAAAAGAACATTATTTACCCTAAATGCAAGAATATAAAAATGAAAGGGGAAAGAAAAAAAATGTTATGCATTCACATTATATAAGATTAGGACATTGCAATTAAAATAGTAAGACAACCAGCATGGTGTAGCGCAGGTTCCCAAATGGTGGGGAGAGACCCCTGGGGTGGTGTGAGAGTTGCTTGGTGTGTGTGTGCAAGGTTTGGAGGCTCTGTTCCCTCCTCTTTTCCCCAAACATTTTTATGTGTAAAATTTATAGGTGCATTGAGTTAAATACTATAGTTACTTAAATAAAATTGTTCTAATTTGAACAATGTTATAACCTTATACAGTGGACCCTTGCCTTATGCAGGGGATCCGTTCCAGACCCTTCCCTGTGTAAGGCTAATTCCGTGTATTCTGGAGCCCCATTCATTTGAATGGGGCTTGTGCGCGGTGGCGCGGTGGCATGGCGCTGCAGGAGCACACAGTGCACCACAGGCATGCACCCCATTCATCTGTATGGGACATGCCACCTCTTGTGCCCCATGCGCTCCCCGCAGCTTGAGCACTTACGCTCAAGTCCACGTATAATGTGGGCACACTGTAAAATGTTAAAATATGAATATACATGTATGTGCAAATGAAAATATGCATGCACACTGTAGATGGGGGAGGGGTCCCAAGGGTAAAAAATTTGAGTTCCACTGGTGTACTTGTTTGTGTGCTGGACTAGGAATCTGGGAGACAAAGCTTCAAATCTTTGCACAACCATGGAAACCTAATGGATGACTTTCGGCAAGTCATACTCTCTCAGCCTTGGAGGATGGCAATGTCAAATCCATCAGAAGAATTCTTGCCAAGAGAAAAGGTTCCTGTAAGAAATGACTTGAAGACACACAACAACAACAAAATTTAAGTAAACTAGCACAATAATGTTGTTATTATGATTGTCCAGAGTGGTAGATAGAACACTGTTAGCACATTACACCACTGTATTATAGTGGTTTAAACACTTGTTAATGACTCTAGAGACCAGAGTCTAAATCCTCACTCAGCCATGCAACCCTCTCTGTGACCTTGGCCAAGGCACACTCTCTCGTCCTCAAAGGAAAGCAATGCCAAACAACCTCTGAACAAATCTTACTAAGAAAACCCTATCACATAATCCCTGCATAATTTCGTGATTGCATTGAAGATTTTCAGATGACATCGCGCTCATCCAGGACTTATTCTGTGAATAACCCGGTATGATCCTGCAACAAACCATTCACAGGCAAGTCCCATGAATAGCTTCTCAACAGTACAAATGAAACACAATTGTGAAAGTACGAAAGTTAATCATGCTTCATTCACGCTACTGCGGAAGCAACAAGGGATACATTTATATTGTACATGTAAATGTTGTTAACCGCTTTGATTTGAAGAAAAGCGGTATATAAATAAAATTTTTATTTATTATTATTACCCAGAATGAATTGCAATGAAGGCAATCCATTCTCTTTGCCATTGGTTTTGCAGTGGATTTCAGTCTTCTTTTGAGGTATGGAGCACAACTTTGTCTACACTGGTTTAAAACAATGTGGTGAAGTAATACATTTTATTGCGTTGTCTTTTATTCTGTGAAGGATGGAAACATGATTTCAAGATATGTACCATAGCACCATAGCACCAAAATTGTGCATGTGCAAAACGATAAACTACAATGTACTAACGATTCATTCATGGATGTGTGAGAAACGTGACCATGATATTATATGGTAATGTCATAATAATCTTGTGATTGTGTGACTGTGCAAAAACTTCAATTACTATAGCGCTACTGTTGTGTTAGCTTTCATTAGCGTGATTATTGCTGAATTGGCCCTGGAGTGATATTCTCCTCAGTAGTAAATAGCTGTTGCCCTTTCTTGGAATATGTGACAGTCAAATCTCTATATACCGCCTCCTAACTTGCTGTCATAACGTATTATGCCAGTTGTCATTATATTGACATGTAGTATATTTCTGGACATATTCTTCCAACTACATAATGGTTGGAGACCTACCATAGTCAAAGTAGTCACATGCTGTGCTGCTTTCCTCCAACACTTCTAAGTTCCAACTTATGAAACTCTTTCTGCGGTGCCATTATGATGCCGCAAGGTGCCAATGGCACACTTACAGCGTCATGAAGGTGCCGAGACATGCGGACGCTAGGAGTCTGTCACGTCAAAATGGCAGCGCCCATGTGTATAAGGTGCCGTCATTTTTACGCCCCCGTCATGTGCGAGGGGCGAGGGGCGTTTGAAAGCGCCGTCCCTCGCACATGACGGGGGCGCCTCATAGCACCCATTTAAATCGGGCCCTTGATCTCCTAAAATCAATGGAAAACTTAGAAAAGTATTGCAGACATCCAGTTGGAACAGTTAGACTCTGTAGCAAACTGTTGCTCTTAAATCTTTTAAACTGCTCATCTTAATGAGCTGTAAATGACAGGAAAAGCACTTTAAAAACTCTGTTTCCAGGAAATAAGCTGTAAGGATTTCTAGGTCAGTGCCTCTACATGTTCTGAGAAAGCAACTATCGTTCCAATATGCCCGGAGTGATCAATTCAGAAGAGACCCATGAAAGCTCCCATTGGAGCTAAACTTGCAGAGTTGAAAAAAAAATCCTGTACTCAAAATTGTAGCTGAACTTTTCTGTGGGTGTCAGTAAGAACTAAGAGAAAAATGAGTATGGAGCAGAGCATAATCATGATGTATCTGACAGATTTCTAAGCTCTAAAGCAAGAGGAACTGGTTTGAAAAATCCCAACTGAATTGGGAAGCTAACAGACTGGCCATGAGCTACTTAAGGGATGTAAACCACTTTCAAGACCAAATTTGGTATTTGCTAGTTTCACAGCAGCTATTTCTTCCCCTTACCTTAGTAAAATTACAGATGCATAGGGGAGGGGAACAATCCTTTCTGATAATTCAAAAGGTCAACTGAATAACATGGAGCTAGCTCACCCTACTAGGATTCTCAAATGAAAAAGAGGAGAGACTCATATAACTTCTGTATCTGTGTAGCTTCCATGCAAGTTCCACCTGCTGAAATTCCATCTTCCACACAGGAATTAAAGGTACAGGCACCCTCTCTATTTTTTCACCTAGCAACCTTACACCCAACACATCTTGCAGATCAGGAAATGATTCCAGTTCAACCCACCTCCATAGTAAGGTGCACAAGATCAGTGTCAGCTTATATGATTTTGGCATCTGAGGGAAAAGACACCATTAAATGTTTCTCGTCCTCCCTAGTGTAAAAGTACACTAACAAGAAATTAAATAACTATCAACCTGACATGTTTTCATTAGCTGCATCACACTGTCTAATGATAGGGCTGGGGTGACAACAGCAAGAAGGACGTGGAGCCTACTGAAGGAAGTTTGCCCAAGGCTGAAGATGGGATCTACTGAAAGCAGATTGGCCATTACACAATCATAGAATCATAGAGTTGGAAGAGACCATAAGGCCATCCAGTCCAACCGCTTGCCATGCAGGAAATCTCAATCAAAGCATCCCTGACAGATGGCCATCCAGCCTCTGTTTGAAAAGCTCCAGAGAAGGAGATTCCACTACACTTTGAGGGAGTGTGTTCCACTGTCAAATAGTCCTTACTGTCAGAAAATTCCTCCTAATGTTGAGACGGAATCTCTTTTCCTGGAGACTGCATCCATTGTTCCGGGTCCTAGTCTCTGAAGCAGCAGAAAGCAAGCTTGTTCCCTCCTCAATATAGCATCCCTTCAAATATTTAAACAGGGCTATCATATCACCTCTTAACTTTCTTTTCTCCAGGCTAAACATCCCCAGCTCCCCAAGTTGTTCCTCATAGGGCATGGTTTCCAGACGCTTCACCATTTTAGTTACCCTCCTTTGGACACACTCCAGTTTCTCAATATCCTTTTTAAATTGTGGTGCCCAGAAGTGGACACAATATTCCAGGTGGAGTCTGACCAGAGCAGAATAGTGTGGCACTATTACTTCCCCTGATCTAGACACAATACTTCTATTGATGCAGCCTAAAATCGCATTGGCCTTGTTAGCTGCCGCATCACACTGTTGACTCGTGTTCAACTTGTGGTCTACTTGGACTGCTAGATCCCTTTCACATGTAGTCTCATTCAGCCAGGTATAGCCCATTCTATATCTGTGCATTTCACTTTTCTGCCCTAAGTATAGTACCTTACATTTCTCCATGTTGAAATTCATTTTGTTAGCTTTGGCCCAGTTTTCTAGTTTATTCAGGTCCCTTTGAATTTTGATCCTGTCCTCTGGGGTATTATGATTCTGTCCTCTGGGGTATTATGATTATACAGAGTGGCAGATAGAACACTTTAATTTGGTGTCATCTGCAAATTTGATGCCTGCAATTCTAGCATCCAAGTCATTGATAAAGATGTTGAACAGCACTGGGCCCAGGACAGAGCCCTGTGGGACCCCACTGGTCACTTCCCTCCAGGTTGAAAAGGAGCCATTGTTGAGCACCCTTTGGGTTCGGCCAGTCAACCATTTACAAATCCATGTAACAGTTACTTTGTCTAACCTACACGTTACAAGCTTGTTTGCAAGAATGTCATGGGGAACCTTGTCAGAGGCCTAACTGAAATCAAGATATACTATATCCACAGCATTCCCTTCATCTACCAAGCTGGTAATTTTATCAAAGAAAGGGATAAGATTTGTCTGGCATGACTTGTTTCTCTGAAACCTATGTTGACTTTTTGTGATTATGGAATTGCCTTCTAGATGATCACAGACAGTCTGTTTAATGATCTACTCTAGAATTTTTGCTGCTATTGATGTCAGACTAACTGGACAATAATTGTTGGGATCCTCTTTTTTCCCCTTTTTGAAAATTAGATTTAGGAGATTATCGCACTGCCCTTTTCCATCCTTCCCATCTTTCACGGGATGAAAACTTTTAAGCACAGATTTTATCACACACTTCTGTGACCATAAGAAATCCTGTTCTTTCAAAAAGTGCCAGAGAAGTCCAGATCAGATATGGGATGCCATGGTTGGGTATGGAATGCCTCTGGCCTGGGCATGGAGGTGTTTGATAAAATCTCTGCTTAAAAGTTTTCATCCTGTGCCGAGCTCAGGAGGGTAGGACAGACAAGAGCAGTGTGATAATCTTCTAGGTAAGGTGGTTGTCTATCGTGGCAGATGAGGAGTTGTAGCAGTGGCAGAACACCACCCCACACATTTCCCTCCAAGTTCCTTGGTTTTACCCCTCTTTTGAAGGACAGAGCTGTGTTTACCACACAATCCATACTATGATATCTTGAAACTGATGGAACTATTTATTTCGCTGACCTACTGTGCTAACTAATCTTTCCTTTACTGATATTGTGGAGATTGTTAGATATCACTACTGTACTGCCAGCTCATTTGGCTTCTGTACATGGAATGGAGATGGTGCCATCTTGTCTTTTACATCTGACAGCAAAATGTCTTGGACTACCGTTCATATTGCCCATGAGTTCCAAGAAACTGGACATTACAGCAAAAAGAAAAAAGGAACTAAAGACAAGCTGTAGCTTTTATTCTTTCTCTACAGTTTAGAGGGGAGAAATTTTCCATTTCTTTTCTCCTTTCCTGCTTTTACAATACTTCTCCCCCCCCACACACACACACACTTTTCCTATCCTTCTTCTGTTTCTTCCTTCTCTTCTTTTGTTATTTCTCCACTTCTTTCCTCATTTTGATATGCTTCTTACATGTCTTCTTGGGATGCCTGTTTAAAAACTGGAGTTGGTCTATGTAGGTTGAATGGCTGTACAGAAGAGGGAATTTTAGCAGGTGTCACATAGTCAGGTAAGAAGCAATGCCTGCTGAAATCCCCTGTTCTATATAGTTTCTTCCCTCCTTCCGTCATTTTGATAATCTGCTTCTAGTTCTTCCCTCCGTGCTACACATACATATATTCTTCTGTCTCTCCATGTCGTGCAGAAAGAAGCTTAGCAAAACATAACATGTTGATCCTTGTCCTTTCCATAGGTCCCCCTCCTTCAGAGCAGAATCAAGCAGAGAGAGAAAATGAAAGCCAGAGGTGGCCGTCTGGCAGCTTCAGGAAGTGTCCTTCCAAAAGCAGCACTTCACCACCACCTGCTTCAGCTGTTGACTGCATGATCGTCAATGTGTATGCACCATGAATAAATCCATCACAAGCTGGTAGAGAGAAATACCAATTGTAACAGAGTGTGTCAGCACAAGAAATGGTTCTATCAGTTTTAAGGTACTCAAATGCTGCAGATAAAAGACTTTTTATTTTACAATTAGGCATTAAATGACACATTTGTTTTTGCCATTCATAGTTACCAAAGGCCTAATGTCCAAGCCCAGTGGTCTAATTCATTGCTAGGTGCATACATTCTGATACAGCACTATTCTACTTATAGTGATGCACATCTCTGCACGCATGCCTCTTCAATGCATTTAGAAGCATTTGGAAAATTATTACTTCTCTGTTTTCTTGATCTGCAAATGGTATTTTTAGTCATTTTCCTGGAGGTGGGAGGCTAAGTGGATGGGAGAAATACTTAATATTGTGGGGACAGATGGGGAGCTCCCTACTACCTCCCCTCCCTTCTCCTCCCTTTTTTAAAAAACAAATTTATTTCTCAGCTGTCAGGGTCACATAAGATGATTGCTGTTTCTCCATGCAGTGTCTACTGAAGGACACTGCACTGTTATTGTTCAGGAGAACTCTGTGTTTCTATGTCTATTTGTGTGTGGGGGGGGAGGAGGATGATGACACCACCTATTTCCCCAAAGAAGAAGAAAGTGGGGAATATCCAATGAAATCTGCAGAAGAAACTCTCAAGATGGTCAAAAGATAATTGGCCCAAATCCTGCATTGTCACTGTAACTATGATGACAGAGTTCTGTCATTGTAGTTATGACTGACAATACCCTTTCCTCAATCTACCTTCACAATCTGGCAGTGCCCTGACCAAAGAGTTTCTGAAACTTTGAAGATTGGGCTGCTGGTAAATGATATCTGCAGCATGCTCTGTATTGTGGGATACACTGAAAACTGGCAGCTGGAGAGATTCTTCAGGGTCTTGCCACAACTGCCTGTCTTAAGACACTCAGTTATTGGGAGTGCACTACAAATGTCACTTCCCAATGGTTCAATTGCCAGTTTTCCTATAAATAGGAAAAACTCAGCACAATCATGCATATTATAGTCACAAATTATACTTATCGAATATTTGCTTTGTGTTTGAGTTTAAGATTGGGCACTGTCCAGAGAGTAAAGGAGAAGAGAAAAAAATTGTACTGAGGCAAGAATGGAATGGGTATAATTTTCCTACACACTTGTGACCTAGATGCCTAATTTCTGGCCAAAACCTCTATAAAAGACTGGAGAGACTTTCCATTTGGTTGGTGTGAATATGATCAGTCTTAATGAGCAATGCTATGCTGGCATTTTCACAGTTCTGTATGATATAATTTTGGCTGCCTAAAAATGGGAAATGGCAAAATTTATTACTGAGAAATGGCATGTAGCAATTTAGATGTCACCCTAAGTGGATTCGCCCTCACGTATGTTCAACAGTATATTAAATAAACGCTTGTAATCTATCACTTTAATGGGATACAAATGATAACTTGGACATATTAACAACTTTAATTAGAGCAGCCTGAAAGAGTTCAAATACTTCTCAGGTTCAGCCCACAGGCCAATCTATTTGCCCCTCAAAATTACGCCACACTCTCTGCACCATCCTACATACACGTTCTAAAATGTGTGAATAGAAAGGAGGGTTGAAGACCTTTCTCAGCTTTTTTCACAATGATAATATGCATAGATGAAGCCTTAATGTACTTCTGATATATAGTCTGAATGCACTCTTCTAACCTCCCAGTTGAGCTTGGCAAAGTAACTTTTTGGTTTTTAAAGTTGCAACCCATAATGTAACTTTTTCAGGCTCTGCGTCCATTGCAACTGGATTCCTGTAACTGCAACTGGATTCTGCAATATGGGCAAAGGGCATAGCTTATTGGTATAGCACATATAGGTCATGCTCTTGGAGGGGAATGGATTCTCCTTTATTGAAGGTCTTTAAACAGAGACTCGAAGCCCATCCCTCGGGAGTGATTTAGTTGTATATTACAGCCTGGAGGGAGGTTGAAGTAGGTGGACCTTGGGATCCCTTACAACTCTGTGATTCTATGTGAAATAAGACATGCCTTCAAACTCCCAAGAGTTTAGTAATTTGTTGTTGTTGTGTGCCTTCAAGTCATTACTAAATTATGGCAGCTCTAAGGTAACCCTATCATGGAGTTTTCTGTGGCCGAGTGTATGAGACTCACCCAAGTGAGGAATTGAACTCTGCTCTCCAGAGTCATAATCTAACACTCAAATCATTACATGATACTGGTTCTCTAGCTGAGCAATAATTTTGTTTTACAGAAGTGTCTGACTTGGTTATCATTGTCCTGATTACTTTTCTTCCAGTTTCAGTATCAATATTTACTGTCATAAGTCACAAATATTTGTTAAAGCACAATAACTGTGCATGAAACAGGGGTGATCAAAGGCAAATAATGCTCTTACATTTAGGTTAGTCTGGATGAACCTGTTTTATTTGTCTTGTATGTTCCTTCTAATTGTTTATTAGATTTGTTATCAGTCTGAAAAGTGCTAATGATGCAGAACATACACAATTTTGTTAAAAATACCCCAAAGTACTATGAAAACTTGCAAATGCTAGATGATGATGATGATGATGATGATGATGATTACAAGATTATCAAATCTCTTAACATTATAGGGAAACTCTCATATGTATCACACATAGATAATTACAAGGGTGTGTCCCATATATATAGTTACAAAGCTCCATTAGGCCCAGCCCAAGCAAGATGAAAAGCCCTCCTTCCAGCCCATCTGCCATGGCCATAGCCCCAGAGGGAGAGAAGAACCAATGAATTTGATCCCTTTCCGACCACCATTCCATTCTCCTTTTGAGTCATGTCTTTTTAGATTGTAAGCCTGGAGGCAGAAAACTGTCTAATTTAAAAAAATTGTAAGCAGCTCTGAGAGCCTTTGTGGCTGAAGAGCGGGATATAAATACAGTGGTACCCCGGGATACGAATTGATCGCGTTACGAAATTTCCGGGATACGAAAAAGTTAGATTGGAAAAAACTGTTCCGGGATACGATGTTTTTTTTGGGTTACGAAATTTATTTCGGCGCGAAATTCAAACGCAAAGCGCGGCTAGCGGCTTTCCAGCGGTTTTTCGGGTTGCGAAATGTATCGGGTTACGAACGGAGCCGCGGAACGAATTAATTTCGTAACCCGAGGTAGCACTGTACTCCAGATAAATAGATAGATAAATGAATAAATAGCATTATTTTCATTTTCTCATCCAAAGCAACAATTATTTATTTCTCCCATGAAATACTCCACCACCACCACCACTATGTGTCATATACCCATTATATAAGTTCCTGACTTCCTACCTAGTTGGTTGGGACCCCTCCCCCCTTATATGTAGGTTTTCCTGATTTTCTATTTATATCCATATCTTACTGCTACTTTTAAAGTCTCCTAGGAATCTTCCTTAGTCTGCTTAAATTATATTCCCATGTTACTAAAACTATATTACCATTTTACTAATTTGTAGTTTTATATATATATATATATATATATATATATATATATATATATATATATCAGGATTCTGAATTCACCATTTTCTCTTTCTCACTTCATCCTGTTACAAATCTTGATTCTAAATTCTACATGTTATTCCATTTCTGTTATATGTGAGCTTAGGTGATATGATAGCCCTGTTTAAATATTTGAAGGGATGTCATATTGAGGAGGGAGCAAGCTTGTTTTCTGCTGCTCCAGAGACTAGGACCCGGAACAATGGATGCAAGCTCCAAGAAAAGAAATTCCACCTCAACATTAGGAGGAACTTCCTGACAGTAAGGGCTGTTCAACACTGGAACACACTCCCTCAGAGTGTAGTGTAGTCTCCCTCCTTGGAGGTCTTCAAACGGAGGCTGGATGGCCATCTGTCAGGGATGCTTTGATTGTGATTTCCTGCATGGCAGGGGGTTGGACTGGATGGCCCTTGCAGTCTCTTCCAACTCTACGATTCTATGATTCTATGATTCTATCAGTTTCTTTGAGCAAAATGTTTTAACCAATTTTAAATCTTCATTCATCTGTTTTTGGGGTTTATCATTGAGAATGGTCATCAATCTGTCTACTTCATCATTTCTGTCAATTTCATAAGCCATTCTTTGGTGGTTGGTATCCAGTTTTGTGCTAGAAGCATTCTGGCAGCTGTTATTATATAAAGACATATTTTCTAATATCTGTTCTCTATTTTCTTATCTATGGTGTTTGGCATGTTTAATAAGTAAAATTCAGGATTCATTGGGAATTTTATTTCTAAAATTTCCATTATTTTTTTGTGAATGTTACTCCAGAATTATTAAAACCTTTTTGCAGTTCCACCTCATATGGGAAAAAAGAACTGTTTGATTCTTGAAGTATTTTGATGTGTGAATGTGCATGTGTCAGAACTTGGACCATTACTTTTAAAAAGTGGCTCCTGTAATACACTGAAGAATCCAGAACCCCCAAATTATTACTGTTAATAATACTAATTACAAATGTAGTTACTTATGGCATTTCCCATTATTATTATTTTTTGCAATGATAGTTTCCACATTCCTGGAATTTTTTAGCCTTTGAACAGATGCATGTTCTGCCTGCGATGAACTTGCTAGCTACTACACAAAATGGATTTTAGTCTAAATTTTAAAGATGCTATGCAAAGGAACGGCAGATTCTTTCTCTGGGACACAGCACAATATTTTGAGAGAAGGCATTGGTGCTGAATGGCCACTTCAGGATAAAGCACTGCTTTTCGTGCAAGTTCCTGTCTTCCTTATATGTTGAAGAAATTCTAGGAATCCAGGTATGTATCATGATTGTCACAGGACACGAAACACAAGAAAACTCTGTGAGATTCTTCAAAAATAACACTATAGAAGACAAGAAATGGCTAAATGCAGTTGGAGAGCTCTCCCCCTTGCCCCTGAAAGGCATAAAGCTGAATATTGTAGGCAGATCATGGTTGGCAGGAAGTAGGAAAAGAAAAATGAATGAGACGAGATCAAAGAAGCAAGTAGGCGGCACAGAGAGAGAAAGAGCTCTGAAGATAATGAGGTTCCCATCTATCACAAAATGCAGTGGAAGAGGGAACAGAAAATCAGTAAGAGCAGATTAGGACAGAATTGTTGTGATAAATACCATCCATCAGGAAAGACAGATGATTTCATAGCAGAGTACATTCACCTGTTTTAGTCACCTGTATATTAAAACTTATATTAAAAAAAGACAGCCCACGTGAACTTGGGAAAGTTTCTTTTTTAGATTACACTTCCCAGAATACCTAATAGTCATGTTGGCTGGGGGATTCTGGGAGTAACGGCCCAAAAAGCAGACGGGGCAAAAGGAGCATCCAGAGGCCGCTCAACTCCAATCACTCTCCATTTGGTGTGGGACCATGGTGACCAGATGCTATGGTCCTGAGGCCAGCTGCCACTGTGGTCCACAACAGACCTCCGGTGAGGAGTGCTTTTTTGTGCTTTTTGTGCTGGATTTGGGCTGCCTTAGGCAGCTGTGGCACAACTTCAGCCAGATCCGGGGCCATGTGCCATCTGAATGCCACGCCACCAGGTCAGCCCAAAGGTGGTGCTTTTGGCTCATCTATTCTGGCCCTATGTCACACTTGTTTTTTGGATCTTATGTGTTAACTGTTCTCAACGAAACATGTTAAGATGTTTTGGAATATGACTCAGAATGTTTGTGTACATGACTTAATTTAGCATCACTTGGAACTTCTATGTCTAAGTAAACTGTTTTCTTCAATATAGCTCCACATTCCCCTTCCCTGTTCACAGACTAACAATTATATTATTGATAATCATGAACTTTGGATTGTCTTCAAGAGCAGTACAGCACGTTGCAGTAATCCAGTCAGTGGTCTCAATTGTTGCTTTTGTTGTGTACCTTCAGGCCATTTCCAGTGTATGGCAACCCTAAGGTGAACATACCATGTTTTGTTTTTTGTTTTGTAAAAAATAAGAATTGGTCAGAGAGGGCTTGCCACTGACATTACCTTCCTCTAAGACTTGCCAAAAGTCACCCAATGGGTTTCCATGGCCATGCAGGGATTGACTCTTGGTCTCCAGATTCATAGTCCAACAATCAAATGGCCCTAACACACTGGCTTATAATTAATCCCTCTTTCCAATTATGGAAATGAAATTTCTTTATATAATGATTGCAACTCAGTATAGAATAACTTCATTCCTTTTGTACTGTAACTGCAACATTTTAGTCACTTTAATAATTAAGGGTGTGTGGCTTCACTACATGACAGGGTTTATGGGTCATAACCAGCACTTTGAATTGTGCCAGGAAATGGACTAACAACCAGTGGAGCACATAGCCCGAAAAACCCACAAAAAATTATGGATGCTGGCCATGAAAGCCTTCAACTTCACAAACCAGTGGAGCTGTTGCAACAGGCAGTTGTGTGATCCCTGTAACCAGTCCCATTTCACAACCTGGCTGCAGCTTTTGGGGCAGCTGAAGTTTCTGAAGGATTTGAAGGAACATAACACCAACATGCATGGCTCTGCTTAATTCCAGAGCTTGGGAAAGTTACTTTTTAAAACTACTACTCACAGAACAGGTTGGCTCCTGTTCTGTTTCAAGAGAGAGAGAGAGAGAGAGAGAGAGAGAAGAAGAAGAAGAAGAAGAAGAAGAAGAAGAAGAAGAAGAATGCTCCTCCTGAGCTCTATTGGAAGAGCTTTGTGTGTAGCCATGATATGACCTTTCGTACATGACCAATTCTTCTGATTTTTTTTAAAAAAATCCAATTTTTAACAATGAGATCTGAAACAGTTCAATAGAGACAGGATAGGATACAATTTCTGACAAGATTTTCAGTGACAGTTAACACAATGCAAAGATGTCTAAAGAAAACTAGCCAACCACTCAAAAATTCTTTGGTGTTGTAAATTGTGATTAATGACATGGTAGTGTGTCTCCAAAAAAATCAGAATAGAATGGTTGGTTATTAAGTTGTCAGGGAGGCATTTATTGTGCCAGTCACATGCAGTAAAGACCCTTTCTGGCGATGTCCTTGCAATATTAAGTGTAAAACTTCTTATTAGAAGGCTACAGTGAATAGGGAGGCAAACATTAGTCTCTCTAGATGCAGATCTATAAAATATTTGACTTCTACACTACAGTACAGAAGATCTTATAGAATTTATTAATTAATATGTAGATAACACATTAGAGATTAAAGTGCAAATTTATAGCAGCTGTAGGAAATTTGTCTGCTAGCTGTAGCTAATTTAAACTACAAGTAAATTACAGTTACCAGATGAATTGTGACAACAAAAGAAGTATAACAAAACTATTTAATGTTTTACATATTTATTTAGCAAATGTATTTCAACCTGTTTTTATTGTAGGGTACAAGGACATAGAACACCAACATTATGACACCAACATTACAGTAAAAACACATCAAAGATCTAAAAGGTAGAACACATTAAGCTGAAACGCACATCACACTTTAAAATATTCTGGCCAAAGCATGTGTTTTAATCTGTAATGTACCAATATTTCTAGAGACATGGGGCCCTTTTACACTACACAATGATAGCACTATGATGCTCCTTTAATTGCCATGGTATCCTATGGAATCCTGGAGTTTGTAGTCTGGTGAGGCACTAGAACTCTGTGGCTCAGAATTCTAAGTGCCCTTCCCTAAATAGCAAATCCTAAGGTTCCATAGGATAAAATAGAATTATAGTGTTACAATTGTGTAGTGTGAAAGGAACTATGGTGTCACCTCAGAGAAGGTCCTCTGTTCACTTTACTGTACAATACAGAAACCCAGAAAACAACCTTCCCTGAAGTTCTCAAGACATAGGCAGTGTGACAGGGAGAGACTTTTTTCCCCAGGAATTTAGGTCCCAAGCTATTTAGAGTTTGAAAAGAAAGAGCCAATACAGTGAACTGAACTTATAACTCTTTGAGAATTTGGATACTATCATTTTCTGCAGTTGTATCCATTAAAATTATGGCATCCATGTTGCCAATCATTTTAAGCTTCCAGGTCATCTTCATGGGCAGTTCCCACACAATAAACCATTTTCGAATTTACCAAAACATAGATCACTGTAGTCAGACTATAAAAAGCAAACAAATGTATATACTATGCAGTAGCGTCTTTCTAACAAGATTTAGGTTTGAGCCAACTGAAAATCCTTTGCTGAAAAAGGATATTGGTACATTGTTTTGTAATAATTGAAGATCATTTCAGGGCCAGAAATGTGTGTATTATGTAATTTGTGGATGTCGACAATATATTGAATCTACAAAGAAATACATGGCTAAGTTAACTGAAATCAATTATTCCATTTGGTATTTAGGTAGAAAATAAATTTGTTAACAGCTGCTTCCTGACTTCCAGTCCTGTATGACATCATTTTTGACTATCCCTTATTGCTGTTTGGAAAACCCGTCAATGCTAACTGTAACAGTCATTATTGTAGTGAATTACTTCCAAGGTCTGAAGAGAGGAATGCCTGAAATTTTCCACTATTCACTCTAGAAGAGCCAAAGGTGAGAACAGATGTAAATAATTCTGTCTGGAAGGAAATTTGCAAAATATCACACATATACATACCTGGGAGATGCAAATCAAAAATAAAACTGAGATTATGTTAGTGCTCTGCATCAGAAACTTTTACTTTATAAAAAACAAGCAAAAACTAGATGTTTTCTTCATACCATCTAGGAAACTGTCACAATGCTACACTCATACCCGAGCTCCAGGGAACTTGCTATGGAAACTGCCATTGTATTTTGCAGACATGTGACAGTGTCCATCAAAAAAGCGTAGTGTGAATTTTTAAAAAATAGCAGTGTATTGTTATGCCAAAATCTTAACCCAGACCCAGTGCCTGACGTTATGAAAAACCACAGTACAGAACAATAAAAAAATAATTACTTGTTGGTTAAAAGTTCCAGTTTGAACAGAGATGCTCAAAATTAAGAAAGTGCATCTGTTTTAAATGAAGCCCAGTCAGAGGCAATTGAAACCCCTTTGGATTAATTCAGGTACATCTGAAGGCACTACATAGTCTGCTGTGTATACCACATGCCATTGTTCTCATGTCTGCTCCAACCGCTTTTAGAAGTAGTGACTGCCTCCTTGCTCCAAGTAAAGTTATCATTGTTGTCCTTATTGTAGTAGTAGTAGCAGCAGCAGCAGCTAATGAAGATCTGGCCTCTAGTTCCCAATGAGCAATGAGAATTCTTTGGGTGACCCTGGAGCAAAGATTCTTTCAGCTTGAGCTACTTCACAGGATAATTTGGAAAATAAAGTGGGGAAGAGAAAAGCCATGTGCTCCATTCTCCAGTGAGCTCATTGGAGGAAAGCTCCAGTTGAACAGGATATAGAACAAATAAATAAATATAAATATAAATAAATAAATAAATAAAATTAAAATAATAAACCAGTCACTTAGGCCTCAAACAGATGGGCAGGAAAAAGGAACTGGAACCTGCATTTTCTGGAAGTGAGATGAACCCCTGCTGTCCACACCGGTCACTCTCATGGCAGCCCAAATGTGCACTACTTGACCTCATGGTGCAAAGTCAAGCCACACCACTTTTTTTTTGGGGGGGGTCTTTTGTCGCCTCCCAAACATGCATGTGACTGTTACACAAACACACTGCAGATCAAATGCACAGTCACACCTGCAATTCTCCACCAGTTCAGGGCATCAGAGCATTGGTGTGCCTAGTAAAATACTGGCAAAGCACAATCATGCCCCCCGCCCCCTTCTTGGACTGTCTGGTGTGTGTACTTATACCCACTGGAGATAGCAAACTTTCTCATATATATATATATATATATATATATAATTGCTGCCTCAACCACTTGAATACACTGGTTCCATCCTTTTTTAATGCGCACCTGCACCGGTGCTTATATATGCAGCTTAGGGTTACGATGGATTGCTCCTTCAAAATTGCTCTCACATTGGGGCATTTGTATGCAGCGTGGAAGGTGCACATTTTCCACCTTGAGTCTTCACCTTCAAAGCAGATGGAAATTGCTTTATTTGCCCTATCTGTTTCACCTCTTAGTAATAATTACTATTCATCCTCCCAGAAGCCTAGACAGAATGCAACAGTAAGGCAGGACTGTAAATACCAATAAATTGGGATGGAATTGTGACTCACAGTCCTGGGGCTTGGGGACATGGTAAGCCTAGAGAGCCATTTTCTCTCCAAGAAAGTGGTTAGTCTTACACAACAAGAGGCACTGGCCTTGAACTAGAAATAGGAGTTGGTATACCTTCAGTACCACAGTGGGATCCCATGGTAAGCCCTGCCTTATTTTATTAATTTATTGGTTTGTTTGTTTTATATTTATCTCCCATGTTTCTAGTATAAAGAAGGCTACAGATCATTTTCAGTATCAGAAGCAGTATGCACAAGATGGAAGTTCAGTTACTTTCATGTCCTGCTGATGGGTTTCCCGTAGGCAACTGACTGAACAGAATAATGAATTAGATAGGCCTTTGGTCTGATTCAACATGGTGCTTGTATTATTAAAAGGTAAATATTGATAATAGTTAAAAGCAAACAAACAAAATGAACAATAGAACAATTAAAATTATCAGTAAAAAGGTAAAGGTTTTCCCGAGACAAGATTGACTAGTGGTTTTCAACTGTAGGGAGTGGTACTCATCTCCCTTACTAAGCCAAAGAGCCAGTGTTGTCAAAAATGCCTCTGTGATCATTTGGCCAACATAATTAGTGTATCTATTTATCTATTTGCACTTTTACATGCTTTCTAACTCCTAGAATGGCAGAAGCTGGGACTAGTGACAGGAATTCACCCCATTATGTGGCACTTGGATCTTGAACTACTGACCTTCTGATGTTGCAATCATCAGAGTCAGTGTCTTAATTGCTGAACCACCGTGTCCAATAAATACACTAAAATTATCAATTTAAACAATAAAAACATTGAAACCAGTAACATATTCATTACTTCATGGCATCTCTTGTGTATGCTGTGTAAGATCATATGGGGGGGGGGGGAGAAGGCCAGTATTTTATTTTATTTTATTTAGACAAAGAGCCCTCCTCCATCCACCATCTTGAGGGGGAGAGAGGCCTGGCCTGGAAGACAAAGAGCCCTCCTCCAACCACCATCTTGAGGGGGAGAGAGGCCTGGCCTGGAAGACAAAGAGCCCTCCTCCAACCACCATCTGAGGGGAGAGAGGCCAGGCCTGGAAGACAAAGAGTCCCCCTCCATCCACCTTTCTGAGGGGAGAGAGGCCTGGCCTGGAAGACAAAGAGCCCTCCTCCAACCACATCTGAGGGGGAGAGAGGCGGGCCTAGAAGACAAAGAGCCTCCTCCAACACCCATCTTGAGGGGGAGAGAGGCCTTGCCTGGAAGACAAAGAGCCCGCCTCCATCCACCATCTTGAGGGGAAGAGGCCTGCCTGGAAGACAAGAGTCCTCCTCCATCCACCATCTTGAGGGGAGAGAGGCTCGGCCTGGAAGACAAAGACCCTCCTCCAACCACCATCTTGAGGGGGAGAGAGGCCTTGCCTGGAAGACAAGAGCCTCCTCCATCCACCATCTTGAGGGGGAGAGAGGCTGGCCTGGAAGACAAAGAGCCCTCCTCCAACCACCATCTTGAGGGGGAGAGAGGCCTGGCCTGGAAGACAAAGAGCCCTCCTCCAACCACCATCTGAGGGGGAGAGAGGCCTGGCCTGGAAAGACAAGAGCCCGCCCCAACCACCATCTTGAGGGGGAGAGAGGCCTGGCCGGAAGACAAAGAGCCCTCCTCCAACCACCATCTTGAGGGGGAGAGAGGCCTGGCCTGGAAGACAAAGAGCCCTCCTCCAACCACCATCTTGAGGGGGAGAGAGGCCAGGCCTGGAAGACAAAGAGCCCTCCTCCAACCACCATCTTGAGGGGGAGAGAGGCCTGGCCTGGAAGACAAAGAGCCCTCCTCCAACCACCATCTTGAGGGGGAGAGAGGCAAGGCCTGGAAGACAGAGCCCTCCTCCACCACCATCTTGAGGGGAGAGAGGCCTGGCCTGGAAGACAAAGGCCCTCCCCAACCACCATCTTGAGGGGGAGAGAGGCCCTTGCCTGGAAGACAAAGAGCCCTCTCCATCCACCATCTTGAGGGGAGAGAGGCCTGGCCTGGAAGACAAAGAGCCCTCCTCCAACCACCATCTTGAGGGGGAGAGAGGCCCTGGCCTGGAAGACAAAGACCCTCCTCCAACCACATCTTGAGGGGAGAGAGGCCTGGCCTGGAAGACAAAGAGCCCTCCTCCAACCACCATCTGAGGGGAGAGAGGCCTGGCCTGGAAGACAAGAGCCCTCCTCCAACCACATCTTGGGGGGGAGAGAGCCGGCCTGGAAGAAAAAGAGCCCTCCTCCACCACCATCTTGAGGGGGAGAGAGGCCTTGCAATTTTTTGTATGTTTTGCAATTTTACTGACACCGCTATGATCATTGCGGAATAGCGGTCTATAATAAAAATTATTATTATTATTATATTATGATTATTATTATTATTATTATATTATTATTAATCAGCTGGCAGAATGGACCTCTTTATCCCTGTACAGCTGATGACCGGTGAAGTAGGTTGGGGAAGGGGAGTTGTCATAGTCATGGCCAAGTAGTGATCATGAATATGGAACCTTTATAATTGAGTAAATCTAGAACTAAGTAGCAGTCATATTCAAGCTGTCATGGTTATGGCATTATTTCCACAGTTTTAACGTTTCCCCTATTTTACAGGGCATCAGCTGCATGGTGAGAAGGAGATCCATTCTGCCAGTAGTCAGAGCATAAGTGACTGACATTTCTATCTTTTTTATGGGGCTGGGGGTGACAGGCTAGGAGATGACACATAACACTGGCTAATTATACAAAGTTATGTCCCTCAGTTCACCCAACACCTGTGACCTGTTATATCTTTTTCTTCTTAGTAGGTGACTCATGGTTGAAAGCATAATGACTCATCATTTTGCTTCCTAAATATCAATAGCTTTATTAATATCTCTATTAAGAAAAGAAGGAAAGTGCTACTGAACCAGTCAAGAAGCCATGTATTGCCATATTTGCCCATCCAAGGACTCCAAGGAACCCATGCACAAAACCTGCTCTACAATGAAATCTTGACAGCAGAAGATTGGTGGGTGGTGGGAAATCCTATTCTGCTGGTCAAAGATTCATTAGCCTTCCAAACTAAAAGATAAGGAACATATATGCACCATTATGACTATATTAAAGTCTCATTTAAGGCTCACTATTCAAAGTTCCTTGTTTTGAACTTTTTACCTTGAACCTCCTTTCTTGGACACACACATAAACCTTGTAATTTTGAGTCAAATTAGATATTATTGTGACATATAAAAGTCATAAAAGGCTGTCTTAGTACAGTGGATTTTGCAGTGTTGGAGTTGTAACTGGATAATTTATATAGCCAACAAACCTGCAATTAATTTTGTTTAATATACAAATTAAAAAAATTCTGTAAAAATTTAGATGGCCTTTCCATTTTCCTGCTAAGATATGCAAGTATTGATTTCACCAATAAAGGAGTGAGACATTATTACAGAATTCAGTCAGTGATAATTAATATATCAGATATCACACTTAATGCTGGACCTAATGTTTGATTGCCATCACTAATTTGCTAAACAGCAGGTTACATGCCAAAGTCTTACTCAACATTCTTTCAGTACAAAGATAAAGTGCTATTTTACAGAGTCCTATTAAAGTGCAAGAACTTTGCAATGGCTGTTTGCACGTGTTAGGGTTCCATGTCATAACAATAATGCTTAGATCAAGAGTGTACATGCTTCGGAGCCTAGCAGGGCTCAGCACCTTATTTTGGGTTCCTTTTGAGCTCTGGAAGACTGCAATACTGTCACTGTTGTCACTGCAAGCATTGAAAATAAATATTGCATCACTCCCAGTCATTTGAGGTGCTCCCTAAACCAATGATCTGGGGCCAGTTCCCCTCAACTGCTCCTGGCAGGCTGTTCCTCCCATAGTGAGATCAGATACCTCTGTCTTCCTCAGCAGTTCTTCACAAAATGGTAGAATTCCAAGGCATAGCTGTCTTAGTCCAGAAAATCAGTATGAAAGGGCTCTTTTAGGACCTTTAAGACAGACTGAAAGATAGAAGTTGGTAGCATGAGCTTTTCTAGACATCTGAGTAAGTATGCTCAAGTCTATGGACGTTATCACACGAAGGAGGCAGGTGTCATGAAAATGCGACTAAAATATGGTAATAGCGCAATTGGGGGGAGATTATAACCCCCCCCCCCACACACACACACACTTCTCCTGTTCGTGTCCTGTGCGTAAATTGTAATGGATGCATCTTTGGGTAAAAAACGTTATTAGCCATTGATGTGTCCATTACAGTTTATGCATGGGACATGAACGGGAGAAGCACGTGGGATGTATCATAATCTCCCCCTCCAATCATGCTATTACCACGTTTTAATCATGTTTTCATGACACTTGCCTTCCATGTGATCGAGTCCTATGAAATCTCATGCTACCAACTTCTATCTCAAAATGGAGACAACCACTTTCTATTGTCATTTTGAGAGAGACTGGAGAAGAAAAAGGAGATATTTGGTGAGGTAGTTCTGGGGTGCATGTAGATTCAGGGTATTTTCACATATATTCTAACCTAACTCTAAGTGTGATAATGGTTAGTATCGGGGTTGAGATTTGTTTGTTGTTTCCTTTGTTTTTCTTTTTGGCTTAATATCAGGATTTCTGGGACAAAAGTGAGGAGTTTGGCAAAACATTTTAGAGGATTCTGGGAACAAAGAGGAATGAGGTAAATAGGAGTTCTTTTTTTAAAAAAAATCTTTATTACTTTATTATTAAAAACAACAAATATGATTAAAATAAACAAAGACAATTGTACACATTAACAATACAAAAAAGGATGAAACAAAAACACAAACAAAAAGAATATACGAAAAATACAATCACATCACACAGTTCACAGTAGGTCTAATCTACTAAAGCCATCATCATTATATACCTCTACACTAACTAAACATACACCATTGAACTGACTACATAAAAAACACAGTAACGTAAACACATTGTGTTCTTCCTGGGAACTGATATATCCTTTCTTTAAGAGATCTAATCACTAATTCTTCTGGTTAATAAAAATGTTTTTAATGAATAACTTACTTACGGCTTTTCTACTGATTGGATTATTATTATTTCTGTAACACCTAAGTCAATCTATATCTTGTAATTTTTCCATCATTTTATTTTCCTTTCTTGAAAATGTATTACCTTTGGATAACAGAGGAAGAAACAAGAAAAAGTTATTAATCATGTCTTAACTAACATATATAAGTTTTGAAAAATTAAAATAAAAAAACTATATTTCTTCTTGAAATTAATGTCTTTTTCTTTTTGCAGAAATTCAATGAATGGTTTCCATATCTCCTTATAAGATTCCCATTAGTGACCACGCACCAAACAGGTAAGTATTTCCCTTTCAGAAATGTCCAGAATTTTCATTAACCATTTGTTATAATCAATCTCTTCTTTGCATTTCCAAGTTGAAGCAAAAATTATCCTAGAGGCTGTAGTTAAATAAAATATCAACTTTCCGTTCTTTTTTTCTAACACATCATTAGATAGCATCCTTGATAAATAAAATTCTGGTTCCATTTGAAAATTACAACCTAAAATGTTTTGAACCCAAGTACGAATCTGCTTCTAGAATTTAACTGTATATTCACATTTCCACCATAAATGGAAAAAAGATCCTGGAATTTTATTACATTTCCAACAGTTAGCATCGAAACCCTTACAGATTCTAGCTAATTTCGTTGGAGTTAAAAACCATTGGAATTGTAATTTATAATAATTTTCTTTTAAAGCATAACTAGTTGTATATTTTAATCTTGTTTTCCATTTTTTTTCCTCATTGTTCCAAATCTTGTACCCTTGTAACCATAGATTTTTTAATATATTCTTCTTCCATTTCCCAGGCTAACAAAAATTTATATATTCTTGCAATTTTATGTTATTGGGTTTTTTTTGAAAAAATAATGTCATCAAATTGTAATATATTTATTTCGAATCCTTGAGTGTTTTTGTCTTTTATAAATCTTTCTTTAATTTGTCTGTATGTAAACCAACTTATAGAATAACCCTCTTTTGATAATTCTTGGGTTTTCATATTTATATTTTTGTTGGCTTCATAAATTTTCAATAAATGTTTATAGGTTACCGATTTATCTGCAATTATTTCTTGTTTTTTTTTATGAAAAGCCTCATTAACGGAGACCCATAAAGGGATTTTACTATAGATCCTTTGCTCATATTTTTGCCATACTCTAACTGGAGCTTTACGAAAAAAGTGATTTTTGAAGGCTTTATTAGCTTTTAGTTTTTCATAGAATAGGTAAGCATGCCAACCAAAAATAATGTCATATCCTTCTAGTTGAAGCAGACTTTTTTCTAAACTCCACCAATCTACTATCTAATCAAAACAACAAGCATAGTAATATATCTTGAAATTTGGCAATGCTAAACCCCCACGATTAATACTGTCTTGCATTTCTTTTAGTCTCACTCTGGCTCCCCCCCCCAAAAAAAATAAATTTAGATATATCACTATGCCATATCTTGAAAGGTTTTTCATTTGTTATTATCAGGATATTTTGAAAAAGAATAATCATTCTGAGCAATATATTCATTTTTATTGTAGACACTACCTAGCCAAGATAACCCAACTTTGTTCCATTTCTTCATTTCTCTTTTGATATCTTTTCATGTTTTTCATAATTATTTTTAAACAAATCTATACTTTTTGCTGTGATAGATATACCTAGATATTTAATCTTTTTCTTAATTTGAAATTGAGATTTTGTTTTTAATTCTTCGTCTTCATTTTTCCTTAAATTCATTAATAGCATTGAAGCTTTATCTTTATTTATCCTTAGCCCTGCTATAAGGCCAAATTGATCTAAAGTTTCATTGAGAGGTTCTATGTAATTTATAATAACCAAATCGTCTGCATATGCACGAAGTTTAAATTCGTTATTGCTTATTTTTACCCCTTCATTTTTTATATTCTCTTATTGTGTTATTGAGTACCTCTAAGATTGTTATAAAAAGTAAGGGGGATAAGGGACATCTCTGTCTTGTACCTTTCAGAATTTTTATATCGTTAGTTTTCCCCTCATTTATTATAATTCTTGTTAGTTGGGGTTGGTATAGCTTACCTACCCATTTTTGAAATGTATCACCTGTATTCATTCTTTTTAGGACTTCTTTTATAAATGCCCAGTTAACATTGTCAAATGCCTTTTGGAAATCTATAAAAATTAAAGTTAACTTCTTATCAATTCTTTTTTCATGTAATTCTACTAAATTTAATATGTGTCTAGTATTATCTTTTATTTTCCTTTTGGGCAGAAATCCACATTGATCTTCATTAATTAAATCTTTAAGAATTATTTTTAGTTTTGTCACCAAAATATGTGTAAACAGTTTATAGTCTGCATATAATAATAATAATAATAATAATAATAATAATAATAATAATAATATAGTTTATTTATATTTCCCGCCTTTCCCATGGATCGAGATGAGATTACATTAAAAGATACTTAGTACAATTTACAATCAATACAACAATAAAATACTAACACTGAATTTACCAAGAATTCCTATTAGTTCTCTAAAAATTACAATTCGTCCATTAGCCGACAATCAGAGTCAAGGAAGAGCAGTCGTCATAAACTTTTTATATGGAATTCAGTGGATAAACCCGCCGGAAGAGATTCGTTTTGAGTGCCTTCTTAAGAGAGCAATAGGTCAGTAGTTGGATGCATCTGATAAATCTTTGTTTGGCTTTGGTATAAAAATCATGTTCGAGTTAGTCCATTATTTCTGGATGTTACTATGTAAAGAATTATTCAGTACTTTTAATAATTGTCCTTCTAATTGGTCTTTAAACGTTTTGTAATATTCTGAGGCGAATCCATCTGGCCCCATGGCCTTGCCATTCTTACTGCTTACTTTTGCTTCTTTTAATTCTTGAATTGTAATATCTTGATCCAAAAATTGTTTTTGGTCTTCTGATAAAGTCGTTATTATCTTATCTTCTAAATAGTTTATTATTTGCTGTTTCTGGGCATTATCTTTTTTGAATAAATCAGAATAAAAGTTAACAAAAATGTTTTTGATGTCTTTTTGATCCATATAGCATTTCCCATCTTTTTTTAATAAGGTAATAGTTTTCTTATTAGTATTTTCTCTTAATTTGTAGCTTCCTCAAAATATTTCGGCTGTACTATTTTCATTTCTTTTTAATTATATGATCTGTTAAAATAATAGAAATTTGTTTTTGAATATATTTAATTTCATTTTTATTTGCTTGTTGTTTGTGGAGTTTATAAAAAGAATTTCCTTCTTTTTTTCAAATTATCCTGTAATTCATTTAGCTTCCTTTGTTTTTCTTTCATTTTTTCCTTTTTGTATAAAAAACCCCTCATGACCGCTTTCGAGGCATTCTAGATAGTATTTAATCAGTCTCCAATTTTTAGTTTTCTTTAAAGTAATTTATCAAAACCTGTCTAGCTTCTGTCACAATTGTTTCATCCTTTAACAATAAATCATTTAGTCTCCAATTATATTCTTTATATCCAGATAGTAACTGGGTAATAGGAGTTCTAAAAGGATGGATTGGACTCCCTAAAGCCACATTCAGCCAAGAATCCCACAATTCCAATTCCTAGTTTAGCCTAGGTAAATTCACTTATCTATGCTGATGAATGTGGATGTCAAAGTTCTTCCCAAGAGAATTAATTAATTCTGAGAAAGGGATCCAAGGGCTTCACAGATAAAATCATTTTTTTAAAAAAATTACAATAAAAATATAAAAACAATTAAAATAATCTAGCTAAAAATGGTATATGATGCAAAACATATCAAATTTAAAAAGGCTAGACTAACCAACTCCTTGTTGTCCTTTGGCAATTATATTATTTTTATTCAAACTGGCTTTGGACAAGTCTAGCTGCTGAGGAAGGGATTTATAGTGACGAGTGAGATTGCTTCTTATGCGTGCGCTTTTTAAATTGCTTTTTATTGTGATGATTTGTTGCATTTTAGCATTCTTACTTAATGCATTTTTATCTGTATCTTTTTTAAAAGTCAGTTGAGTTGCACTGAGTCTCACTTTGGAAAGAAGGGCAGGCTGTATATTAAACAAACGTCTAGCGCTGGAATAATCTATAAAATAGACAAATCATATGAACAAGCAGTCTAAAAATTGTTGTTACAACATAAAGCATGGGTACTGGGGAGCATCCCCTGACCACCCCTACTAGTTACTTTAACTAGTTACTAGTTAGATTATTGCCAATGGCTTCAATATTGCATTTGCCAGTTCTTTTAATACTCTTGGATGTAGTTCATCTGGTCCTGGAGACTTATATTCATTTGGATTAACAAGGTATCCCTGTACTATCTCTTTACTTATTCTGTGCTGAACTTCCCCTTTTCTGTCCTCTGATCCATTATCCTCAGGTTGAGCACCCTTTGCCTTTTCTGAGAAAACTGAAGCAAAGGTATTAATTCTGCCTTTTCTCTGTCCCCTGTTAGCATTTTGCTATCTTCTCCACTCAGTGGCCCTACCATTTCTTTTTTCTTCCTTTTGCTGTGGACATAACAAAAAAAAACAACAAAAAAAACCTTGTTATTGTTCTTAACCTCTCTAGCAAGCCTGAGTTCATTCTGCACTTTAGCTTTTCTGACCTTACCCCTACATGTGCTTGCTATTTGTTTAAATTCCTCTTGGATGATTTTCCAATTTTTCCATTTCTTATACATGTTCCATTTAAAAGTTAGCTCAGTTGACAGTTCCTTAGTGCACCTCTCATTTTTCTTCCTCTTTGGAACTGTTTCAAATTGTGCCTTGAGAAAGTCCCATGTGTCTTGAACTCCCTTTTCTTTTAGTATTCCTGACCATGGAATCACTCCCAGTATTTCTCTAAGTTTAATAAAATCCACTCTCCTAAAATCTAGAATGTGTGTCTGACTCCAGGAGAACATGATCACTTCCACCTAAGGATCCCACCACTTGCACTCCATTAACTAGGTCATCCCTGTTGGTTAGGATCAGATCCAAAATAGCTGATCCCCTTGTTGCCTCTTCCACCTTGGGACAATGAAATTGTCTCCAAGGCAAGTGAGGAATTTGCTAAACCTTAAGGATTTGGCTGAGTTTGACTTCCAGCAAATATTAGGATAGTTGAAGTCACCCATCACTACTACATCTCTCCTTTCTGAGTGTGTGGTCATCTGTTCTAGAAAGGCATCATCCAATTCCTCTGTCTGACTCGGGGGTCTGTAGTAGACTCCCACAATAATATCCCTGTGGTTTTCCTTCTCTTTAATTTTTATCCAGATGCTCTCCACCTGGCTTCCAGGATCAATG
>NC_056524.1:243583633-243717574 GCF_019175285.1 Sceloporus undulatus
AAAAAACTCATGGTGCTGGAGAAGAGTACTGAGAATATTGTGGACTACCAAGAAGACAGCAAATGGCTGATAGAACAGATCAAGCTGGTATGCTTTTTGAAAGCTAAGATGTGGCTGTTATACTTTGGCCACAATGAGAAGACATGAATCACTGGAAGAAACAATGATGCTAGGAAAGATGGAAGGCAAAAGAAAGGGAGGAAGACATAATCCAAGAGGCCACAGAGCTATGCCTGCAGTATCTGAGCATACATGTGGAAGACAGGGAATCTTGAATATGTCTCATCCACAGGATCACCATTAGTTGAAGTCCGCTCGAAGACAGTTAACAACAACCCACTGGAACTATCCATGGTCCTGATGCTCAGTTGTCAAATTCACATTGTCTTTCTTCTGAATATTCTCCAAGGTCCAAATAGGGAACAGGAGTGATCTTTAGTATCTGACCCAGAATCTGTGGAGAACTGTTTCCCCTCTGAATTGTGAGCACACATTCACATTGTGTCACAGGAACTGCTTCTATCACAAATAGTCAACATCTCTGTCCCCATTGCCACTCTTATGTGCAGACAATAGGCTGGGCTCCAGAAGCATATATATTTCTTAATACAATGACCTTGGGACATCACAAGTGGTTTAATTTGTCAGCAATTCATCTGAGCCATATAGCCACTGCTGGCATATATCAGAGTATAACTGGCAAATTCAGAAACATGGTTCACAGCCCTCAGTAGAGATAACAGCAACTGGATGTCTTTCAGGAACTGAAGAATGCAGGGACTTCGGGAACTCTCCAGCAAACGCTGACTCCGGCTCCTGCTGATAAACGACCAGACAAGCCAAGTCTCCTGAAGTGCTATGTTTATTTACAGTGCTACAAATCACCAACGCTATAATACAGATCACACATGAATACCAACTCTCCTACTACAACCCACAAAGCAATCACTGGAAGCTCCCAAACTCAGTTACTTCCTGTGCCACAGTGGAAAGTGTCCCACTGTGCAATATAGCTAGATGTTTCATCATCCAGGCACAAGTGCACACAGGCATCAGAGTGTCCTTGAGGCTATGTGCATCAGCTGTGCTTGATCAGCCTTGTCCTTCCAGTGCTGGATGCTCATGGTCAGACACACACACATCCAAGCATTTCCCAGTGTGCTGACTTTAACCCATAACATAATTTCATAGCACCCTTGCTGCTGTCTAGTAGTAAAGGGTTCCCTAGTTACACAGCCTGAAAGACACTGACAGAAAAGCAATATTAAAGCATAGAACATCTATGGATAACTTCCAATTATTCTCAAGAGCAAAACCGTGTGCAAACTTTTCACCATAACATGGTTGATATTCAGAAGGACTGCCTGCCTGCTAAATACTGTTGATAAACGCAATTGAGCATGTCCACCAGGGGACCACACCTTTTTTATATAGTAGCAAAAAGAACAGGGGGCAGAAGTGGAAAAGCTGATGTTATTCACATCACATATGCTTCAAAATATGTCCAAACCTGTTTTCTGGTATTTAATTTACACTTGTTCTCCTCAGCCAATGGATGTTAAATCAGGTTCAAACTAAGACCATTTATTTATAGCAGTGGGAGGGTTTCATTTGACTTCTGAGAATTTGAGGTTAGATCTCTAGATAGAGGTCAGGTCCCCAGATAGATTCAGCCAGTTTTGACATATTTCACTTTAATGTGTTTTTAAAAACCCAGTATTCATGCTAAAGTGCTATTTCTGGTCCTTTTGCATTAGATATCACACAGACAAGATGGTATCAAGGGATGCCCAAGATAGAGCAAAACAAAAAATGAGATGTAACACTATATTTAAATTCAAATTTTGTTAAGTAGCATGTTTACATTCTTTTTTAAAGGACAGCAAGTGGGTGGTTATGGCATGGTGCATTTAAATAACCTCTGACTTCAGAAGCAGCTTGCAGACATTGATGAGAAAAGTAGGATTTAAATATGTGTACACTGTTTTCAAGGTGCATGTCTTATAATCATCCTCTCCAGTGTGTAGCATTTTCATGAATTTGTATTGACATTTTCCTTTGCTGTGGTTTCCAAGAATAAATTCAGTGGGGCAAAAGTCTTGTAATATGACCCAGTGCCCAACTGAGAGTCATTGTGCCCTTTTTGTCAGAAGTGAACTCTTCTTTCCCACCAGGTAAATTATCAGTAGGGATTTGCAACCAGTTTCTAGACTCTGATGCATGTACATTGTAGTACATATTGTAGAAATGTTTTTGATATATTTGCATGTTGAAGAATCTGCTTAAGTGTTCACCTAGAAATGCTGCTGTCATATTAACACTGAAAATATCATTAACATAACCCACTCAGGGTCTATCCCTAGACTTTAAAAACACACACCAAATATAATGTTGGGATTGTGTTACTTTATTCACCAACTTTAGTCACCCAACTGAAATATCTTGAAACTAATAACTATAAACATGTTATACCATGTCCTTTCTGAGCACCATTCATTATTCTTTTAAAATACTCACTGCATCATTTAATTGTTACTCATTACGTCAGAGGCAATAAAAAAGATTAAACTGTCCCACAATTTCCTTCCATTAGTCTGCATTAGCCTATTGTTCCAGAAAGTCTTTTATTCAACTTTCTGAAAAGTGCTTGAATAGATTCCAGTACAATCTGTGGCAATTACACAGAACCCATATGAATTTGAAAGCAAATTAGTGATGAGTACATACATCTGTGAAATAGGAGGGGGGAAATCTCCAAGGCTGAGATATTCTGATTTACAATAGAACAGTTCATATTCCTTCTTTAGAGAATATTAACAAACCTCCATGGAATTAAAATGCTAGAAAAGTAGAGTTGTTGATCATGCTAAAAGTAATCACTAGAACATTAATAACTGTCCTAAATTTTCACATGTGGAGTTCCCAGGCAGTCACCATATTGCCTTTGAAGATCTTGCAACAGCAGTAATGAATGAATAATTTAGGTCTCAACAGAGTAGATGATACTATTTTTAGAAAGCTCTTCTGCCACCCCCGCATCACGTGGTGCCATTTATAGCTCATATAGAACTGCAAAAATAAAACAAAACAAAACAGCAAATTAAACATTCAGATGTTTAAATCAAACATTTGACTAACCTGAGCAGACCGTGCTCAGAAATGTGTGAATCTTGTTTTTTGATTGGCAATAAAAATCACTTTACTATAAACAACAATGGTTTCTGTAGTTCTATTTTCATTTTTAAACTTCTAGTGTTGGTGTGTGTGTGTGTGCATGCATGGATACAATCAGATGCTAAATCTCTCCAGAACATCCTCACTTATGTATGTATTTAATTTAATTTTTAAACCACCCACTAGCCATGTTGAACTTGAAGAACAGTTTTGTTTTGTTTATTGGCCTATGGATTGCTTCCAAAATGAGCCTGCTGGCTGGGGAAGCTAGGAGATGTAGTCCAAAAGGATAGTTTTCATGTTCTATTTCCTTGCAGAAGCCAGAAGAGTGTACAATCATGGTAAAAGTAATACACAATAAATTAAAACACTTCAACCGCAGTGTGTTGACAAAAACAGATAAGACACAACAAAACAGATAAAATCATATAGTTAAAATATTTTGGTAAACTAAAGGTTTTTGGGTTGGTACAACTTCAGGTTTGATGCCAGTCACATGTCCATGGAGACGAGATTGCATGGTTAGGGTGCTACAAAGCAAATAATGTTTCCCATGTTGTTACATAAAGCATGCAACAAAAGACTCCCCTAATAATTTTAAGCCATAGATGTCAACAGAACAGAGGTCCTTCAGATAGTTTTACCAAATTGATGGACCTAAACATAAAATGGTGCATGTTAAGGGAGTCACAGTGGGCTGTGCAATGAAAATATCAAGCCAGCAGATGGCTGCAGTGGTGGAGAGACACACACCTAAATTCTATGTTAGGGATCCTTTGAAAAGAAACTGAAAATAATACTGCTAATATTATAAGGCTTTTATATAAATCTGATAAATCCGTGACCATATTAGGAATAGTGCATAGCTGTAGAAAGGGTAATATAGAGCTTAAAAAGATGCCAAAAAGGCATGGAGCCCAGAACAAGGTGATCTAGACCCTTCCAAGACTAGGCTTGGATGTTTTGTGTGAGTGGGTGTGTGTATGTTTGTGTGCCTTTAAGTCTCCTGATGATTTATGGCAACCCCATGAATTTCATAGGATTTTCTTAGGCAGGGAATACTCAGAGGTGGTTTTACCAGTTCCTTCCTCTGAAATATAACCTACGGCACCTGGTATTCATTGGTGGTCTCCTATCCAACTACTAACTAATGCTGGCCCTATTTAGCTTCCAAGATGAAACAAGATCTGGCACCTTTAGAGTATCCCCTGAAATGATCTGGCAAAATTAGACAACCAAGACTCTTATGCAGTTGAGCCTCCTCAATCATTATCCATCAGAACAGTACCAAATGATCAGGCACTAAGAAATATTAAGACAATAACCACAGTTGAGCCTTCCTAGGAATAACAAAAGCTGCTGCAATCTATCCTATGTCAGAGTACAGTGCACTCTGGGCAGAAAATGTCAGAGATGTGGCTATGGCCTGAAACTGGAACAAACTGAGTTCAAGTGGCAGACATGATGAACTTTATCACATGAGCCCTAGAACAGGCCCATCACATTCCAAAAGGGGGCATGACAAGAATCAGATGGGACGAAGAACTCATCTTACTACACAGGGGAATGCCACCACTGTCACCGGACATTCCCATTGCGTTCCACATCCATCCCAGAGGGGGCGATATTTGAGAACGCTTTTGAACAGTTCTCAAAAATCGGTCCCTCTGGGATGGATGTAGAACGTGATGGGAATGTCCGGCGGCAGCGACAGCGTTCACCTGTGCAGTAAGATGTGTTCTTTGTCCCATCTGGTTCTCGTCATGCCCCCTTTTTGTAATGCAACGGGCCCATTCTAGGGTCTGTGTGATACGGTTTGAAGACTCAGCACAGGAAGCTGATGTCAGAGGGGCAGGAGGTGAAAAAAATCTGGAATGACCTGCCAGAGGAGATCCGCCATATAGCATCTTTGGAGGCCTTTAAGAAGGCAATAAAAAAGGATCTCTTCCAGCAGGCATTCCCAAATTGACCTCCTTGAAATGTTTACTCTCCAGTTGGGAATTGTCATTTTTAATGGTATTTTAAGGTGGGAGGGAGATAGGGAATTGGATTATATATGTTTTGCTATGTTTTTATTTTTGGTTTGTTGTGTTTTATTTTTATTGTTCTTATGTTTGTTGTTACCTGCCTCGATCCAATACTGGGAGAGGCAGGATACAAATAAATATTAACCGCTACATAAGGAGAACCCTGTTTCCAACTTGGGCAAAAATAAGAGATAAGTTTTACAATAAACTACCTTTATGAACGTCAATACAAGAAGCTTTCTTCAGCCATAGAAAGAAGGGAACAAAATGGCTAACATACAAAGATTTGGTAAATATTGGTTCAAAAGGGATACTAACAATGAGAGAAAGAGAAGAGCTAAGTAAACAAGGATACACACTTATCTGGATAGAATACTTTCAAATCAAATCTAAATTTAAAGATGATATAAAGAATAGAGGGATTCATGTGAACAGTGAGGGCACGATGTGGCATATGTGGTGGTCTTGTAAAAAAGTCAAGAAATTTTGGTTTAAGGTTCATTCTGAGATACAAACAGCCTTTTCTTTTCAATTTAACATGTCTCCAGAGTTCTATTTAGTGAACATGTTGCCAAAGATGGAAAAAAAGATGGGAAAAAAATATTGGAGAGCTTTTTTATATTTAGTTACTGCTGCAAGACTTGTGATAGCACAAAATTGGAAGAGCAGTAATCCACCACAAATAGAAGAATGGATGATAAAGACACAAGAAATGAAGGAAATGGACAGATTGACAAAATTGCTAAATAATAGATCTGAATTGGAATTAAATGATGAGTGGTTACCAATAGCACAGACATGGGGAAAGGTATTTGATATAAAGAAAGATATTTTGATATAAATTTGATGTATGTGAAATGAGGAAAAAATGTGTGTACATATTTTTTTTCTTTTTATTCAGAAACAGTAGTTTTTGTCAAATTGATTATAAGTATAAAAAAATTGAGAATGTAAATAAGATTAAGATGTGAAATGAGCAAATCGAAATAAAAAAATATTTAAAAAATTATTATTATTATTATTATTATTATTATTATTATTATTATTATTATTAAACCAGTAAGCTTCAATTCTGCAGAGTCACAGCTTTCAGGTGACAGGAAACTGGGTGACATACCAGTTAGAAGATGGACTCAAACCCCAGGAGGGGAAAATGTATATAAGGGTATGAGCTGAATGCTCAGTGTGGGGATGGTTGTAAATAGGAGTCTGGCAAAGCACTTTGCCGGTCTGTTGTATATATTGGAACCAAGATTAAAACCTCTCTGTGAGTACTCAGCAGTCCAGTAGATTTTGTATAGCCGGCAGCTTCTGCATAAGAGGAATTTTTCTCTGCAGCCTGCAGAGAGCTTCACAGCTGAGACCTTCCTGTGGCATTCCTGTTCCAAGCATATGTCTTCTGCATGTTGCATGTTGCATCCTGATTTCTCATGCCCCAACATCCTATGCACACTTACCCAGTAGTAAGCTATCCCAAATGCATGGAAGGCACTTCTAAGTGCACACTATCATTATAAGAGTCTTCATATTTATGGACTGTTCAGTGGTAATGGATGGGGGAAAGTATTTTTCCCCCCCCCCCCCCCCATGCAAGTATCTATAAGAAGGCAAAAATAATAATGATGGCCTCCATGTACCTTGAAAACAGTTCTAAAGTCCTGAGGAAAGGGCAGTCAAAGTACTTTTGGCAAAAAAAACAAACAACCTTGCTCCAGCCTCCTGTATTACTTTGACTGCCCTTTTCTCCAGACTTTAGAAGCGAGTAAAAGAGAGGCATATGAAAAAGAATGGATGATTTAAAATGAATGGTGCAAAACCAAATAATAAAAGCTTTATTTTTGCACCATTGTCTTTGAATCACCTGTTATAGATTGTGAGAGGAAGTTGGGGACGGAGACATTTTTATCACGCTCTCATGTTACTGGAACCCAGGACAATCTAGATATACAGGGTGGGAGGAATAGTTAAATCCATAGATGAGAAGACTATCAGTGGTACTAGTTAGGATGGCTATATATTACCTCCAGTATCAGAGATGGTATGCACTTGAAAGCTTTCATTTAACAAACACCAGCATGAGGAAGCTTTGGGGCAGAATCCAGTTGGTGAACTATGCCAGGGGGTATACTTTTTAGGGATTTGTGGAATAATGTAGGTGGAAGGCAACGGGGAAAAAGCTACCATATCCAGTCAGTCTATTTTTCTTAGGACAGAGGGCAAAATGAGAGCTTTAGCCCCAATAAGAATCCTGCCCCCTGCCATGAAATTTTCTTTTAGTCAACACATTTGTAGACTTGCAATATCTTAAAACCTGAGTATTCAGAAATAAAATTCAGGCAGGCAAAGTTGCCAAGGAAGTGGTATATATCCTGCCTTGGAGGCTAGCCAGAGGCAATGTACCAAGCGAAGTCCATCAGAGATGCGACAGTAGCAGCCCTGTCATGTACAGGAGCTTTCCAGCCAGTTACAGTTCGCAGAGTCTGACCGTCCAGATCAGTAGGGTACAGCAATAAATCAAAGGTGTTAGTCCAAGTGGGTGTCCAGTATTGTGTTTTATGATGCAGGGTCCAAGGTTCTTAAGAAACATGAGCCAGGAATCAAGAGATGAAGGTGTTTCTTCTTCCAAAATGGTTGGCTCTTAGCAACAACCTCCCAAGGGAGTTGCTCAATTATTTATGGCCTGGCAGCCTCTTGCAACTGTTGTCTGATTAATGAACATTTCCTATATAAACACTCTGAACAATGTAAACTCTCATCTCTCATCTTCAGTCGATTGTGGTAGCTACTGTTTAATCCATGTGTATGTGCTGAGGCTGCTGAGGAGTGTCACTGTCTGTCTCAAGCAATGGCATGTCACCCTGTTCTTCTGTTTCCCTGTCTGTATCATCGTCTGAATGAGACATGACACTCTGTTCCTCTGCTTCAGTATCTATGTTGCATTCTGAATTTGGGTCCTGAGAACGAGGCATGACAGTATGCAAGAAGAATTTTTAGTATCTCCCCCTCTATAGAAATGCCTGAAATTTGGAGAGGGAAAATTGCATTTGAAGGGCAGAATTCTAATTTGGAAGAGCAGTCCCCTCAATTTGCCCCTTCACCATAGCTACATCCCTGCCTTGTTTCCTGAACACTGCTGCTACACCAGCCTTTTTCTACCCCCTGGCACTGCCTAAATGGTGCAGTTACACCAGTGTAGTGCCCCAGTGGGTTCTTTTGGTCATTGTATACATTTATGCCCTATTTCTAGGCTTCCTATAGACATCCGAATGGCCACTCAGCAGATCAAATGCTGGCCTAGTTAGACTTCTGGTCTGATCTAGCTTGGCTCTTCCTTCTGTTCTTTGGTAACTCTGTTGGAAATAAATCTGTTCTCCATATGATAATTAACTGGTTCAGTAGAGTGTTAAAGGAAAGGAAAACCTATATAAATAATAATTAAACATGTCTTTTTGAAGGTAGCTTTTGGTTGGAATTTATTAAAAGCAGAGCAGAAACTTGTTTGGGAGCATTTTCAAAAGGGAATAACATTCCCAAGAAAAAGAATGCTGAATAAAATTCTGATCAAATCTATCTGCATGGAGATTTGCCAAATTGATTTCAGTCAGATGAGACCAACTTCAAATTGTGTTGATAGAGTATAGATACATTTGAGGATAATCCATAGCTTTGATACAGTCATCTTTTTCTTCTTATATATTCCATTTTAACTGAATGGAATAACTGAAATTGAAGTCTAGTACCACTGAAAAAGGCTGTGGTGGCCTAGTCCCATTACAGAGAGTGAGGCTGCCACAACCAGGTAGGCAGATGTTATTGGTATCACTAGCACCAATAGATTTTTTAGACAAAATGTATTTTTATCATCGTAATATTTCTGTCTGGGGCTGTATATAACAGAGAAAGCATAGTGTAGTGGTTTGAGGGTTGCACTGGTACTCCAGAAGACTAGGATTCAAATCCTCCCTCAGCCATGGCAAATCACACTCTCTCCACCTCAGAAGAAGGCAATGGTAAACTGAACAAATCCCTCTGAACAAATCTTGCCCCATGATGGGTTTGTTTTAGGAGATTAATTTTAAATCAGGTGTTATTGCACACAGCTGCAACCGGACGAGAGCAACTCCTAAGCAGCCTCCGGATCCCAGCCATGCTTATCCAGCAGCTTTTCAAATATTGCAAGCTCCCGCTTTTTAAAAGCTGCTGGATAAGTGTGGCTGGATCCAGACTGCATACAGTTTGCATTCACCCAGCCACCAGCGAGTGCAATAACAGCTGGTTTTAAAATTAAACATGACTTTATCCCATTGGGGATAAGTCACTTTAAATTCAATGTGATAACCTCATTAGTCTGAAACTATTTGAAGACACAAAATAACAACAAAGTGTGGTTTGATAATTGAGAAGGTTGGTATTCTCTTCTACCATCTGCAGTGACCAAAGCCCTCCCCAACTCACTCTTTAGTCACTGCAGTCCCCCACAACCATTCCATGTCTGCTGAATAGCTGGATGATGAGGCTGGTATCAGAGAAGCATATGGCCATGCCCCTGTAATCAAATGCACAATGATAATATCATTTGCTAACATCTCTGCAGGACTCAGGAGGATCTCAGCATCTGATCTAATTATTCTGTTTCTTTCTATAGGGACTTTTGCATTCTTTCTGCCACATTCCAACATAGAAAGGCCAATGGGGTAGCAGCAACAGCTAAACCTTAGAAACCCACAGTTTAGCAAGTCACCATCTCTCAGCATAAGAGGAAGGCCATGGGAAACCTCCTCTGAATAATTGTTGCTAATAAAACTCTATGTTAGAGTTATCATAAGTCAGAGACAACCTGAAGGTACATAACAACAAAACGCATTAACTGCTGTGGGAAGGGCACTTTTATTTTCCCACAGGTGGCATACCCTTGGACCAGGCTTGCCACAGAGACACAAAAGAAAGTGGACAGCAAGGAATTATTATTAAATAAAATTCCCTTTCACTCTAATCCTATGATCTATCAGTTGGTACCCAAGGAGCAATTAGTTCTCCCAGTCCAAGAATGGAGAGAGAGATCTGCTCTTCGTGTGCAACAACTGATCTTGGAACTCAACTATCAGCTGCCACAGAAATCTCTGCACATGGCACATCTCTAGCATTGGAACTCTGACACTGAAAGGTGGAGAGACATGCCAGCATGTGAGATGCCAAGTCCTTAGGCGTGCCTCCAAATGAGCAGGAGATTCATGGCAGCCTTAGAGGAATTTTAAAAAGGTAGTTTTGAAAAACAAGGGTTATGGGGAGGAGGAGAATAGAAGCAAAAAGACTGTTTACTGTTTCTATTCCAATGTACTCTTCTGAGTTTCCAGTTCTGGAGCAAGTAAGGCCAAGCCAGATTGGTTAGTGATTATGGCAGGAGCCATATAAAAGAGAAGCAGTGTCAGAATCCATAGGAATGGTCATGTCATATTGAGATGATGGTATGATGATCTTAGGGGATGAAGATATGAGGATATGGTGATTTAATGTTGTATCGTACATTTGCTATTGAGAAGGAGATATCAATTATGTTAAATCCAAATGGGGGAAACAAATGGGAGGGGGGGAGGCAGATGGCGAGTGTCAGAAAGAAGTTGTAGTTAACCTCTGTGAAGCCTTGGTACTTTTTATATTTGTTCTGTCACCCCTCTCATTTACCTTTGGAGAAAGCAACTATGCTTCCATGTATCCACTCTTCTATACAATTTAGCATAGTTGGCTCTGTTGTGTGTGTCTTACAGCAATCCTATGTAGCTTCCTTTTCCAACTATTTCACTTTAAAAAAAAAGTTGGGGGGAGGGAAGAATTGTTTAAATGTTATATAAAGATAGTGTATTTTAACCTGCAGCCAAAAAAGTGGGTAGACACATAAAGTGGTTTGTGGTATTCTCTCTCTCTCTCTCTCTGTATTCTGTATATATACTGTATACAATTCTGATCAGTACAGAGACAATAAAATCCAGCAGTGCCACAGCTTGACCTCATTCAGTTTTAGTCAACTGTTTTTTCCTTAAGCTTTCAAAATAATAGATAAGGTGGTCATCTGAGCTTCCTTTGCTTTCTCCCTCCTGGTAATTCAAGCTCTTGAACAAAGTTGATGAGAGGGAAATCTTCATCGTCTTTTACTTTTTCAAAATATAAAAGTGAGTCCTTGTTCGTATTTTTAGTTATATCATATTTCAAAATATATTGGTAGCTTTAGTGAAGTAGTTCATTTCCTAGCACAGAGAGGAATTAGAATCCCACACAAAGGCCTTGGGTGAACTGCTAGAAACAAACAATCTGTGTGTATTAACTCATCCCTCCCCCCAAGTAAACTCACTATTTCCCCCACTGTCATCAATTTAAGTGACAGAGAACAGTGAATAACAGAAGTCATTAGTCTATTCTTCAGTCTGAAAGAATAAGCACATACTCTGATTAATGATGTGCTTTTAGCCATTCCATATGAGGAAAAACAATATTCTTGCATCCTATATTCTTGAATTATCTCTATTTTACACCTTGTTATCAGATTAATTTTTTCCTCCCACACTCTCATGTATCCAATAGCATTCACACCCTATGTAAATAACCATTGTAGTCTTAGTTTTTGATGTGTTAAATTTGAAACCACATGGTGTGTGTGTGTGAGAGAGAGAGAGAGAGAGGGAGGGAGAGGGAGAGAGAGAGAGAAAGTTCTGCCTCTCAAATGCACAAATATTTAAGAAGAAAGGAATGCATGTGGAGCTGGGTCAGGCATAGTTTATCAACATGTCAACCACAATGGAGATTATCAGATGGGGAAAAGGACATCCATGTGCCATCCTTTCCCCCATCCTTGTCCTGTCCTTCCCATGCAATTCCATGAAGGACTTTCACATGCACTAATCCTGTCATTGTCCTGTCCAGGAAGCAAAAATGACAGCAATCACACAAAATACTTTTATATGATGTTGCACTGATCCTTGTCATTGTCCCATGAGTGAAGTGGAATTGTCCCATCATTTCCCATCATTTTGTATTAACAGAAGAACCCGTTAATACAATTCCACTTCACTGACAGGACAATGAATGGATCAGCACAACATATGTTAATTTCTTTCACACAATCGTGGTTACAGAAGGGATAAGGATGGGAGAGCGACCCACTCCTGTCCTGTCACATCCCCATCTCCATATGATAATCACCAATGTCATGGCAGACTGTGAACATTTGAAAGTGTTTTTGGTTGTCACTCAAGTTGAAGTGGTTGTCACTCAAGTTGAAGACCCAAATGGGAAACTTCCTAGTGGTGATTGCCGTAAGTCATCAGCAAATATTTTAAAAAGGTATCGGAATATTTTAATATTTCTCTGAGGCACTGCTACTAAGGCTCATGAGACAGTATAACGTGGTGGGAACACAGGTGAGGATGAAGGCACTACTGCGAAGACTCCTGGGGTTTTAAAAATAGGTGATGAGGAAAAACAGGAGCCCTGATGTATCCCTTTGGAGGGATGGTCTGAGGATCTTCCAGATAAACTTAGCTAGTTAATAAATAATATGCCCAATATTTGTGGAACCCCACTCTCTATCCCTATCACTTCTCCTGATGAAACTATGGGACTTCATTGATAAAGCTTGTAGGATAAAAATGACTACCACTTCATAACAAAAGAAATGCTTTACAAGCAGCAGCTCCTGGCCCAGTCCCCAACTTCTTTATGCAGGTCTGGGAAAGATACCACTGTGATACCATGTTGTCATTGGCCTAAATTCTCAAGATTCAAGAATATCTCGTTTTAGTCCTGATTATAGGAAACCAATACAATTCATGGGTTTTACCTATGTGTTGATTTACCATGCAGCAATTGACTGAGTAGAATTTACTTTGCTTGGGACTAACCCACAGGATGCCAGCCATTCAATGTCAATCAATAGACACTATTAAACTAACTAGATCAATATTTTGACTTAGTATAAGATTGTGCTGAAGACTGCAAGTTTCATTCATAGATCTGCAATCCAATAGTTCCCATGTCTGCTTATAAAATGTGCATATGGATATATGTGATTTTTTAACTTGTCAGGGGTGTTACTAGGAGAGAGCAAGCAGTGTTGGTCCTCACTGGGTGACTCCTGAGGAGGGTGAACACTCAGTGAAGGAACAGATAATGTCACTGATGCTTCATGCTGTTGAATGTTTCTTTGTATCTCTATCTTCCTCCATGGAATTCAGGGAAGGCATGCTTCACGCTAAATCTGAAAAAGGCCATCCAGTGAAGTGTACAGTAGAATAAAGATGTGAATATAATTTCCCACATCAAAGTCAGTGGCCCTGTCCCACATCAAAGTCATCTAACTGTTAACACAAAGCTTGGTGAAGTTACTTTTTTTGGGGGGGAGGGTTAAAATTCCCAGAATCCCACAGATAGTATAGCCAGTGGCTGGCAGATTCTACAAGGTGTAGTCCAAAAAAAGAATTTTCTAAGCTCTGCTATTACAGTACTCTGTTTCTAGGCTTTTCCTATAGAATTCTAAAGGGGGGGGGATCTTGGAAGAGTGAGGCAAAAGGTATTGTTTTCAAATATTTTGTGACAAAGGAATGCTATTGTCTGTCTCCCAATCTCATCCCATCCCACTACTGTCACTAAATCTCTGTGCTTTCTTTTCTTTTCTTTTTTTAATGGCGTTGGGAGCATACTTTTAATATGTAATGCATTGTTAGCAAATTGGGGTAAATTGATAGCTTTTGATTGAAAGAAATATTAAAATGAGTCAGTTGTATGTAAAAGAATTAGTGGTTTACAGTGTGGTAGCCCAATGTCTTAATGAAAGTGATAAGCTACAAAGGAGCCAAGGAGCCACTTTGACAATAGAATTATTGTTGCCAAGTGTTTACGTGCAGTTTTAGCTGGTTAGAATTCATGCAAAGCACAGTGTAAATCTGTAGCTAATAGCTCATGCACCCAGTGATCCAATTATGACAGTCCGCATTTTTCATTTTGAAAGAGTTAGGGTAGAATTTATTACATTCACCACAAGAGGATGCTGTTTTATTGTGAGAAATTTGAATGTCCATTATTACATGACAGCCACTGTTATGTTCCATTACATTTTCTAGTGACAATTTGAAAGTTTCCAGGGGTGGAGGATTACTGGGGTGAAGTTGGCAGCCCATCCACCAGTTAAAACCATCCAGTGCAGTGCAACACATAACATATTCTAGATGCTGACACTCATGGTCAGCTAATCTTGGCACCTTCTTCCATTGGAAGAACAGCAACTGAATAGATAGGATAGCAACCACTTTCATCTAGTCATCCTCCACACTTGGAAACTTTCAAACTATCACTAGAAAATGTAATAGAACCCCACGCAGTTGCCCACTCCTGCAATAAATTGTGGGTTGGAAAGGGGCAGTCCATGGGCCATATTTACACACACACACACACACACACACACACACACAGAGAGAGAGAGAGAGAGAGAGAGAGAGAGAGGCCTCAGGAACCCTTTCATTCATTCTCACTTAATGTCACTTGAAGCAAAAAGAAGAAGAAGAAGAAGAAGAAGAAGAAGAAGAAGAAGAAGAAGCCGTCGCCGCCGCCGCCCATGTCCAGGAATAAAATGTGACAAAACAGATCCCTGTTGCCCTTTAAAAATTAGAGGGTTTCAAGGATATTGAAGATGCCTAGGATGTGTATGACTCAAAGAAATCCAGGGAAAGCATGTATAAGCATGAATCTCTGGATGATGCTTACCCTAGCCCTAAGCCAAACCTATTCTCCTAGGGCAGCTTTTAAACCAAAGAACACAGAAGGGGTGGGAGATCCAATCATGGACATCACATCTAGTTCCTCTCTACAAACCATGTTTTAATTATTGAACCATTTTTTCCTTTCTCTCTCCCTCGATTTGATTAGTTCCTCAAGTGTGGTAACTTGATCCTCAAGTTTCTTTTCAATGCATTTGAGTTTTGCTTGTGGTGTTCATTCTTGTTACTGAGGAAAGATTCAGAACAAATGGCTGCCACTGACCTGTGGCAGATTGCTATTTTATTGTGTCATAAATGAAAGCAAGTACAAGGACCATATTTCACAGCAAGTGCTGGAAGTAATCAAACTCTCACTTTCCAAATAAAATAAAATCAAAATAAAACCTGTAACTTTTCACCACTGTCCTGGCACTTGACACATCCATTTTGAAATTGTCTGCCCACCCCGCCTCATTCTCACTATATATCACCTTGATACCCTATGCTTCCAAGAACTAAGATAACATGAATGAATGTCAGAAAACCCTGTGAACAAGATCATAGTATTTTCTTTGGATGAAGAATATGCATGAAGTATCTGTTGTGCAAAGAGCCAGTGTACTATGCCAAAAGCTCTTGACAGAAATTCTGGCTGGCATGTGTTTTATGGATACAGCTGTGGCCATGAAATTGGGATTTACTGTTATATTTATTTACTTATAATATTTGTATACTGCTTGATATCATGAGATCTCCAAGCCATTCATGTGAAATAACTGAAAGCCCTATTTCTGTTTTTGGCCAGAATACTGCTGGGCAGTTATGAATGTCTAACCTAGAGTTATGCACTTGTGACTGTATCACCTTCACAATCCTTACATAGCCCCTAGTTTAGAAGCTTTGTAGAGGCTGTGAAGATTCCCCAGTCTCAAGTTGCTGGGAAGCAGCCACTGTGACTGATGGAGGTCTGCACCCTATTGAGTAGGAAGCAGCTGCCTGATAGTTTCATTATAACATGGAAGTAAAGGAAGACATTTTGGGAACCAAAACTAAATACTTCTAGTTGGGTTATGATTGATGTGGATAATCAGTAATAATCTCAAGAAAGAAAGAAAGAAAGAAAGAAAGAAAGAAAGAAAGATTGCAGAGCATCCAATAAAGTTCACAACAGAAAAAAAGAGATACATCTCAAGATGTCATAAAGAATATGGGGATAAAGGTTTGAAGGACTGTGAAGATGGTCATGTATTTACTATAGAAAGCTGACATATTTCAACCTGTGGATACTCGTGAAAGCTCTTACAAATATTCATTTAATCCTGATGAGTCATTGGTTTCATATCCTACAACTACCCTGATTTGGTTACAGCTCTGTCACCCCATTTTTCAAAGGCTTTCAAAATGGTTCAGTTTCTCTTGCCTCTTCCCAATTTCCTCCTTGGTTCCCATCTTACTTCCACTGGTGCAAAGAGAATTCAAAGTACAGAAATAGTTTGCACTCAATTCACTCAGCAGAAGAGAAGAGTGATGGAATCTTGCCCTTCTCAGTAGGATCAGGGAAAAGCAAACTGCTGCAGCCTCCCCTAGTTTGTAAACTTTTTCTCATCAGTGCCTTTTCCCATCTTGAGCACCCTCTGATGGTGCTTGGCCACACATGGTCCAGTTCTCATCTCTGAAATGTTGAAGAATATGTTGTTTGGCCTATTGGATGGGAAAACCCTGTGGAAGGGGTTGTATTTGGCAGTTCAGTCTGGAGTTAGGAAGAAAAAGAATGGTTAAGCAGAGAAGAGTTCTGTTTGTGAGGGAGAAGAATTAGGCCCTTGTCACCTTGAATTAGGTAATATGATAATAATGATAATTATAATTAAGTAATGTGTTTATTATTATTTTTATGTATTATGTTTATTATATATTGCCTCAGATAACTGTTGAACAAGAAGATTTCTTCAAGTCCTACAATTCTGCTTTGTGAGATGCATGGACCTTTAACAGCATGTAAATATACTGGGTATAGTTCAAAATATTCAGTATTACTGCTGGTTATATGCATACTGTTTAAACCTTTGCAGTTGAATTTGTATTTATAAAATCACCCCAAGAGAGTGATATGTGTACAGACTTAAAACAAGCTAATAATAGTCCATCCTTCTAGGATCCTGAGACTGGTCGCTTTTTTTCATGACAAAAATTATTCCAATAATAAGCAATTCCAGCCTACTCTCTGCAGTGTTTCAATGGACCAGGAGCTAATCATAACAATCAAAGAGAACCACTCATTGCTGTCTGGTTGCAATATGCTTTTTGCAGGGATCAAGAAGTAGATATGGAAAAACACCCACAATTTTGAAAGATTATAAGGCAAGAATTCTGACTCTGCTTGAGTTCAATGTTTGAGGGCATAAAATAGAACCAGAAAAAGCCTAGGGGGAGAAATAAGAGGCTGAGGCAGCATCAGTTAAAAAAAAAAAAGGTGAGTCCACTCAGAGGGCTGCCTACTCAGAACACCTAGGCCAGTTTCCAAAAATCTATTTTTATTTTATTTCTTGATCTTATTCATCTATATTCCAACTTTTCCCCATTCCTGAGACTCATGGTAGTTTACTAAAGTTAAGACAGATGCAGTTAAAAGGCCACATCATAAAAAAGCATACCTATTTAAAAAGAATATAGACAAGCACAGCACATTATTCAAGGCCCTTTCCCTGTACACAATCAGTTCTCAAACGCATTTCAAAAAAAGATGTTTACCTGCCTATTGAAGGATAGCAAAGAGGGCAGTCTAGCCTTTGTATGAAGGGAGTTCCAGACCCTGGTGCAACCACCAAGAAGGCCCTCTCTTCTGTTCACATCAGATGTGCTTGCAAGAATGTTAGTATAGAGAGAAGGGCTTATCCATATCATCTCAAAACTCAGAAAGGCTCATATGGGAGAATACAGTCCTTCAGATAACCTGGATGTGAACCACGAAGGGCTTTATATACTTTATATATAACCAGGACTTCAAACTATGCCAGTAAATGGGCGGGTAGCCAGTGGAGTGATTGCAACGCAACAGCCATGTGCTACCTATAATCAGCCCCAGTCAGTAATCTAGAAACATCTCAGTTAATTCAAACAATTTAAAGTCATTCTCTCAGCTGTTAATTACTCCAGGATTATGTATTGTTTTTTGGTGAAAGTTAAGTGGAATGAAATATTTTCACCAGGTTTGACAAATATTGGCCAAGTTTGGAACCTGAGAAAGTTACTGTTCTGAGATTTATTAGGAAGAACTTCCTGATGGTAAGAGCTGTTTGACAGTGAAATATGGTGCCTGTCATGGACAGCCAAGAGGAGGACTTGGAGGACAGTGAGGAGGACTTGGTTCCTCAGGTGCAGGAGGAACCTGAGGTTGTGCCAGGCACCAGGTCTGTCCTGCCAGGTCCCAGCTCTGCTCTCCCAGCCTCAGTGGTTGTGGCTCAGCCAGACCCTAGCTTTGGAGAATCTCCTCCAAAGGAGCCTGAGGCTCAACAGCCCAGCCTTGCCCCAGTGGAAGTGCCAGATTTGGGAGACTTAGAGCAGCAGAGCATTGAGATTCCTCCCTTGAGCCAGCGAAGAGCAGAAAGGACGTGCCTTCATTGTTCCATGAGGCTTGCAGAGAAGCGTTCATTAGGCAAGCAACAGCTGGGTTAAGGGAATTAGATATAAGACACCTGGGCCACGCTGAGTGTTTGTCAGAGACTATCTGCTCTATTAAGAGAACGCTGCTGGACCTGACTTCTAGACCTTTGACTACCTTGGAATCCTTGACCTTGGACCGGAAACTTGACCAACCCATTGGGACTCTTGACACTGGACTGGACTGGTGGTGTGGCTCTCTGAAATCCTGAATATTGGACTGGATAGTGGCTATTCTATCGGACATTGTTTGTGCTTTGAGGAGGAATTGCTGCTGGTAGTCTGGCTTCGTTATCTCTAATCAGCTGTGTATTTTTGTGTTGCCAGCATTCCCAGACAGTGCCTCGGAGTGTGGTGGAGTCTCACATTTGGAAGTTTTTAAACTGAGGATGGATGATCATCTATCAGAAATGCTTTGATTATGTGTTCCTGTTTGGAAGGGGGTTGGACATCTAGTATGGAAGGGGGTTGGCCCTTGTGGTCTCTTCTAACTCTATTAATCTCTGATTTAAGATTCTTCAGCCAGTATGGTCAGTGACCTGTTATCTGGAGAATTATGGGAGTTGTGGTCTAAAAACAACCTCATCTTTTCCACACTCTGGTCAGTATCATCCTTATTGCAATGTTTTAAAGGAGATAAACTCTTTTTACCCCATGTAGTGGTCATGTTACAGCTCAGGAGCCCTGCATCAAATTGATCCTTATTATTTTAACTGAGCTTTTCAGAGGCAAACTATGTGACAAATGTCAGGGTGAGTTTCACTCTGTTAGTTTGATGAAAAACACATTCCAGGTGCAATTAAGCCCCTTCCTCTGAATCACTTACTCTACAGCAACATTTCTTTAATGAAGTCTGTGGTGCAATTCCAAAGTTAATTCAGATTCAGTACTTGTGAAAGTGTGTGTCCCAGGTTCCCACAGGAAAACAGCAACAAGCAGAGATAGTAAAATTCCATCAGTTTTGATTAGACATACTGAGTGAACAGTGTGTGTGTGTGTGTGTGTGTGTGTGTGTGTGTGTGTGTGTAAAGCAGAACTGTCAAATGACAAGAGGTGGCAGATGGCCCAGGGATAACAAGGAGGTACCACAGGGGAGACAGCTGGCACACAAGAAGAAGTGGGACAGTACAGTCTTTTGGAGCACAGATGTTGGCTGTAACACAGTTATACTATTATCTCTGGCAGGGAACCTATGTGTCTATGTGCATGCAAACAAGGACTTTGCACAAAACCTCCCTTCTCTCATGCAAACAATGCCAGCAACAGAAAAAAGCCTCTGACCAGATAAAGCAGTCCTTCCAGCTGAACCCTGCCCTGTTCTTTTGCAGAAAGGCTCCAGGAGAAGTGCTTGAATGATGCACAGTACCATTCTGAGCAAAAGGGGTGAGCAAATGCTAGATATGGCTTCACTGCGCGTGGAATATTTATTTGTTTTGGAAAATTTGTGTCTCAACTTTCAGCTCTCCAAAGGGCCCACAAGGCAGCTTCCATAACCAGCTTTCCTCCACCACCATTAAGATTAGGGACCTTATCACACACACTTTTGCTCCATTGGATAAGTAGTACTGTGACAGATCTCCTTTTCAGACTGGCCCCTCAGTTCCAACCCTAAGACTCCTTTCACCCACCTTGGCCTTTTCCCCTTTTAATCAATTTCTGAATTGTATACTTTGGCCTCAAGATGCCCCCCCCCCCGGTATATGGACCTGTGGTTGTATTGCCTTGTGGGCTCACTGTGGTAAGCATGACCTTACTCTTTGTCAGACTTGACAGAGAGATCTGGAGTAAGTTTAAAACAAAAAATAACAAATTGACATTTATTAAGACACATATATAGATATTAAATAATATTTTAACTACTTAATCATTTATGGCTCCCCATAGCTGGTGTTTTGCTCTAGTTGAGCTGTTCTTAACCTGTGGCTTGTGGACCTCAAGTGTGTGTGATGTCCTCACGGGGGGGGGGGGGGGTTCATGGGCCCAGGGGGCTTGTTCCTCTTTCTCCCATGGTAGGGGTGCACGTGGAGGTGCCAGGCACAGAAGAGCAAAGGAGCCCTCTTCTCCTGTCCTCTGCTGGGTGCTGCCACTGCCACCATGCTCCCTGGTGGGGGGCTTACTCTTTCTTCCTGCCTCTTTCTCCACCATCTTTCTTCTGCACCTGGGGCTCACATGGAGGTGCCAGGCATAGCAGAAGAAAGGATCCCAAGAGGGCAGCTTGAGTGAATGGCAGGGAGCAGAGCAGCCCTCCCTTCTTCCTCTGTTGAGCATTGCCACCATGCTCCCTGGAGGGCTCCCTTGCTCTCCCTGTCTCTTTCTCCTGTGGTTGGTGCACACATGTAGTAAAACACAACCCCAGCCTTCCCAAGTCATGGTATACTGTACATACAATATTTGATGCACTTGAGTTAAGTCTTGGGGGGGGGGCATAGCAATAAAAAATATTTCAAGGGGGTCCCTGGTAAAGTAAAGGTTAAGAACCACTGTTTTAACTGTCTGTCCTGTATCCATACCATCTGTTCATCTTTGTAGTATTTTCCCTGTCATTAGGCCAGTGATGGCCCAAACTCAAAGGTGTTCCCACATCGGGTGTTAACTGGTGACAGGGGTATTTTCAGGGGGTGGGACTTCCCTGGAAACAGCTGAAGGCCCAGGAGGATGGGGAGAAAAGGAGGAACAGGCATGCACCTGGTCCCACGCTTCCCCACCCTCCTGGGCCTTTAGCTGACTCCAGAGAGGCAGTAAAAGCATGGAAGGGTGGGAGGAGAGGAGGAACAGGCATACACCTGTACCTACTCTTCTCCTGCCATATAATCTTTCTACATGTCCTGAAAATTGGCTTCACCTGCCAGAGAGGTCACACATGCCATAGGTTCACCACCATAGCTCTAGGCCATCTCTTCTCTGTCTGCCTTCTGACAGAAACAAGCTTCCGTTTCTGAAATATTTTTTCCCTTGCAGGCATTTCCTTCACAGCATTCCCTGAGCTGTTATTAACTTACACCAGAAGAAGAATGAAAGGAGACCAAGTCCTATGTGCTGCATGATGGTCCAATATCATTTATTTCTTAAAAAGCCCAACATGTTTTGGTCTGAGTATTCCTTCTAATACTCAAAGGGTCCACTTTGATTGAGAGTGCAGACTGCAACTCCAGACATTTTTGATAATTGCCCTGGAAGAAGGCAATTGGTTAAAAGGCTGAAACACTTTGGGCTTTTTAAGAAATAAGTTATTGGACCATCACACAGCACACAGACTTGGTTTCCCTTCATTCTTCCACTATGATTTCCAGTTTTTGTCCTGTTATTCACTGACACCCACCAGGCCTACCCATGTCCTCCTTTCACTGGCATGATATATGATACAGTCTAGTTTAATGCATTTACCTTTAATTGCTTATTATTATATAGCCTTATTATATAAGGTGTGTGTATGCATGTATAAACTGGTTCAGATTTTCAATTTCCCCCTCCCTTGACATTTTTCTTCAGTAAACTTTAAAGATTGTTATAGTTGTTATTTGAAATGCTATTGTCTTTTTTATGTCAGATGCCCACCCTGCATCAAATACTTAACTCATACTACCTGAAACATATACCAGAGACCTAGAACATTCTATCTTAGTTGTGACAACCACGAAATAAAAACATTCACTTTGTGGTAACAGAAAAGGCTACAGGATGGGAAATTCAAAAAAGGAGAGTGGCCATGCTGTTTTCCCAGTTTTTTCCTTCCACTCACAAAACAGAGCACTACTAGTATGTATCAGTAACATATAAATACTACTTGACCTTTAAAAAAAACAGTTTTAAAAGCCAAGTCTTTCTATCAACTGAGTACCCTCCTGATCAAATAATATAGGGCATCCATTTCATAGACAATGCCATCTGCTTGGTGAATACGACTACCAGGTGAAATAAGGGACAGGTCCCCTGTCCCTTTAATGGTTATGTGGAAGAGGAAATTTCAGCAGATACTTCTGTGACAACCAACTCCTGCTAAAATTTCCTCTTTCATATAGCCATTGAAGAGACAAAAGCCCTGTCCTTTATTAGATCTGGCAAACCTAGTTTTGAACAAGATGAGTATGTGCTACTTTCTTTATCCCACAGGTTTACCATTGTCTCTTCAGCAATAATTTATGTACTGGGGTTAGAAATGAATGTGTATTGTCTATTGTCATATTCACTGTTCTTTGAATGTTTAGCCATAGAATCTCAGTGTTTGCAAACAGCTACAGTTCCCTTAATAGATTAAAATTTCATCTCCTACCTATTAAACCTCACAGAATATCTTACAGAGCACAACATCTTCTTGCCAACGCAACATCATCCCCGTCTCAGCGTTGCCATGGGCACCATGATCGAAGGTCACCAGAAGCAAGTGGGACAACAAGAGAAGGGAGGCATAAACAATCAACACAATGCAAAATGGGACATGACTAGTATCATAAATACTGCGTCAGCTTCCTATGTTTTAATAATAGGAAGTGGATTGTTCCTTGCTGTTGTGCAGGTCCATAAAACATAAATCCAGGTGCTTCTGTGAGCAGGCTGAATTAATGGAAAATTCAATTGCTTAAATGAAGGCCAAACCATTGATGCTTCCCAATAGCATCCAGAAATCTAAAGAAATAATAAAATCATGATCACAAAGGAAATGAAGAAAGCAGAATGACCTCAATGTTTGTTGGGACAGTAGAGCAAGAAACAGTTTACCTGATGGTCCTCATGTATTCATTTTGAATATTTTTAATTCCCTCCCCCAGCAGGCCACAACATTTGTTGTTAATTGCCAAGTAGTTGGCTTCAGTTTATGGCAGCCCAATTAATGGGAGACATCTAAGACATCTTGCTATTAACAACCCTGCTCAGGTCTTGCAAACTAGGGATTGTGGCTTCCTTAATCAAGTCAATCAATTTGTAACATGGTCTTCCTCCTTTCCCAATGCCTTCCATTTTTCAGAGCATTATTGCCTTTTCTAGTGAGTCATGATATTTCATGATATGTCCAAAGTACAATAGCCCCATTTTAATCATTTTGACTTCTACAGAGACCTGAATATTACAGGTGAATATATCATGCCACTGTACATACTGATTCAGATTCTCTGTCTACATCTGTTCCATAATAAATCTTTGGCATTAGGAACCAATGCTAAGGAGAGGAGGTAGAGGTTCAAGAACATAAAAGCCTGAAAAACATGGAAGACTTTTGTATCTAGGCTAGAGGTGCCAGACAGCAGCAGGAGGAAAATGTAACATGGCACACATGCAGGAACATGCCAAGAGCTACTCCAGAAGGTTACTGTGAAATAAAGAGAAAAAAGAAATACATCTAGGAACTGAATTTTAAAAGTGATCTTATGAGGAAAACAGCTGTGAAATAGTGAACAGAGTTAATGTCAGTCAACAGAAGAGAGGGCTGCTGCCATCACTCGACAGCAAAGCTACAGAGTATTTCATTTGCCTTAATATACAGGACCATTGATGCCTAAGACCAGAAGCATGCCACACTTGTTTTCTACCTGTGACCTACCTATTAACCCAATAGTATTCCTTGCAAAGCATACCTGCCTAGCATTCCTCTTCTTTTTGGCTTTGCCAGACAGAAAATCTTAATCCATTGCTTGGGGGTAACTAATTAACAAACACAAAACTAATTAACAAATAAATTAATATATAAAGTATTTATTATTACAGTTGGCCCTCCATATCCAGAAATTTATTTTCCAAGGATTCAACCATCCATGGCTTGAAAATGTTTTTAAAAATGTAAATATTCCCAAAAGCAAACCTTGATTTTGCCATTTTACTATGTCATTGTATTTAATGGGATTTGAAGTATCCACAGATTTTGGGATCCACAGGGGGACCTGGAACCAAACTCCAGTGTTTACCAAGAGGCCACTGTATCACCATTTCACAATAGCAAAGACATATTTCCATTTCATTATGACTGCAAAGGAGCCAGTGTGGTGTAGTAGTTTGAGTTGTGGCCTATATAGTTACACACATGGGTGCATTTGATACTACAACTCAGTAGCATTTTGATGCTTTTTCAGAAAAATTAACTAAAAGTAAGAATCTTAGTTTTATTTGAATAACAAGAAAGTAAAACCTTATTTTTATAAAGTATACCTATAGCAGTAACTATTGACTTAAGGGGTTTCTGAATGGTATCTAATTTTTGTTTAACAGGAACTCTCCAAATTCTGTCTGGGCTTATAGAAAGATGCTAGTTGTCCAGTTCCCATGCAATAAAGTTCTGCATCTTCATTGCAGAAATAATCCAGTTTGGCACCATTTTAACTGCTATATCTTAATGCTAGAATTCTGGGAACTGTAGTTTTAGTTTTCTCTGTCAGAGAGCTCTGGTGCCACAGCGAACTACAGTTCCTAGAATTCCATGACATTAAGCCATGGTAGTTAAAGTGGTGTCAAACTGGATTATTTCTGCAGTGTGAATGCAGCCATAGTCTTTGGTTCTGCAAGAAAGTGGTTTCAGTGCTCAAATTACTGGGAAAAGGGTAGTATGTTTTGTGACAGTCCCCTTAGCTGCCCCTAGAGCATTGGCTCAGCACTGGCATTTGAGGGTGTTCTTTGTATTGCACAGCATAGGCTGAAAGAAATGCAGTTTGACAGAAAGATCTTGTCTGAATAAAGTTCCATAATGACACATGATAATAAAATTACCCCTATCAATGTCTTTCCTTGTGTGTCTTTCCTTGCTCTGATTGCTTGCTGTCAGAGACAGGTAGAGAAGTGAGCCTGCAATTTGATAATTAAGATGTCAGCTCAAATGTGGTTCTATCAGAGCAACACTGCTTGCTAATATATCTTCCATGCCATGAAGCAACTGGGTTCATATATAGAACTCTGAGTTGAAATGAGAATGAAAATAAGGAGTAAAGGGGGGGGGGGGCTTGCTCTTATGTGCTACAGATGGGGAGGTGAAAAAGGTGTGGGTGTGGGTGTTTTGTGTGTTGGCCAGGTGATACTGGAAACTGTGATCCAAAAATCTAACTTTCCAAGTTTGGGTATTGTTGTTGCCATTGTAAAAAGGTGAAAGATTTGTATGATCTGAAAAGAAACCAGAGTAGTGTTGTTGTTGCTGTTGTTGTTGTGTGCCTTCAGATCATTTCCATCTTATGGCAACACCAGGGTAAATCTATCATGGGTGTGTGTGTGTGTGGGGGGGGTTCTTGACAGGATTTATTCAGAGGTTGTTTGCCTTCCTCTGAGCTGAGAGAGTGTCACTTGCCCAAAGTCACTCACTAGATTTCCATGGCTGAATGGGAATTCAAACACTCATCTCCCACATTCCTAATCATCCACTCAAACCATTTAAACCACACACTGGCTCTCTAAATGTCTCTAATTCTTGTTGGTTTGGAAGCTGGTAATTTTCAAGATCCTATCACACAAGGAAACAAGCCAAAACCTCTAGCTGGTAATCAGGCTTGCCAAATAGTTCTGTTATTTGGTCACTGAGCAAATGCATCACACATGGAAAATGTGGTTTTCTCTGGCACTTCCAGGTAGGGCTAGGCAAAACTCTGCCTGATACCCTAGAATTCAATGTAGCCTTGGGGTTGGCAGCATGCAGGCCTTTGGCTATTTTTGCCTCCTTCACACCTATCCTCATTAACAACAAATGCTGTCAGAAACATGCCAAAAGGTTTTGGATGTGAAAAATACTTCTTCCCATCTGAATTTTGGCTGTGAAAAATAACCCCATTATTCCTTCTCATACAGAAGCGAAATATTCTACTCTGTCATTTTCCAGGGCTCTATGGTGTGGGAGATGCCTTAGCACAGATCTATATTGTACACACACACACATATTGTATAGCTCTCATCTCAATCATACATTCTATTTTTCATAATTTGTAGTTTCAGTTTCTGCTTTTCAGAACCTGATTTATTGTTTTTGTCTTTCTCTTACTTTCCTGTTTCAGGTTCTGCTGTAGACAATATTGAAATATGTGAACCAAGATTCTGGCCAGATTCAAGGCAGATTCCTCTTTTCCTAGACCAAAGTGTCCTGTTTGCAACAGAAAACAAGCAGATGTCACCAGGTAACCACAGCCTGGAAAAGTTCCTTTTCCCAGATTCTGTAGGAAACCATGAGGGAATGCATGAACATCTATTCTTTGTTCTCTTCTATATTGTTGTAAACTCCCTTGAGCCTCATGTCAGTAGAAAGATGGGATATAAAATCCAAACATATATATGTATGTATGTATTCCTTTCTACTATCTCCTTCTTCTCATAGTTCTCTTTTTCTTTCATTCTTCCTACACAGTAGGCTGCCAGAGTGACTGATCCCTCTTTCCAGAAAGCTGAATTTATTTGTCTGAAATTAAGGAGTTTATCGCACACATGTTTGTAAACGTTCCGAGGTCTAAATGGTAATGGAACAGAACGGATTTTATCGCATAGCCTCGTTACCGAGACGTTTGCAATGGGTTCCCGTTCTGTTCGCGTAAAATATCCCCGACGATTCTCTTCCGTCCTCCCTCACCAGTAAACGTTATGAGAATGGAAAATCCTCTGTGTGCGATATCCTAGGCGTTCCAATTGCATCCCCGTCCGATCCCTACAGTTATGATGGGCCATCATGATATCTTTCCTTTACCAGCTTCCCTTGCAAGATGTTTTAACGACTTTCATTCCTCAAAATTATAGAACATCTAGACATGTCCTATATAAGAAAATAAAGCAGGAAACAGTGTTTGATACCAGAAAAAGATTTCAGGTAGGTATGGTAGGTTTGGAATATAATGTCCTCTTTTACCATTGAGAAAATATAGGACAAATTTTAGACCAAATTGTAGGACAAATGCGGAAATGTGTCTCTCACATATCGTCATCCCACAAAGTCATCACCTCTTCACGCCACCAATTCTTCCTAAGAATGGACGTAACCACCATCTCTGAGGTGATGGAAATGTGGATAGCCATTCAAGGAGATCTGTGGGGGGTGCGTCCTCTACATCCATGAGCTCAGCAAGGGCATGTCTGAGAGCATCTTTTTTAAAAAAACAAGCGGTACATAAGTGCCTCCTTCTTCTCCGTTCCTGCCCATTATCAGTAACGGGAGATGGTATGGGAAGGACCAAAACATGAGAATCCATCTTAGGATAGAACACACAGGGAACGAGAATGCCCCAAGCTCCCTTTGAAAACCATGCGCAATTTCTTTGTAAACTGCGCATGCGCAAAGACAGGGGATGGTTGGGTGTCATCGGGATGGGACCTGGCTGTGCGGTGATATCCGTTCACAGTGAGGTCCAAAAACGACAACAGGTCATTTTCTCCGTTAGTGGTGTGTGATAGAGATGTTCTTTTGCGTTCACATAACACTAAGAAGACTTAATGCGATAGCGTTCATCGTCAGCCTGTTCCTGATCTGTCCGCCTTGTCAACAGGAACGGAACGGGAAACTGTGAGTGCGATAGGTTCTGAGACCCCTATATCTTAATCGTATCCTATCTTAATCCCACAATGCATGCACTGAGCACACAGACTTTGTCCTCATTGTTAGAGGCCTGTTACAGACTGCCAAATAAAGCTGCTTCGGGTCTCTTTGGAGGTATGCTATTTAAATGATGCATGGGTCCTAAGAGTCTGGAGGTTGCGCCAAAGCCACACTCCATTCCTAAGCACTTGAGTGCACTTTGGTGCAGCTTCCGGATTCTTAGGATGCATGCTCATTTAAACAGCATACCTCCAAAGAGACCCGACAGCTTTTTTTGGCAGTCTGTAACAGGCCAGAGCTTGGAAAAAGTTACCTTTTTTGCACTTTGGGAGCTGTAGTCCTACCCACCACAAAAGAGCATGTTCAATATAAGCAAATTTTTGTTTAAACTATCAGTACATGTGAAATGAAGCAACCAGATCAGGTCTGCCTTGCATAAGTAAACTAAAAAATTTGAACCTTCTACAGACCACTTTAATGCATTATTATTATTATATATATTATTATTATTATTTCATCATCATCATCATCATCATCTTTATTTGTTAGGGCCATAAATTTGCATGGCCCTGTACAAAAACAAAGGTCAAAACATTGAATCCTGCCAGAAGCATACAATCTAAGGATAAATATAAAAACTATAGAATATTATTTTGGAGGCATCTTCCAAAATGCATTCAGGGTTACTTTTAACAGCCTTTGGACAATATTTTTTTGTCCAAACTTATAAATCTATTTTCGTTGTGGTTTGGGGGATATTTGGTGAGGCAGGCTTATCTGTTCTCCCCCTTTCTCTCTCTTTTCCTGGTCCAACATTCTCAGTGAGCTGCTATTAGCTGCTGTTCACCTTACCTTTTGTAGACATGCATTCACCACTACAGTAGGATCAGCTGGAATAGAAGTCTATTCTTCCCAGCTCAAGTTTTATTGCATTTCTTACTGAGATTGCTGCTGCAATCTGATATTGACAGTATGTTTTCGTCCAGCCCTCCTCCCAATCTTCCCCCAATGCCTACAGCTTTTTTAAAAAACATATTGCCAGACAGAGGAGAAAAAGGTTGTGGAGCAAGAGTGCATCAGACATTTTGTTTTAAAAAAACTTTCTTTGTCAGATGTCTTCTTAATTGAATTGTCTGTGCTCTGATATGTGTGTATGCTTATGAGAGGAATAAACTGATGAACGCCACACAGATGGAAGAAACATAAATGATAATGTGCCAGCCAAGGGATATAATAAGGACCCAACAATGAAAACTTACCTATGACGTGCCCATTATCTAGGCAGTGAGGATGTTTAAAAGTAAATGGGGATGCTGCCCTTGTGGCTGAAGTTATAGTATCAGCATTTTGATTGTAAAGAATATTCACAAATGCTTTGCCATTAGTGAAAAGGGATATCTCAATGCATCTCGCATCTTATAAAAAATGTAATCTGCTGTGAAATTTTTCTTAACACCGTGGGATTGGTGGGGGGATACAAACAACTGTGTTTTGAACAAAATACAATTTTTTGCACAAAGTGCATGTTTGCAACAAAATCATTTCACAAAATGCCTGGAAATCATCAATGAAATCCACAAAACTACTTTTGTAATCTTTCCCATTGGGGAGGGGGAAACTGATTTATTTTTTGCTCTTGCATGCAGAATGAAATAAGCAAAGATTTATACCCCTCATCTGAATGATCATGGTACAACATTAGATTCAAGGAGAAGGACCTTTCTGACATTCAAGTAAGACTGCTGCAAGTAATATAATGGAAATGGAAAAAATGCTGATCACCTAGAGGTGGAGATCCACCAGAAGACAACACTTATTGCACCAGATTGTGCTCCAGAATGTGTTGGTGGCATTTTGGAAGAAGAGTGTAGTATAGAGGCAAGAATTCTGTATCACAGTTACAAATGCATAATGTTGCGTAGAGCACTCATAACTGTTACGTATCCACCGTCCTCCTGTGAAGATGAAGGCGTCTTATTTGGGACTTTACTTTTTAAAAATGTTTTTAATGGTTTAATATATTTGTATGTTTTTAAATGATTTAATTTTTTAACTTGTTATAGTATGTGATGCATTTAATTCTGTTTTAAAAATGAAAAAACAATATTTTTTCAGTATATTTGTAAGCCACCTGGTGTCCAATTTAGGAGGGTTGTATATTACCTAACATAAAAATACCTTCAAAGTCCCTCAATTTCCATGTATTGGACATCAGCCATTGTGATCAATGGGGTTCTATTCCCCCCTTTCTTAGGAAGCAGCTGGCTGCCGTTTCAATCCCCCTCATATGAGTAATCTCTGGTACAAGGGGGAAGTGCAGCAGGGACCCTATTTCTGCCTGTCGCAATGGGATTGTTCACATGAAGAGTTGTGACAACAATCCAGCTACTTCCCAAATGTCAGAGGAATGGACCCCCATTGATCACATGGGCAAAATGTGAGCGTTACTATTCATTGCTACTTTTCCAATAAATTCCAGTGCTAGCTGTCTGTTGACTTGCAGCACCAAGTGCACTGAACATTCATTCTGAAAAGTATTTCTCTCTATTTGAAGGATTAACTCTATGCCTTTAGGAGCACGTTACCTTTGAAAAGATCACAGCTGATATGAAACAAAGAGGAAGATACAAGCAGTTAAAATTGAAAATTGTTGTGGCCTTTATTGCATCTTTTAATTGCATTCTCCTGGCTTATCTTCCAACTGTATGAAGGAGGGAGATGAGTTAACAATGTGCTGACTAGAAAAAATAAATCTGAAAACTCAGGTTGGGAGAAAGAGAATGCTGTCGATTATGGAATCCAATTTCTCACTTCCTATTTGTTCTCCCCCCACCCCCACCACACTTTATTACCACACTTTTTTAACTTTTCATTTTACTACGTTTTACCTTTGAAAATTGCTTCTCGCAGCTGTGAATCTAGTGAGAACAAATAAAGAGTTTTTGTCCTTTCTATAATTAAAATAAATAAATAGTGGCACACCTTCCATACACACTGGTTAAAACCACCTAACCCGTCTGTACTGTGGCCTCACATCTCGGTCAGGGCCAACAGTATCTGTTTAAAAACAAAAATATGCAAATTGACCACACAGCTAACAACGCTTAACTTGTTGCTCCAATGAGGTAGAAAATCTGCTTTGGGATTTTCAGTATGACATTTAGGAGAGGAATCCAAGATCTTGAGCACTTACCCACCAAAGTGCAGCACTTGGATAGCTTCATCAAGTTCTGACTAAAATTCAGAGCAGATTCACTGACCTTGAACACCAGCCACAATGGCAATATTTAACACCTTGCCTATCTTTCTTGTTCTCTGGAAAGTGGCAAATCTGCCCACATTTACTTATTGCAAAATCCCACCAATGTCAAATGCTTGAAATCAAGTAAGTATATTACAGGTAAGTAGCTATAGGACATTATCACACCAGCCTCATGTGCCGCAACCATTGCGTTATGAAAACATTTCTTATTACTCCTCTCTCCTCTGTATCTATTCCACTTGCTATTCCAGATCATGCTAACTTATTGCCTGTTGGTTTGTTTTTTTTAATTTTGCCATGTTTCTGTAACTACAGCAAAAATATTTTTAAATATTTTAGTTTATCATTTAGCCCCAAGTTCACAAACACAACAAAGATTTTTTTGAAATGGAACTGAAGTGAAGAAACTTTTCGCACCCATGTAGTTGTGCTCTGACAATGAGATTTGAGAGCCTACTGATGAGTTTCCCATCAATCAAAAGGTGCATTACATAATGGAAACACATGGTGGCAGCAGGACCGAAAGGGCATCATGTGATAAATAACCAGCAAAAGACACTTAACATCTGTTAAAATTCTGCTTTAGCCTCATGTGGCAAAGTCCTTAAGATCAGGCTGTCTACTTAATATGTTTTACAGTGAATGGGAAAAGCGGCAGGTTGCATGCCACCAGGGGAGCTCCTTCCATACAGTAATATTTCAAATCAAAGTGAGAAATGGACAAGGTAGCCCAGTATGAGAATCATAAGAGAATGAAAAACAGCAAGAGAAGAAGTGACATTTCAACAGCTGAATTTTATTTGTTATAGAAGTTTGCATTACTCCGAATTATCATATAAAGCAGAATGTTTAATATAAGATGCTTAAATGAAGTTGAACATCAATAAATTTCTAAATTCCTTCCTGAAATTTTAAATTTAGCTATTCTAATTCCAGTTTAGGTTTAGTTCAAATGCGGGGTATTTCAAAATCAAAGCAGCTGATTTATCATCTACATCTTCATTACACAAAAGAATGGAGAAACGCACACACACGCACCAATGAATTTACCAACTATATAAAATTCATCTCCCTTTGAACTGTAATTGGTCTGTAGCTTTGTCCTTTTTTATCTTGTTTTGGCCCACATAGCAAAATTGGTCTAATGTCACCAAAAAATGCTCAGCCCAACCAAGTGGAATTTGTGGGTTTTGTGGGACAGAAACTATGAAGCCCTCCAATGTTGTTGAACAGCAATTCTCAACATTCTTTACTACTGCCGGGCTGCTGGGAGCTGTAATCTGTATCTGGAGTGCCATACAGTCCCCACCCTTGGTATATACTAAGATTGTTGTTGTTATGTGCCTTCAAGTCCACTCTGACTTATGTAGTTCTATCCTGGGATTTTCTTGCAAGATTTGTTCTGAGGAAGCTTGTCATTGCTTTCCTCCAAGACTGAGAGAATGATACTTCCCCAAGGTCTTCCATGGCTGAGCAGGGATTCAAACCCTGGTCTCCCAGAGTCCTGTCATACCACTCAAATCTACTCAAACCACTATTCAGCACTGGCTCACACTTCTCCTTACAAATTGGTAAATGTTATGGTGAAACCAATTCTGCCTAGGTAGAATAGTCTGAATAGGAAAACAGCAGTATTATAAAGAAAAAACAAAACCTGAATTTTCTCACTTGCTCTATAAGGATGGAAGCCAATACCCAAGTAAAGCTGACAAAAATAGTATGGGTGTTGCCCTTTTAAAAAAAATCAGTGTACTACTTGTACTGCCTCTATGATTAATGGCCGGTTACATACCGGCATTTTAGTTGTGACGGCATGCACTAGGTTATAAAAGGGCGGTGCTTCTGCACCGCCCTAACCCTAATGGTGCTGTCACGCACTAAACCGGCGCGGCCCTTCCACATGGCCGCGCATGAGGATGTCACGCTGCACCGCCTCTAGCTGGGGCAGCGCGGATGTGACATCCTCCATCCGCGCAGGGCGCCTAGGCGCCCTTTCCGCGGACCAGGAAGGAGCTCCGTTTCGGAGCTCCTTCCTGGTCGCGTGCCTTTGCTTCGCTGGGCACAGCCTCCAGACGACTGCGCCCAGCAAAGCAAGGGAGAAAGGGGCAAGCGGCCCCTTTCTCCCCTCCCCCCCACCCCGGGTGTCCTTGGCTTGAAGCCCAAGGACACCCCTTTTCAGGCTGCGGGGAAGCGGCGTTTTGCCGCTTCCCCGCAGCCTGAATAGCGGCGGATCGGGGCCTCCGCGGCTGGGTGTACCCCTGCAGCCCCAATACTACGGGGAAGGGGCGGGTCCAGACCGCCCCAAATGGCGGTCTATAACCCGCCCAAGTTCACAAACACCTTACTTTTTAATTATTACTCACTAATTCACACACTCTAGCCTTATGGAAGTGCAATGGTAAACCTCCTCTGACCAATCTTGCCAAGAAAACCCATGATAGGTCCGCCTTAGGGTCACTGTCAATCAGAAATTACTTGCAGACACACAAACACAATAAAACTAAATATTACTAATTTAATTTAGCTATTCTATTTCTCCTCAAAACTATTCTTAAAAATAAAGTGGTTTTTTATGGCTAAGTAGGATTGGAACTCAGGTCTCTTGGGATCCTGTCCAGCACTCAAAACACTACACCACATTAGTTCACCAACATGAATAAATCAGAAAATGGCCAACTTGAGTAGGATTTGACATTGAGACTTGTATCAGAAGTCAGCTGTCATTGTACAGTCCTGGACGAGGACCCAACTGACAATGTCTAAGTGGTGTCTGCATGGACCAGAATATTCTGGGAATAGCTTGGACTATTCTGCCCCAGAGGCTGCCCCAGTGTAGCCCCCCCCCCCCGTGCACATACTTGACATTCTCATTGTGTCGGGGTGGCTATTTGCTGGGTCCCACTGTGCTGTGCTAGACCATGCTAACAAACTTGCCACAAGAAATCAAGGAATGGATCTCTGTGTGTGTATGTGTGTTGTTATATAGTGTGTGTGTTACATACTGGGGACCCCAGTTTTGCAATCTTTCAGACAAGAACATCACTAGGAGGGTGCAGGGGATGTAGATTTCACCAGGCGACACTCTAAGGAGGGGTGACATCACTGCTCTCCAAACATCTGCCTTTTTGCAGAAATGGGCTGTGTCATTTGCCTGCATCCCTTTCAAACACTGATTTTAATTTTTTTAAAAAAAATTTGTATTTCTTTTTTATTCTTTTAAAATTTTCTTTGGAAGCATCACATCTTGCCAAATTTTCACTTTAGCCACATAAAATAATGTACATGTAAATACATTTAGGCTGTACATATGATATTGTAATTTAAAGGTATAATTTTAATTTTGCTAGTTCTTTATGTCACAACTATTGCTATTTCTCTGAAGATGCCAGCCACAGATGCAGGCGAAATATCAGGAATAAACTCTTCTAGAACATGGCCACATAGCCCGAAAAACCCACAAAGAACTATTGCTATTACATTCAGTGATATATACAGTGGAACCTCGCCATACGCGGGAGATCTGTTCCGGATCCCACCGTGTATGGTGATTTCTGCCTATGTTCGAGCCCCATTGTAAACAATGGGGCTCGTGCGCGGCGGCGTGGGCACGCGCGGGGCCAACAGGCGCGCGCCCATTCAATTGAATGGGACGTGCCGCCCCTTCTGCCCTGCGCGCACGCCGCGGCTTGAGCACATATGCTCAAGGCAGCGTATGGCGGGCGCGCGTATGGCGAGGTTCCACTGTATTACATTCAGTGATATATGGAAATTACAATTTATGAATAACATGAGTACAAACAAGATTACTAATGATTCTGTATGATGTGGTACAAGAGGAGGTCAGGGAGGAGGGAGTTGACACCATGAGTTACTACACTGGGCAATGCCATCCCTAGAAAGGGCACTGCTTGGAGACAGAGCATTTGCTTGTGAAATGGTTTTTATACTGGTGTAGCACTCCAACAAGATACCAGCCTTACTGTAGAAACATTGTACAACAGCTTACATGAGTACCTTCAAGTGAAACTGAGTCTAAAACATTTAAAAGCATTTGCATTGAACCCTCCTACTGCAGCTAAAGATTGCAGTGTTATAACGTGCCAAATTGAACAATTAAAAATCATATGAAACAATACCTTTTCCATTTCACTTTTCCAGCTTTTCCACTATCCTCTGGTCCGCCTCAGCGCTTTGACATTTTTGCCTTTTCATTACATACAGAGAGCAAAACAAAGATTACAGGCTAGCTAGCATCTGTATGTGCTAGTGTTTAAAATCCAATATTGAGATGCAGCATTTGATGCCACTGAAGCTCAAATGCAATAAAGATGATAACAGAGTTTGAGCCTGGCAGATCTAGAGGCTACAGATTTATTAGCGGTGTCATGGCAGCATAGCAAAATGTACATTTTAAAGCACCCAATTATGCTAGAAGAGAGAGGAGAAAATAAAATATTCTGTCTCAAAAGTTTTTTATTCAACTTTTATCATGGTGCTCTTTGCCTGGGGAAAATCACATTGCCTTGCAAAAGGACACCTTACATTTTGCTATATAGAGACTCAAACTATATGTTTGAAAGGTATCAATATCACACTCAAAAAAACTATATTTCATCATATTTATTTATTTATTTATTTATATCCCGCCTTTCTCCCAAAGTGGGACCCAAGACTGCTAACAACACATTTTTGTTTTGTTACTGCTGTGAGCTTGTTTCTAATAAAGCTAAGAGCCAGTGTGTTGTAGTGGTGCAAGTGATTATAGAAAGTAGCAAAAGCAGGTACATTTCTATACTGCTTATTAGTGCACTTAAGCACTCCCTAAGTGGTTTACAAAGTGTAACCTAATTGCCCCAAACAATCTGGGTACTCATTTTAGCGACCTCAGAAGGATGCAAGCCTGAGTTGATCCTGAGCCCTTTTGCTGGTATTGAACTCGCAACCTTATAGTTTGTGAGTGAGTGGCTGCAGTACAGGCATTTAACCACTGCGCCACCAGGGCTCCTAATTGACAAGGACTCTGTGAGACCAGGATTCAAATCCAAGCTCAGACATAAAAACCTACTCGTTAACCTTGGACAAGTCACACTCTTTCAGCCTCAGGGGAAGGCATTGGCAAACTTCTTATAAGAAAATCCTATGAAAGGGTCACTATTAGAGTTTACTTGAAGGCATACAGAAACCTTAAGGACTACTCTACACAAGGGAATAAGTATGAAATAACTGGAACTTGGTTGGGCATCTATTCAACAGCACAATTGTATGACATGTAATCCATCCCCACTTTAAAGGATGCAGAGGGAAGTTCAATTTTTCAGGAATCTCGTAAATGTCCTCTCTCAATGTTTCATGGTTTCTGAAAGCTTCTCAAAAAGTTTCATTTATCCCAAGCTTGGTAGATACAAACTGGCCCAAGAAAAGCAAGTCAGATCACCACAGAAGTCAACAAACTGTGACCACCTTTATTCTATTTGACATCCAGATCATCCAAAATATATTGGGGGGAGGGTCCATCTGAGCTCCTCATTAGGTCTATCTGGTTTCCAGGAGTTGCAGAAGTGAATGATTTCCAGAAGATTATTGATTTTAAAATATATTGGAGCAAGATATGAAGGCCTCACTCATTCTCTCTCATCTGTCTCTTCCCTCATATACAGGATTAGAGGTACACTTGCCTCCATAGGTTGAAGTTCCATTTAGTAGTCAGGTACCATGAACTCCAAATGCTTCAGCTGCCATTATTTTGTGAGGGTGTGTATCTACACTATGCAGTCAAAATAGTTTTATGCTACTCATGAACTACAGCACTAGAGCTCTCAAGCAGAAGATTCCAATTTCCTTGTACAGGTATGTGCCTTCAGATCATGTGTTTATAGATCTGGTGCCTTCAAGCTTTTTGGGCCTTATCAAACTTCAAATCAAAGATTCCATAAAATGGAGACATGACAACAGTATGAAACTGCTATATTTGTGTTGTGATTGTAAGCCTGCGTGCAGGGAACCGTCTTATTAAAAAGATTGTATGTACAGTGCTGTGTAAATTTACAGCGCTTTATAAATAAAGGTTAATAATAATAATATCTTCCAAAAGACTGTAGCATCACATTGGCTGGGTCTTGTAGCCTCAGCTTTGCACAGATCCAGTTTCTGTGAAATTATCCTTCCTGCCCAATGGGAAGAGAAATGCAAAGCTTAGAAAATTATTTTTAAAACATATTAGTCTCAATGCCACTAAAAGTTGTTTATTAACAGTTGTAGCATACCCTCCAATTGTTCTGATTTGGCTCAAACAGTCCTTCTTGTCCACTTTTTCAACAGTTTCTCTCCCCTCCCTTTCCCTACAGCATCAGGCAAAACTAAGGTCCAGAATACACTGCAGAAATAATTCACTTTAACTGACACTGCTAAATGCTAGGGAACTCTGAGAACTGTAGTTTTGTGAGACATTTAGCCTTCTCTGTCAGAGAGTTCTGGTGCCACAGCAAACTACAATTCCCAGGATTCCCTAGAACTGACCCAAAGCAGTTAAAGTGATCTCAAACTGGATTATTTCTGCTGTGTGTTTTGGACCTGAACCATTTGCAGCCTCTTTTAATTTGTGTGTTCTTCCTCATTTATAGCTTTTGCTATCTTGACTACACTGTGATGTTGTTTGGCCACGTGTGTCCCAGTTTTCATATGTGAAATTTTGGAGAGTATGTTGCAGCGGTATTATTGGTTTGTTTGTTTGTTTTTTAAAAAAACCTCTTTGACTTTATTTCCTAAGAAGTATCTAAACTCATTATTTTTCACTTCTTTTTTTTAATCTAAATTCTACAAACAACTGGCCTGTGGTACAAAATATTTCATCCTTTCTATCTTGTCAGCACCCACAAAACAGCATGAGGCGGCACCACAAGTCCACGTTTGAGCTATGTGATATATAGATGTAAGGTTTTGCTGTTGTGTGCCTTCAAGTTGTTTCCAACTTATGGCAACACTAAGGCAACCCTGTCATGGGCTTTTCTGGGGCTAAGAGTGTGTTCCTTGCCCAAGGTCAGCTGGTGGTTTTTCATGTCCGAGCAGGGAACTGAACCATGATCTCCAGAGCCGTAGTCCAAAGCCCAAACTACTACACCAAGCTGGCTCTCAGTTGTAAGGTAACTATGCTACATCTGTCTTGTCAACACTTCCTGGACTCACGGTTAGAAGCTGCAGGTTCCCCTCATAGCCACTGTATGGGTTGGAAAAAATGGCAGGCAGGATGGAGATGTCCCCACAGCCATAAACAGAATGATTATATCATCTGCTGAGATCTTCTGGAGTCCTGGAGAGGTCCCAAGTGAATGATGCTATCACTGTACGTCTTAGAACAGGGTCATAGCCATATACTTCTCCAACCCCTAACCCCCACCCCCCACCCATACAGCAGTCATGGAATAGTTATGGGAGACTGCAATGGATGAACACTGAGTCAGGGTGCATGAGGTTAGTCCTTACCAATAATAGAAGAGATACCAAAAATCCCTCTGTTCTTTTTGCAAGTCTATAATTTCTTTATGGATTGTGTGTCTAGCAGTTAATTGCTATTGTCTGGTCTGAACCCACTGATGACTCATTAAATTAGATGACTCCAAATTTGAGTGTTATGAATTGGAAAGAATAAAAAGTTTCTCTCTAAGAGCTGGCTACTAAATCTTGCTCCTTTCAGCTTCATTGCTTAAACCTCAAGCCTTTTGAGATTCATATTGATTGATTGTTTCAGAAAGTCCCCCCATCTTTGTCTCTCCACTATAGAGAATAGGTTTTGGCAATTGTATAACAATCTGTGGAATGCAAACAGAAAAGGTCAGCTCGTCTCAGTTAAAGCAACTGTTTGTGTAGAAGAAACTGAGGAGAAATGTTGATTGAATAACTCTCTTCTCTGTTTTCAGACCTCCTCATCTGACCTGTTCATAGCAAAACAAATATAGAGCTAATGTACCGGCTGTCTTCTCCACGAAGTCATCTCTCTCCCTGTGGTTTAACAACCCAACCAGAAATATTCATTGAACAACTTGGCAACTGCTGGAGCCAATGTTCACACATACTTACACTCAATAGGACCTATTGTATAATCTGGACTATGGCCTAGGGATAAGAAGCCCATATGTCCTACTTTACAATCCTCATTTGATAGGCTGGCAGAGAACAACCCTCAGTTAGGAAGTGTCCTCTGTTAGAAAAGCTGTCCAGGCAAAAACTGGTTTATGAATAAAGTACAATAAGAAGAAAGATCATGGACAGTGAAGATGGCCAACAACAGTTAGCATTTGGGCACTAGACAGAGCTGGCATACAAATAATCTAATCACAGGCTTACTTAGGCCTGTAACTGTTTCACACTACACAATTAAAGCACTAGAATTCTGCTTTAATTGCCATGGCTGCATCCTATGCAGAGCTGGGATTTGTAGTCTTGTTACCTAAAGAAAGGTGGGGAGACTCGAAAGTCTCCACCAAATATAATGGTGTTAACTTAATAGTTTGGGGAGATAAGCTTTTGCAAGGGTCAGGGAAGTGCCATCCCTGCATGGGATCAGTGCACGGGGGAGCACATGGGAGAACGGCATATAAGGATGGTGTGTGGGGGGGACCTAGTGTCACCTGGTGCAGGCAGCGAGGCTTCTATGGATGTGGCTTATGGGGGTGACGTGTTCTCTGTTCCCCCATCCCACCCCAACTTTTTTCCTGATAAGGAAAAGAATGGGACAATGTGGGGGAGTATGTGTGGGAATGGCGTGGGGAATGGACTGTGTGTGGGGGAGCACACAGGGACAATGCATTCACACATGGGGACATTGCATGGGGGGGTCAACCAGGTGTAACCCCTTTTCTGGGTTGTCATCTGATGCAGGCCACACCACCCTAGTGATGCCACTGGGGCTGGGTAGCCTAAAGGTACCTGTATATACCAGTAATAACTGAGAAGAACTCCAAATTTGGGGTGAATTAAGAGAATTATGTTTAGAAAAATGCAAAGTGCAATTATACATATAAAATGGCAATTCACACAGATACAGCATCCAGAGATATCAAAAATGGAAATATTGAAAATGGATATCAAAATGTAAGGGTCTTGTAGGAAGGGTGATAGTTACCTGGTGGCACAGTGGTTAAATGCCTGTACTGCAGCCACTCACTCAAACCCACAAGGTTGTGAGTTCAAGACCAGCAAAAGGGCTCAAGCTCAACTCAGGCTTGTATCCTTTTGAGGTTGCTAAAATGAGTACTCAGATTGTTAGGGGCAAATTAGCTTACAGTTGTAAACCGCTTAGACACTGCTTAGACGGTATGAAGCGGTATATAAATGAAGCTTGTTTCTCTGATGAGAAGACCATGGAAAGCTTGAGTGGCTCAAACTAGGAGGTCTGATGATGGCATAGTCTCATACGCAGAACACAGCCTAGGACAACTGTATGTGTACTGTGAGAAAGGTTCTTTGGACCAATATTTATACCTGAAATCTAGCCCCAAGTGATGGGCTATCTTGTAAGGTAACAAAGGCTGTTCTTTTGCAAGAATTGACAATGGGATTCCAGACTGGTTGGTGGCTTTAATTTTAGTGTGACAAAATCAGTAACTGGATCAGGATATCCCCAGGATGGTTGGACAAGCAAGGCTGGCTGGGATCACAACAGGGGATAGGCAGAGAGGTTGGTTTGCTGATTTGGGTACAAAGAGATCCTTTGTCTCAAGCTGCAAGAGGAAATGCAGGTGACTTAGGGGAAGAAATGAGCACTTAGTACACCCATTTACATTTGATTGTGTTATTACCTGGATGTGCACCTGCCTCTGGTCTCACTTCTTTTCTCCTGGGAACCTGAACTGGTGTTCCTAAAGGTCTTCATGACTTCTCATGAACATGCTAGTTCCAGATATGAAGTATGAAATATGAGGATCCCAAATACTGTGTGGAGTATGTAGGATGTGCTAACAGTCTGGTGAAGCATGAGAACTCTCTGACTGAGAATTAGACATGTATACCCCTCCTTAAACTGCAAATCCCAGGATTCCATAGGGTAGAATCAAAAGGAATCGAGGTGCTATATCTGAGTTGTGTGAAAGGGCCACTGGTGATATAAACTGAGATCCTATTGTAGTTATAACTGTTTGTTTGATATGCGCCTTCAAGTCATTTCTGATTTATGGAGACCCTATGGTGATCTATCACAAGGTTTTCTGTGATTGAGAGTGTTTGACTGGCCCAATATCACTCAGTGGGCTTCCTTGCCTAAGTATGGTTTTGAACTCTGGTCTCCAGAGTCGTAGTCCTGCACTCAAACCACTACATCACACTGGCCCTTGCTGTAATTATAATAATTATTGCTATATCTGCATCTGTACCTTTGTTACCTTTTTTGGGAGCAATGCACAAATGACAAATCTATGCAAGGCCTCCCACTCAACTTGAAGAAACTCATTTCTGCTGTGCTTTAAAAACCTTGCAGGCAAAAGAGACTGAAGGAGGCAAGGGAAGGTGAAGCCTGAAGGCTCCCAGAGACCAGCACCATCATCCACAGGCCCTGCCCTTCTGCTATGCTTTAAAAACCTTTCAGGCAGAAGAGACTGAAGGAGGCAAGGGAAGGTGAGGCCTGGAGGCTCCCAGAGACCAGCCCGCCCTTCTGCTTTGCTTTAAAAACTTTGCAGGCAGAAGAGACTGGAAGGAGGCAAGAGAGAGGAAAGCACTTCTGGTATTATTATTATTATTATTATTATTATTATTATTATTATTATTATTATTAGTGTCTAACAATGATTGTATTGTAGGCCTGGTATATAAGAGCCCTCTGTGACACCTCGACACATCCTAGGGTTGCCTCGGGGCAGAGCACCCACATGCCTTGCAACCATAGCACATGACAAGGGCGTAATAATGGCAGTGTCCTGTATACATGGGCACCGCCATTGTTATGGCCATGCAGCACTTACGTAACGAGTGCACCAATGGCGCACTTGTTACGCCGCCCTTGCGGTGTAAAAGGAACCTGCTTTTCATGGGTTCTTTTTCTGCCGGAGGGAAGCTGAGCAGTTTAGCAGCTGCAGCTTCCCTCCGGTGGAAAAACAGGTGCCGGCAGGCCACTGTTTTTCGATGGTCTGTACCATGCCACTGTTAAGGGATGAGGGATGGAATTTTAGTTGTATAGATTGTTTTGTTTATGTATTTTATTTATTTTTAATTGTTTATGTAATTTTGTTAATATTTAATGATGGTTGCATTTTTGTTAAGGGATGAGGGATGGAATTTTAGTTTGTATACGTTATGTACTGTTCAGGTGTTTTATTTATTTGCTTATGTAAATCATTTATATATTTTATATATTTTTATGTAATTTTGTAAACCGCTTTGATCTTTTTAGAAAGGCAGTATATAAATAAATTTATTATTATTATTATTATTTTGATTCTCCCCATGAAAATTGGCCAATACTTTTAATAGGGGGCAAAGCCCCCCCACCAGGATGGTTTCATGGCTCTCAGTGTCTCCATACTCACCCAGACATTCCTCTTTGGGGGCAAAAAATGTGATTTGGTTCTCCTTGAATTCCCAAGAGCAGGAGCAGCAATTCACCTTTTAAACTGGCTGCAGACTCCCCTGCATTGTTAGAGAGAGAGAACATTTTATTTTTCAAAATCAATAGATAACTAGCTTCTGGTTTTCTTTGTTTTGGGTGAGAGGGGATTTTTGAGAGTATAATGGCAGAAAATTGCACTGCACACCCATTGTAACTTTACACCTTTATTTAGTGTGAGAAGAGTGTCAAAAATAGTGAGCTAACATTTTGGTGTTCTATGAATTTTCTTCAGTTGCTGTTGTTGAGGACCTTCAACTCTGACTTATGGCAGCCCTTATTTCACAGAATTTTCTTTGTAAGATTTTTTTTCAAAAGAAGTTTGCCTTTGCATTCCTCTGTGGGTGAGAGAGTGTGACTTGACTATAGCCACTCAGTAGGTTTCCATGGCTGAGTGGGGATTCAAACATGGTTTCCACAGTGGTAGTCCAGTCCTCAAACCAGAACAGGCTCTCTACTCTTTGATACTAAAGAAAGTAGGTCCTGAGGACAGGGGATCTGGTTAGATGTCAATTTCATTTAGACAGCATTTCAACACAGTGTGGTGCATGGGAGGACATGACTGTCAAATTTGGATTGTCCAGATGCTGTGTGGTTTGCTGTATTTTATTTTATTTTATTTCATCTACTGTATATCCCTCCTTTCTTCCAGTAAGGGCCCCAAGGCATCTTATGTTCGCACTTGCAGCTCTTGGGACCTACAGACATATAACTGTTGATTTCCCCATTTCTGAAAATACCTACCTGTTTCCCACACCATTTCTTTGGCAGGAGATAAAAACTAATAAAGAGAAAGCAGGCAGGATCATTGAGCTAAACCCATGGTTAAAATAAGTAAGGAAGACAGTTCAGATAGCAGATGCTGCAGAGGGGTGATAGTGGTCTAGGAGTAGTAGTAGGGTGTTAGAAGAGATAACTGTATGTGCCATATTACCACTGGTGAAGGGCCAAGTTCTTTCAGGAAAACCCAGGGGCCTAATAAGCTGCTAATAAGCTATTCCTCAGGTGTACTGTGGAATAAGCTGGCCCATTGCCATTGTTTAAATAAAATTTAGCTGCCAGTTAGTTCAGCATCTTTACATAAAATGGAATCAGATACATTTCAGAAGAGAATTCCGACCTCCCCACAACATGAACTTCCTGTTAACTTTGTCTGCCCCTTTTCTTTGGATGCCTAAATTGTGTTTCTAAATGCTCAACTGACATTTTAAATTATTCCAATGTTACAAATTTCAGTCTTCAATTTTCACAGAGGGAAGAATCCTTATTGAGAGGAGGGTGTCATGACCCCATTCCTCTTCCCCTGTAGCTATAGCCCTAGTATATTATGCCCTTTGCTTCAGGCAGCAAACGTTTACACAGCTGGATTTTAGGAGATGTGCAAGGTTTCAAAAATAACAGCATCCTCAATACAATCCCACTGGGACAGAAAGGTCAGGAAAACTTTACTATTGTCTGCATCAGGAAGGCCATGGCAAGGAAACCAGCCTGAAGTAATTAGCAGTTGGGCTTAGGAGAAACCACAGAGGTGAATGGTAGTTAAGATGTATCAAATTAATGAACATGTAATTCAATTCACTGCCTGTTGTGTCCTCAAAGGCTTATAAATCGTATACAGTAGCTATAAAATCTAAAACTCATGCAATCTCTTTTCCAGAAAGGCATATTGCTGATTTTAATCACGAGCTCCCTGCAAAATATAGGTCTACCAATACTTGCTATATAATTGTCCTTTCATAATTAATTAATCCTTCAGTCGCACAAGTCAGGAATAAGTCCAGTGGAAGTTTGTACAAGAAGCAAGAAGTAAAACAAGAAAGAAAAGCAGTGATAAGAACAGGGTCTGTTAACCAAAAATACCTTTCCCCCACTGACAGAACTTGAAAAGATTATGTTTTTGAAAATCATCTTCCAGATTCTTCCAGTTAGCATGGCAACTGGCTATACTGGCTTCTGGAAGTTGTAGTCCCAAAGGCAGGGATATAATTCTTCACTATGGAGATTAGCACTCCACCTATTGTTCCCATGCTAGGCACAGGATGTGAACACACAGGAACAGATTCTATCACACAGCTCTGTCCCCAGGCAATACTCATCCCATTCCCAACCCAAACTTCTCCTGGACCTTTTTAATTAACAAGAAAATCCTTGATTTTACATAGTTAAATAATGAATGCTTAGAGTTTGGCCTAAGGTCACTGAGCAAATTTTATGGTCAAGTGAAATTATGTGAATTTTTGGGCCCTTTCACATTGCCCATTTATAGCATTTTGATTCCATTTTTACTGCCATGGATCCATCCTATAGCATTCTGATATTTGCAGTTTAGAGAGAGGTACTCAGAGCTGTGATCCAGAGAGCAAAAGTACCTTGTAAATGCACATCCCAGCATTCCAGAGGATGCAGCCATGGCAATTAAAGTGGAATCAAAATTATCTAATTATGTGCCTATGATCTTCCCAGTTCCAGTCTAGCTGTTTGGGTGTTGTTGTTGAAGGACATTCTGAGTGTCTTTCAGCAGTAATACCCAATATCTCCTGTTCCACTGGCTTTTCCAAAGAAAACTGGCTAGTTGGGTATCATTGCTAAGAAGTTGTTTGAATCCCCATGCAGTAGCTTCCTCTGCTTCCTTGCTCCTTGTAATCTAATGGAAATACTCTCTGACAAAAGGATCAGGTACTTTTATTGATTCAATCACTCACTCATTCATGATAAGGCAAGAGATCTCATCTAAATATTAGAAAGAACCACTTGACTGTAAGAGTTGTTCAACAATGGAACAGATGTCCTTGTTGTATAAACCACATTTCTGCCCACCAGGTTCCCTCAATAAGATCACACTACGGACTCATTGCAAATTGTTCTAACATGAGCTATATAAGGTCAAGTCTTGACATTTCTTGCTGTTTTCCCATCTAAAGGTTCTCTTAACCTTAAAAAAAAAACCCAACATACACCACAAATTTTACAAAGCATCACATTTCAGTTCATTTCTGGACATCTTGCTTGTAATAAGGGTTGTGGCATTTTAGGTGGGTGTATCTGACCCTTCCTGCCCTCCCTCTGTTCTCTGCAGGTGGGTTTCCCAATGTGTTGCAAACTTCATGTGGCCTCCTTCTGTTTCTCCTAAAGCTTCCTCATGTGTGATTGTGTATGTTTTTTTTAAAAAAACCTCTTTAGAACTTTAACACTATAAAATGCTATGGTACAGCAGTATCACTCTGGTCTATATAGCTGCTACAAAATATATTTTGGGATAAAGCTTTCTCTGTAGTTGAACACGTCAGGGCTTTCTTTGTAGCAACACCTCAGTTATGCAGCTCTCTCCTAAGGGAAGATAGTCTGGTTCCTTTCCTGTGAGCTTCTGGCAGGCAGCAGCAACTGCCCTGTTTCATTTGGCTTTTGGTCTTCAAAAGTGTTAGGATATATCTGCTTTTAATAATTTCCCACTATTTTTTCCCTTTTTCCTATACCCTTTGGAGAGCTCCTGCATAGTGTAGTGGTTTAAGCATTGGACTACAACTCTGGAGATCAGGATTCAGTTCTCCACTTGGCCATGGAAACCGACTGGGTGACCTTAGGTGAGTCACACATATTCTGCTTTAAAAAACTCTGATAGGTTTCCCTTAAGGTCACCATAAGTTGGAAATTACTTGAAGGCACACAACAGCAAAAAAAATGCCATTTTAGTTCTATAAGACTGAGGGGTGAAAAAGAAATACTTTTAATAATTATTCAAAGTAATAACTATGTTAGTCTGTATACAAGGGGATCTTGTAGCACCTTTGAGACTAACTAAAAGAAGTTTTGACATAAGCTTTCAGACTCAGTATACTTCAAGATGCTATCAGATCCCTCTGGAATTTAAGAACTAAATGCATAAATAAAAATAATCTGACCTGTTGCTGTGTACCTTCAAGTTGTTTCCAAGTTATAACAACACTAAGGCAAACCTATCATGTGATTTTCTTGACAAGGTTTGTTCAGAGAGGGTTTACCATTGCCTTCCTCTGAGGCAGACAGAATGTGACTTGTCCAAGGCCACTCAGTGGGTTACCATAGCTGAGTAGGGATTTGAACCCTGGTCTCCCTGATCCTGATCCAGCACTCAAACCACTGTACCTTGCAGGCTTTAATCTGGCCTAACTCTTGCTTTTTAACAGTGACCATTAATCAGGTGGACGTGTTGTTGACATTTTATTCTAGATGTTGGTAGTGTTACATTTTTGGGGTTACAACTATCAAACATAGTGGCTAGGTAATCCTGGAATTTGTAATCAGTAGTGATTGGTGGGTTTCCTATCAGTAGAATGGTAAATTCACTCCAGGTTTTATTATGAACTTTAAGGAACCTTTTCAAAGTGCTGAAACAAATTTGTTTGTTTAATATGCCAGCTTTCACCTAAATTGGACCCAAGGTGGCTCACAAAAGATACATTTTAGGGGTAGAGTTTGACTCCTTGTATAGCAGACTGAAACCTGGAATGGATTTATTGTGCTGCTGACATGAAAGCCACAAACCACCTCGGAATTTAAGTCCAAAACCTATTTTTCAAAGCATTATTTTATTTAAATGCCAGAAAATGGGGCCGCCCAATTCATTGGGCCAGCCCAGTTGCCATGCCCAGAGAAGCTGGGACTACAGGTCCCAGGAGGCACCAGGACCAGAAGTGCCTCCTGACTGGGTGGCGTCGGCCCTGGTATTGCCCAGGTTTGGTTAGGGGGGCGAGAGGGTGGGACTCCTGCTCCTTCTTGGCCCCATATTGGCAGCAGGCCTATAAAAGATCATGTAGGCTGGGGCCTTGCTGCCATTCCCAGCCCAGCTCTCCCCACCCATCCTACTTCTTTTTGGTTTTGGGAGCTTCCTGTCACAACTTTGGGGCGGTTGGCAGTTGCATATGTCTTGGATCTGTTGGGTGTAGTTTCCAGAGCTGTGTAGCCCTGGATCGGGAGTCCAATGGGGACATGGAGGTGCTTAGATTGCAGCAGTGTTGCCATTGTAGGGGCCACATCGATTCAGTGTCCTGTGGTTACAAGGGGCAGAGATGCACACATGCCAATAACTCGTTAGCATAGGACGCCGGGCATTGTTAACTGGTGGCCCCTTGTTATCCCGAAGCTTGGCCATGACCAAGCAAATGGGGTTCATCCATCAATCAGGGATTGATGGATGACAGATCCAGACCTCATGGATTGGAGCCAAACCTACGATAAGGATACTGTTGTTGTTTAATAAAGTTGTGGCCTTTATTCTTCCAACTATTGGTGTCTGTGGTTTTTCCTGTGGTGACTCCCATACATGGCAAATATCAACTGCTGTGTGTCGGTCTTTTGTTAAAGTCACAGGAGCCAAACCAGTTTAAATGTTAGCAACTCTTGATTCCCTCTCATTATTAGAAGTCCATTCACAGATTTCCATGAATTTGGATTCACCCATATCTATCGTTCTGGAACAGCTTCTGTCTGTATCTGATGCTTGTAATGGGATACTGGTCATTGAAATAATGTTGTCAATCAATCAGCAATTGTGCCACAAGCAGATAATTGCTGTAAGTAACTTTACCCTGGATTCATCCATTTGAAGCTCCCCCAGGGCTTATATAAAGAAGTGAAAAACAAACCCAACAGTATTGACAGTATCTCTGAAATACCATTGAAGTGCAAATCAGCAAATAGCCAGTGAAGATTCAGGCCACTAATTGTAGCTTGTTTACTTGAATGAAATCAAAGTGGTTCTAAACCAGAAACACTAATAATTACCCAGGCAAACACAAGAGAGGTAGAAAAATGCAACTTTGAAAAACAGGTCATCCAAGAGACTTGATCTGCCTGCAATCAAAGAAGATTTGGCAGGGAAGGGGATATACTGGCTTCACTCCTATTGATAAGAGGACGCTGACGGGTAGATTGAACCAAGTCCAGAAGAATCAGACTTTTGCAGTAGATTTCAGTAATATGTGATTTAAATTTATTCCAGAAGATGTGGCACTGAATTATATTTTGGTGAGATGGCATTAATGCTAGAACAAAGGGAATGTAAATCTAAGCTCCTGCCCATCTCAAAATGCACTCATCGGCAACTAATAACTGTAATCTTGCATTGGGAGATGCAACTACAGTCATCTCCATCCAACCCCAAACATCTTTTCTCAGCTGGTCCATGTAGATGAGGTCATTGCTCTATGTCCAGCTATAGCTGGACACTTGTTTGCTGCTCCCTGTACTCTTCATTGACCAGGTAATAGATAGGGATTTTTCATGGTGGATCTAGCTAAGAAATGTTGGGTTTGGGGAGAGTTTGGTTCTCGTGCTGTCAAAACCTTTGTAACACCCAAAAAAGTGAGCTATGATGTGTAAGTTCAATTTTGTTGTTGTTCATAGAATCATAGAGTTGGAAGAGGCCTCAAGGGCCATCCACTCCAACCTCCGCCATGCAGAAATACACAATCAAAGCACCTCCAACATCTAGTCTCTGTTTAAAAACCTCCAAAGAAGACTCCACCACACTCCAAGGGAGTGTGTTCCATTGTTGAACAATTCTTACTGTCAGAAAGCTCTTCCTAATCTTTAGGTGAAATCACTTTTCCTCTAGTTTGAATCCATTGCTATGGGTCCTATTTTCTGGAGCAGCAGAAAACAAGCTTCCTCCATCCTCAGTATGACCCCCCTTCAAATATTTAAACATTATTATTATTATTATTATTATTATTATTATTATTATTATTATGTATTTATATAGAACTGTAGATTTACACAGCGCTGTACATAAAAACAATAAATATATAAGAGTAAACCTGCTTGTGGCGTACAATCTAAGAAATGATAGGATAATACATATAAAATACATAGGAATACAGGAAATGGTACGATAAAACAGGCAACAAAAGAACATCAAATAGCAAATGATAATCACGCAATGCCTGGGAACGCTTCTCTGAACAGGATGGTCTTCAACTCTGTTTAGAAGCTGTTTAAAGAAGTGATGGCCCTTGCTCGTGGGGGAAGAAGGTTCTAGGAGTGAGGGGCAGCAAGTGAAAAGGGGCGAATCCTGGATGGGGCAGAGAGAATCCTGGGCTGAGACAGCCGACTTTGACTACTAGAACGGAGGGCCCGAGTGGGAAGGTGAGGAGAAAGAAGGTCTGATAAATAAGGAGGGGCCAACCCATGGAGGGCTTTAAACGTCGACAGCAGAAGCTTATACTGAATATGAAAAGGGAGGGGGAGCCAGTGAAGGGATACCAACAAAGGAGAGATATGGACAGAGTGGTGGGTGGATGTGATAATGTGGGCAGCTGAATGCTGGACAGAAATTAAAGGACGGAGGGGAGAAAGAGGATGCCCAGGCAGGAGGATGTTACAGAAATCAAGTTGTGATACCACTAGGGCATGGACCAGAATCTTGGCAGTAAAGGTGGAAAAATATGGTCAGATTTTGGCAATATTGTATAAAAAGAATCTACAAGCCTTGGCTGTGGTCTGGATCTGAGCGATACACGACAGAGAAGAATCAAAGATAAAACCAAGACTATGGGCTTGCTGGACTGGTTGAATAGAAATGTTGTCCACAGAAACAGAAAAGGAGTGTTGAAGGGTGGACTTAGGAGGAAAGACAAGAAGCTCCATCTTGAACATGTTGAGCTTCAAACGCCGATGGTGCATCCACTGCAAGACAGCTGTGAGACAAGACGAAACTTGCTGTTCAAGCTTTGGAGAAAGGTCAGGGGTGGAAAGATACAACTGGGTGTCATCAATCTACAGATGGTAGGAAAAACCAAAAGAGCTAATGAGTTTACCTAAGGACAGTGTGTAGAGAGAAAACAGGAGGAGACCCAGAACAGAGCCCTAGGGCACTCCAACAGATAAGGGAACAGAGGACGAAGTCTGACCACCTGTGACCACTGCAAAAGATCTGTCTGACAAATAAGATCTAAACCAGTCAAGAACAGAGTCTGAGAACCCAAGGTCAGAAAGTATATCAACTAGAAGACAGTGATCAATGGTGTCAAAGGCTGCAGACAAATCAAGAAGGATGAGAACAGAGTAAAGGCCATTTGCCTTGGCCAGTAAAAGATCGTTTGAGATCTTTGTGAGGGCTGTCTCAGTAGAATGCCATGGGCGTAAACCAGACTGAAAGGGATTGAGAATGGAGTTGGTTTCAAGAAACTTAAGACAGCAAGCATAAATGACCCGTTCCAAAACCTTGGAAAGAAAGGGAAGAAGAGAAATCGGATGATAGCTAGACAAAGAGGAGGGGTCAAGAGAAGGTTTTTTCAGAATTGGGGAAATGAGAGCATGTTTGAAGTCCAAAGGGAAGGAGCCTGTAGAGAGAGAGAGATTGAAGATATGGAGAAGCGAGGGCAGAAAAGAGGGAGCTATAGAAATTAGAAGATGAGTAGGAATTGGATCAAGAGAACAAGTTGTAGGTTTGGAAGAAGTGTAGAGAGTTCATCCAAAGAAGCAGGAGGAAACAGAAATTTTTTTAGCCGAGGGCAATAGAAGATTATGAGCAGAAGAAGAATCGGGAGGGACTATCTCAGAGTGAACAGTGATAATCTTTGAGATGAAATAATTAGCAAAGTTGTTAGGAGAGAATGATGAAGAGACAGGAGGAGAGGGAGGTTTAAGCAAAGTGTTGAAGGTGGAGAACAAACTCTGCGGGCGCCTCTCATTGGCGGAGATCAATGATTTGTAATAATTTTGTTTTGCCATGGACAGGGCATGTGAGAAGGAAGAAAGAACAAATTTGAAATGAATAAAATCAGGCCGCTGTTTGGACTTTCTCCAAAGACGTTCTGCCACTCTAGAGCTGGACCGGAGAAACTTGACAATGGGGGTAAGCTAGGGTTGAGGCCTAGTCATAGAGGAAGAAGTGCGTACAGAGACAGGGGCAAAGCGGTCAAGAGTTGAGGAAAGAGTGGAGTTAAATAAAGACATTGCTGAATCAGCAGAATCCCCAAGATTTAGGGAAGAGAGAGATGAATCCAGGGTCTGACCAAGATGGTTAGAGTTAACAGACTGAAGATCACAAAAATAGCGTTGAACAGTGTGATGAGGAGGTGGAGTATAAGTAAGAGCAAAGGAGATTAAGTGATGATCAGATAGTGGAAAGTCAAGTGCCAGGTAGTCAGAAATGAGACAGTTTTCAGTAGGAACTAGGTCAAGACAATGACCAAGAGAATGAGTTGAAGAGCTGGAATGTGGTTGGCGGCAAAAAGAAGCTAGGAGAGAGTTGAAGTGAGATGTTGTAGGGTTATTGGAATCATCAACATGGATATTAAAGTCACCTAGGATCAAAGTGGGGACTGAATCTGAAAGAAAAAATGTCAGCCATGATTCAAAGTCTGAGAGGAACTGGGTAGCAGAACCAGGGGGGGCGAAAGATAACTGCAACCTGGAGCTGTAAAGGAGCAAAGAGTCTAATAGGATGAAACTCAAAAAAAAAAAAAAAGAAAGAAAGAAAGAAAGAAAGAAAGAAAGAAAGAAAGAAAGAAATGATAGCTGGGGGAAAGGATAGAACTTGAAACTGGCAGGAGTTAGATAGCAAGATACCAACCCCTCCTCCTCGACCTTCAGGGCAGTTTGTGAACCTTATCACACTCACAGTTTTCCCGTTCCATTCCTGTTAACAAGGCGGACAGATCATGAAACGGGCTGACGACAAACACTATCGCATTAAGTGTTCTTAGTGGTATGTGAACACGAAAAGAACGATTGCTATCGCACACTGCTAATGGAGAAAACGACCTGTTGTTGTTTTAGGACCTCGCTGTGGACGGATATCACCGCACAGCCAGGTCCCATCCCGAGAGCACCTCGACCATCCCCTGTCTCTGCGCATGCGTACTTTGGAAAGAAAATCGGGCGTGCTTTTCAAAGGGAGCTTGGGGCAGTCTCGTTTCCTGTGTGTTCTGTGCTATGATGGATCCTCAAGTTTTGGTCCTTGTCCATAGCATCTCCCATTTCCTGATAATGGAGCAGGAACGGAGAAGAAGGAGGACATTTATCTACGTTGTTTTTCAAAAAGAATACAATATCTTTATTGACAATTTAATTAGGTGCCAATAGGTAACATAATAAAACCATGAATCACATTAGCTTAGAATTAAACATGTTAATTTAAAACTATTGTGCAGTTCACATGTAACCACCTACATTTAGTGTCCAAGGAAATAATCTGGTAATTGTATAGCTGCCACCAACATCACATTCCATGCATTTCATTTCCCATGTTTTCATCTCTAATAGTGCTTACCCTCCAGAAAAAAATATTGTTATCAAAATAGGGTGAGGGGTTACTAAAACTTTACCATATTAAAATATCTATTCTACAATGTCCCTCATCAGAGTTGCCATAATTGTCCATTAAAAACTGGGACAAATGTAGGACAAAATCTAGACCAACTGTAGGGAAAATATAGGACATTTATGGTCTACATTTTTCCTTAAATGTCCTACATTTTGGCTGAGCTTTGTCCTACAATTTGTCCCAGGTTTTAGTGGACAATTATGGTAACCCTACCTCCATCAAATCTTTTTCTGTATCTGCTGAATTTTTAATATAAAGAATGTCTACAAGATGTTCTGTAATTTTGGGAATTCAGTCAGTATCACATCTTGGAAGGGAAATTGGCAAGGGAGAGATGTCCGGAGGAGAGGTCTCGTGGCATGCATAACTGTAGGGATCGGATCGGGATGCATTGGGACGCCTAGGATATCATACAAGGATTTTACGTTCTCATAACGTTTACTGGGGAGGAGGAAGAGAGATCATCGGGACATTTGACGCGAACGGAACGAAACTGGGTGAAAACGTCTGCTAACAGAGTATGTGATAAAATCGTTCCGTTAGCATTGGACTCGGAACGTTAAAAAGCTGTGTTGCGATAAGTCCTGTGTGGGTGAAGGGAGACCACCAGAAGAAAGGGCAGTGGGGGTTGCAGTATCATGGGCGGGAGCCAGGTTTCAGTGAGAGCAAGGAGATGGAAGGATTTGGAGAGAAAAGGGTCATGAATTGCTGCTGCCTTAGGGCAGCAGAGTTACAGTTCCAGAGTGAACAGAGGAAGGAAGCAGGGAGACAGGAAGAGGCCAAATAGGGATCAGGTTAGGAGAAATGTGTGGAGCCATGGAAGGATAGGATTCATGCCCAGTGATCAAGGGGGAAGTTGTGACAATGGCAGAAACAGGAAAGAAAAAAGGAAAGCTGTAGCTGGCTCTCTTACTGAGGTGTTAAAGCAGTTTGAGTCTATTGCCAGCTCAGGCCCTCCTGAGGAAGAGTCCAAAGCAAGCAGAGGTGGCCTGAGGGAGCAGAAAGCTTATTTCCCTTATTTCCTGTGGGAAAGTCCAATTCAAGCAGGAAAGGTCTTTTCAGGCAGCACAAGGTCTTCATATCACTTATTAACTGCCTCTTTTCCAGACCCTTCACCATTTTGGTCACCCCCTCTGGATACGCTCCAACTTGTCAACATCCTTTTTGAATGTGGTGCCCAGAGTGGGCACAGTATTCCAGTGAGGCCTGACCAAGGCAGAATAGAGGGCACTATTGCTTTCCTTGATATAGAGACGCTTATACTTCTACTGATGAACATCACATTGGCTTTTTTAGCTGCTACATCACACTGTTGACTGATATTCAATATATGATCTATTAGGACTCCTGAATCCCTTTCACATGTACTGTTATCAAGCCAAGCTATGTAGTTTGTAGTCCTGGGAAGATGGAAGAACTAGTCTATTATAACATGTCCTATTATAGAGTGGCCCCAGGTTCTTTCCTGGGAGGTTTTTTTTGAAAGAAAGAGGGGTTGCCCAATGACATTTGTAACCTGTGTGGTAGATCATACTAAATCTGTTAACAATAAATTTTGCCACTGCCTTTGCACATATTTACTTTGCAGTAGCTGCCCAAAAAACCACTTCAATTGGCAAAGATTGTCATAGAAGACTGAAGAGAGACCATTGTCTTCCTTGCCATTCGCTTAGTGATATATTGTATATTGTAATTATATACATTGAATTAATACTTAGTTTGGGCCTTTTTTTCTACCTTGTATGTAATTTCTTGTGCAGGCCTGAGTAATGTGTTGCTTCTCATCAGCTTTTTAGCAACTATATGGCGGTATTAGTACAGGTTTTTAGAATGGACATTGTGCTACAGACAAATACAAGGATCATAGGCTTTTTTTGTTTGATGTTTCTTTACATTTTTTAAAAAATACCTTTTTCCATTTTTCCAAACAAGAAGTGATTTCTGACATTCTGGATTTGGGGGTTTGGGGGGGGGGTCTTTTTTTTTTTTTTACCTTTGGGTAGTCATTCAGCTGTGGAGTGTCTGGACTATACAGCCTACCCTACAGTTCATTGCCTTGCGTCACCTGATTCTTGGTCACTTGCTGACTGTACCATAGGAGAGCCTCCTCCCCACTGTATTCCACTAGTATCATGAACGTAGACCAGATTGAGAGAGAGTGAATGGCTCAAATAATTCAGTTCAGTTCCATAGCCCAAAGCGAGGAAGTACCAGTTAGTTAGTTTAGTTAGTTGCACCTTTTTCCTAAATCGAACCTAAGTGTCCTCACAAAGAGGCTTTAAAAAGTACAATTTTATAATATAATAATAATAATAATAAATTTTATTTTATATACCGCCTTCTAAATCAGGGCGGTGAACAACAGGAAATAACAATACAATTTACAAACCAAATAAAATACTTTAAAAACAGTTCAATAAAATAATAAAAATAACATGTCGCGAACGATGCTGAATGGAGGGGGGGGAAAGAATTACTGGTCATGGTTAAGCTTGTTCAATATAATGGTTTTTTTAACCCTTTCCTGAATTGAGGTAGGGAGGTTGCTGAACGGAGCTCGAAGTGGCAGCGGTTCCAAGTTGGGGCTGAGATGAAAAAGCCCTAGGGTGGAATTATATTTCGCCTCTGAACTCTTAACAAGAGCTGCCCGGAGATCGAAGTGCGTCGGCGGATTGTACGGAGAGGGGGTCCTCCAGGTACCCTGGGCCCACCATTTTAGGGCTTTATAGGTAATTACCAACATCCTTTATTGCGCCTGGAAGGATAGGCAGCCAATGTAAGTCTTTAAGGACTGGATTTATATGACTGGCCCTGCATTGCAGTGACCTAACGGGCTGCCATATTCTGCACAATTTTGCAGCTTTCCGGTTATGGTACAAGTGTTCCCATGTGAGCGCATTGCAGAAATCAAACTGAGAGGTTACCAGGGCGTGTACAACACCCTGGTACAATTATTTTTTTATTGTACTTATTTAAAATTACTATTTATTTTTTACTATATACTATAAAACTATCACATTAGATAACAACAATATAAATCATTAATATATCTCAGCGGTATCTAGACGCCGATATCGCCCCGTCACGTACTAGGGGTTGGCAGGATCGCTCCATACCGGCCTCACCCCTAGAACATGACGGGGGTGTAATGATGGCGGCGCCCTGTACACACGGGGGGCCACAATGATTACGTCACACACGCGTGCCGCCGCCAAATGGAGCAGCGCGCGTTGGTGCCTTGCGCGGGCTGTACGGCACTTGTGGCCACCACTTGTCAGCAGCAACGGAAGAGCTTCGACGGAGCTCCTTCTGCTGCTTTCACTAAGCGTGGCCTTTTTAAATGGCCGCACCAGCAACACAAGGAGAAAGGGCCTGAGCGGCCCCTTTCTCTTATTCCTTGCCGCTGTCGGGGTGTCCTTGGGGCTTGAAGCCCCAAGGACAACCCTTTCCAGGCTGTGGGAAAGTGGGCTTTTGCCGCTTCCCAGCAGCCTGGAAAAGCGGCGGATCAGGGCCTCAGGGCTGCTGCTGTGGCCTGTACACTGCCTCTGTTAAAAATATAAAACCATTAAAAACATATCCCAAGTTCCAATCCTATACTCTAACTGTCATAGGTGGTTAGTATCCCCAGACTACCATTATTTAGCAGTGTGTGTGTATATATTTATATTAATGAACCATAATCCATTTCAGCTTCTGCCTACCTTTACGATGTCCATTGAAATGGAAGAGATAAGCAGTACCCAGTGACAGTTATAGATCTCCCAGAGTCTTAATGTACAATTCAGTTGATAATGTTGAAGGCAAGAGTGGTCAAGGTCATATAGTGTCAAGTGTTGCGTCTATAGATTAAGAAGTTTTCTCTTTTCTCAAGCATGATTGGATCCTGGGGTTTCTCTGTTGGACGTATGCCCTTGTTGGTAAGGCTGTATCACTCCCATTCAAGTGGACAGCACAAAGAAAAACAAAGGCTGAAATGTCTGATGATTCATCAGTATACTTGAAATAAAACTGTGCACCTTTGCTAAAAAGAAAAAAGAAAAAAAGCTCTATTCCAGTATTATTATGCTATCTTTTGAGGATCCAGTGCTATTCAATTGCTTTAATCAAATATTCAGTTGTTTTATCTCTCTCTCGCTCTCTCTCCCTCTTTGTGTGTGCTTTTGTATGTGCATGTGTGCATCTGTACAAACATATAACAACAACTGAGTGACATCTTCAAAAATAAGTGGCTATAATCACACAAGACAAAGTGTTTACGGTTTGGAATAAGGACATTAAGGAATTTATATGGAAAGGAAAAAAGGCAAGAATTAAAATGCAAGTGTTGAAAAAAGACAAACGAAACGGGGGCTGTGCACTTCCAGATTTAAAAATGTATTATTGGGCATGTGGTCTGGTTTGGATATCAGATTGGATAAAGGCTGTGGACACAAAATTGTTAAGTTTAGAATCGTGCAACATGAGATTTGGATGGCACGCCTACCTTTGGTACCAGAAACAACAAGTAAACATAGATTTTTTCCATCACGCTATTCGAAAACCCCTAATGAAAATATGGAATGTAGTAAAAAAAAGATATTATCAAAAAATACCAATATGGGTCTCAACGCAAGAGGCTTTTTTTGGTAGATGGACAGAAGGTACAAAATGGCTAAGGTACAAAGATATATTAAAGACAAATGTAAGAGGAGAAACAGAAATAAAATCTAGAGAAGAATTGGAACAGGAAGGTAAAGATATTCACTGGTTCGGATACTTGCAGATAAAATCCAAATTTAATCAAGATAAGGAGAAGGAGGGATTTGAAAGGAAAGAAAATGAAATAGACAAGTTAATATGGGGTAAGGAAAAAGGCAAGATAGCGAATTTATATAAAACACTTATTAGTTGGGAATTAGAATGTGAAACTGTAACAGATTGTATGACGAGATGGGCGCAGGATATTGGACATCCAATTAGTTTGGATGAATGGGAAAACTCTTGGAAAAAAAACCATGAAATTTACAGGCGCGCAAGACCTTAAAGAAAATTATGTTAAAGTATACAACAGATGGTACTTCACACCGGCTATAATGGGGAAAATCAACAAACAATGTAATGATAGGTGTTGGAAGTGCAGACTGGAGAAGGGTTCATATTTTCATATGTGGTGGGGATGTAGAGAAATTAAGAAGTTTTGGGATAAGATTCATTGTATGATACAGAGTATATTGAACATAAAATTTCCCATGACTCCAGAGTTGTATTTATTAAACATGACTGGTTTTTTAGGAAAGGAAATAGAAAAGCTTTATTGGAAAATCATCTTGTACTTTATAACGGCCGCCAGAATAATTTTGGCAAGATATTGGAAAAATGAAAAAAATACCTGACATAGAAGATTGGATACAAAAAATAATGGATTTAAAAGAAATGGACAGACTTACAACAATATTAAATGACAAAAAAGAAGATAAAAATTGGAAGCGATTAGAGGTCTTCCTAAAAGAATACAGTACTGGAAATTGAATGAGTAAATATACTACTGTGATGAGTCACAGGGAGAGTTAAAATATAAACATAAATATTAAGGATTTGAGTGGAAGTATACATTATATGGAAACATAGAGCAAGGAAGAGAAATCATTACACTTGTGAATATGGTAATCTGCATGGAGCAACAAGTATCAAAATGCGATGTAAATGGAAAAATTCGGTTTTGTAACAATGACTTATTGTCACTGTTAATTTAATTAATAAAAATTTAATTTAAAAAAAAACAAAAAAAATAAGTGGCTATTATCTTAGCCCCTCTACCTCCAACATTTGTACTGACACATAGTTCAATGTTTTCTGTATCTTTTCAGTAATGTATTCAACAGCTTCTGCTTGGCTTAGCCATTCATTGGGGTGGCAATGTCATACTGGGCAAAATGAGACTGTACTCATCATGGAGTACAGAAAATGTATTGCTGTTGTACTGGTCAAAATAAAAAGGGCTTAGTGTTGAAGGAAATTTGAGGGCAATATTTGTAATAGATCTCTGCATAATGGCCTCAGAAATGTTTTGGTTTTGTGTGTGTGTGTTGTAACACTGCCTGTTGCAACTGGAGACTGAAGTGTGGTTTTCCTGTGAGATTCCCTTTTGTTCCCTTGTGATACTGTTTTAAACACTTAGAAAATCACACAAAAGAGTAAAATCAGTCGGGTGTGGAACAAAAGCACCCTCTGACTGTCCCAAGACATCCCATGACTGGAAGTTCAGAAGACAATCACCCCTATTTGATTCCTCAGTGGCCCATTTCAGTGACCCATTAAATACGAGATTTTGTGTCCCATGAGGAGAGTTACATTTTCCAACTCAGCTCCTCATGTGTCTGGCACATGCTTTCTAGCTTGAGTTTATTGCCCTGTATAGTTTCAGTTTGGAAGAATATTATATGAGACAAAGTTCAGCTCAGTTAAATTGTGTGCAGAAAGGTTTAAGATAATACAATATGATATCATATTATAATTTTTCTTTAAAATATTTTGGATTTAGAGTATGATCTGAGTAATGAGGGGTGAAAACAACAAAAGATTATTATATTCTTTTAACCATCCGATTGATTTAAAGCAATAAGCTGCTTCTCCAGATGCATGTTAGTGTTAATGAAAATTAACACATTAAGCTGAATGGAAACTAGACAAAACCCACTCCTTTTTACTTTTGGAAATTCCCAAAAGTAAAAAGGAGCGGGTTTTGTCTACTTTCTGTTTGGGTTAATGTCACATTAACCTCATTGTGTGTGAAAAACTACACACTTTTGTGGGTTTTTTCTGGTTTTTAAATCCTGTTTCTGCATGGGATTTTTGCCATTTGCCCCCATGTGATAAACCTGCTGTATATACAGTATTCGGTAATCCATGCTAAAGGAATGCAGTGGCTCAAATGGTTAAGATGCTGCCTTTGTTAATTGCAAGATCAGCAGGTTGGCAGTTTGAGGCCTGGGTACTGAATGATGGGGTGAGCTCCCATCACTATTCCCAGCTTCTGCCAACCTAGCAGTTTGAAAGCATGCAAATGCAAGTAGATAAATAGGTACCACTTCAGTGGGAAGGTAAACAATGTTCTGTACAATCATGCTGGCCACATGATCAAAGAGTAGTCTCTGACAATGCTGGCTCTTTGGCTTAGTAACAGAGATGAGTACCGCCTCCTATGGTCAGACACGACCTGACAACCTTTTCAATGAGAATACCTTTACCTTTAACGCAATCCATGCTTAACATAGTGAAACTAATTTCTGAGTAAAAATGCATAGGATTGTGTGTGTGTGTGTGCGTGCGCGCGCGCACACGCCTTCAGGTTGCTTGTCAACATATGACACCCCAATGGATTTCATAGGGTTTTCTTAGGCAAAGAAAACCAGAGGTGGTTTTGCCAGTTCCTTCTTCTGAAATATTGTCTTCAGTCCCTGTATTTAGTGGCAGTCTCCCATCCAAGTATTAATCAACTGACCTTGTTTAGCTTCCAAGATCAGATGGGATCCATTGTCTTTAAGATATTTAGCCATCCTACTGTTGGGGAAACACTTTTCTGTCCATAATAATTTTGACACATCACCTCAACTAGCATATAATCTGTTAAATATACAGGGCATGCTGGCTGAGTATTCATTATTCCTTCAAAGTTTCTGGCTTTCATGGTTTCACAGATCACACCAAAAACATGAAGAGGATCATAAAGATCCGGGAACAAGAAGTTTAATGAAATGTGAGCATGTCTTTAGGGAAGGGATGGGGAAGCCTATGGCCCTCCAGATGTTTTGTCTCTGCAGCTCCCTTGATCTTTCACTGTTGCCTATGGGGACTAGTGCTGATGACAAGGAAAGTCTAGCAATATCTGGAGGGCCACACTTTTCCTGCTACTACGTTAGTTCAGACATTGCACTTGGTGCTGTGGAGAACACATTATTTGATGCTTTCCACTCTTAAACACTGCATCATTGGGGATAGATATCATTGATAACTATGAAGTATTGTGCATTACACAAGATCCCTGCAAGTAATTTTGGTTCTGAATGTTCAAATCTTAAACATATTTATACAAATGGAAACCCCACTGGATCCAATGGGATATATTTCCTAGTAAATATGCTGAGGATATTGACCTCGTAGAAATGACATAAGCCCATTTAAAATAATGCCTGAGCACCAACTCAAAACAGAAGCAAGTGGGAAAGTTCCAGCACTGGTGGTGTGATTCTACAAGTGGTCTTGTTTTCACATTTGCTGGTGCCCAATCTCAGATGTTTATCACACTATGCTCTTAAAGAGGTACTATTCCAGTGTGACTCCTCTAGCTGCCTCCTGTTGCATGCTGGGATTGGCAGTTTTAAGGAGGGGTATTTAGAATTCTCAGGCAGAGAAGTTCAGCTCCTTAAAACTGCCAATCCCAGTATGCAACAGGAGGCTGCTAGAGGAGTCACACTGGAATAGTACCTCTTTAAGAGCTCGTCTGATAAACACCAGAGAAATGCAAGAGCAGGGCAACTGGCTTCAGCTGGGTGATTGCTTCAGGCAGTGGATTCTGAGAACACCACCTCCATCCTAGCAGGAGTCTTGGTGCTTTGGAGACTGGGTGTTGCTGCTCTGCAGCAGGAGGGGTGGAACCTTGGCTGTTGGCTATCTCCACCTCCTCCTTATCAGAAGGAGTGCCACCACCATGTTGTTCTCCCTTGCAATAAGTATATCTCCTCTTCCTTTTCTATTCTTGGGCTGATGTGGATGTGAGTGTCATATCTTTCTCCCTTCCAGGTGGGCATTTGCTTATTTTTCCCCCCTAGATCTGAAAACTTTTTTATTCTGCTGTTTGAATTGTAGACATAACAGTTTCCATGCCAAGCAAAGCTACTATTCACTATCAAGCCATCCTTCCCCAAACAGCTAACTGCATCATTGCAGTCACTCTTTAATGGAGGTTGGAACAGAAATGAATATTTAATGGAGTTTCACAAAGATGAATAAAAAATATCTGTGAATGAAGGACTTACATCAAAAGCCCTCATTGTCTGTCAGGGCTGTACCTAATCCATTTTCCCTTGTGGAGGAAGATGACTACTTAATTAAAGAAGCAATTGTGCTTGACTTCAAAACTGAACATACTATTTTTGAAATATCCACTGAGCATAATTTAGTGAAAGTTGAGAGCTTCTCCAATTTCACTGATTGCAGGGGAGGGATTTAAACAAGTTCTTAAACTCTAATTGAAATAAATGATATTTAAAAGAGCATAAATAATCCTCAATTGAATATATTTAACCATTCAACTAAAACAAAAGTTTGAAAAATTTAATCATATAAAGAAGATTATATAATTTATGTTAGGATATATAATAGAAAGGAAATGTATTAACAATTTCTAATTTTGTAATTCCTTTCTTCATTCCTGTTATGGTTTCAGAATTTTTCTCAAAGTAAACTCTTCTTTCTTTTTGCTTTTTGATTGTTTTTCCACTGTGGTAGTACAATGTTTAAATAGGAGGTTGAGTTTTTTGTTCCCAATGCTTTTGTGCTCAAATATATGCATGTATATTGTAAAGAAATTTCAGTGGTGTTAGCAGAGCTGGCTAGAAGCTTGTGCAAATTAACAATTAAGAGACTTAATGAAGCTATTGGGATATGTCCCATAATTGGAATATCTTTATTAAGCACAATAAATACTATTTAATAATTGTCATATTACAAAGGAATAAACCTTTCCTGACAGCTTTAATAAAAAGCATGACAAAAAAGGATAGGTGTGAAGAACCTTCCAATTAAAAAGATTGTATGTACAGCGCTGTGTAAATTTACAGCGCTATATAAATAAAGGTTAATAATAATAATAAGAAGAAAAGAATTACAGTGTTCATGAAAGCTGGGCACTGTTAACTTAAATGAAGATTGGTCAAAAGGAGCATAAGCAACTCATATCCTCTATTTATAGTCCAAATAAAAGTATAGGCAAATATTAGGTTATTATTGCTCAGTGGTAGATGCCACTAATGTTATTATGAATCAATGAAATGATGAACTAGCCCTAATTTGTCTAACCAGTGGATCATGGCTATTGCTTCTCTACCTGCAATAGCTATGGATTTTAAACTCTGACTTATACTGCAAATACCCATGTTTCATATATATATATATAATCTCAGAATGTTCATTTCATAAAAGTTAGAGTACATTAGCTAACTGCTGATGCTGTAATTCTCCATATATGTCTCCCAAAAATGTGATCCCCAGTGATAAGTTTCCTTTGGGGAAAGGTCATTAAATACAATTCATTTTGAATCTTACAGATACTGTATGTGTGTACACTTAATCTGTTGCCTACATTTTGGAAATTAGATTATTTAGTCAGTGGAAACGGATTCTTAGTGGCCTTTCAGTAGCTAAGAAATCTATATTGCAGCAGAGGAAGGGTAAATGCCCATTATTCAGTGGACTAAATATTTGTCCACTCTAGGGATGTGGTGGCTTAGTGGTTAAGATGCCAGTTCTGACAATCTAACATCGGAAGGTTGGCAGTTTGAGGTAAGAGTACCCCATGATGGAGTGAGCTCCTGTCACTAGTCCCAGCTTCTGCCACCCTAGCAGTTTAAAGCATGCAAATGCAAGTAGATAAATAGGTCTTTGGCTCTGGTGGGAAGGTAAAAGCATTTGGTGCAGTCATGCTGGTCACATGACCACCAGAGTAGTCCTTGGACAATGCTGGCTCTTTGGTTTAGTAATGGAGATAAGCCTCACCCTCTACATTCGGTTACGAGAAGACATTCATATCAAGGGATTACCTTGATCTTTACTTTTTATTAAACAATAACAACAACAACAACAGCATATAGATATGCACCCCAAACCCCAGCCCTGGCACGATTAGAAACATTTGTTCTGTCAGAACTTCCAGTTGGGACATGGCTCCTCGCTGAACGGACATCAGACAGCTCTGAGGTCGTCCTGATCAGTGGAGGGTTTGGGAACTCAAAAATTCCCATTGAGTTCTCAGAACTCTTCCCCAGAGAAGGGAGGATCAGAGGGGGCTCAGATACGTCCACTTGCAAAGGAAACAGAAGTAAACCCATGGGCGAAATGCGAGGAGAAAAGCAGGGATGTAGAGCCTGTGAGAGTAATCCACGCCCATGGACCAATCTTTAATGGGAAGCCCTAGGCTTCTCATACAGAGGTTCCAGCCAGCTTTTTTTTTAGATTGTGTGACTAAATATAAGGAAGAAATAGAAATCGACGCTGATCTATTCATCTCCAGAAAATAACTGCTGTTAATTGACCTTTAATACGTGAATTGAAGAGAGAAATCTTTTACACTAAAGAATAACTTACGGGTTGCTTTTGACCAAGAAGAAATTTCTGGACAATATTTAGGAAATAAATATGTGATATTGGGGAATTCAGAAGTAGAGTAAAATATAGAGACTAGACTGTTTAGATTCTGAGAATTTATTCTTTATGAATTTTGAGAAACAGTTTTTGGCAGATTGGTATTTTGGAAACAACAGTTCCTCAGGAGAAAACGTGTGCTCCCCTTCTTCCTCGTTTTCATTTGTAGAGAATCTCTGAGGAATAACACCAATAGTGGAGGACAGAGTCTGTTTGAGAAGAGACGAAGTGTAATATTGGTCCTTTATATGGGTTTTTTTTTCTGGCTTACTTTTCTCCTATCCCTCCCTGCATGATAAATGGATTGAGACTTTTTATGGTTTGGGTTATTGGATTGCAACTTCAAAAAAACGTGAGGAGAAATAGTCCGGATAAAAGGCGAGACGGACAAGTAAACGGAGGGATATAGTTTTAAGAAAAAGAGTCGCCAGGTGTGGGCTATAAGTGAATAATTGAACTATCCTTGAAACTCACCGGTCAGAAAGGGTGGCATTGGCGGAGGAGGAGGATGTCAGAGGACGGAGCCTGGAACTGTGGAGGACTGAGTGGTTGGTGGAAAAGAGTGGGACTCCTAGAGAGGTCCGCAGCATCACCGGATCTGACGTGGAGGGAAAGGAAGAAGGAAGAAGACTTGGAGGACTGGGAGCAGACAATGTGCAAGACAGAGTAGCAATGGGAAAAGATTTGGTGTTGAGAGACGAAGAAGAAAGCAGGAACTAATAGAAGAGGCTGTAAGAGACAGTCAAGTAGGAAAATATAGACTGTGAATACTGTTCATTTATTATAATGGAGAGAAGGTACTGGTGTGGAGGTTGGGTTATCTGTTATATACTGCTGTTCTGGGAACCAGAACAGATATTTGCCTGGGGAGGGACAGTAAAAATAGAGTGGTTTGAAGGAATGAACTTTGGGCAGAAGTAATTAACAACATATAAAAGTATCATAAAGTCCTAGTATAGCCCTTGCCTAGGTTTCTATATCCCCTATGTGATTTTCTTTTTACTAGAAGAACTAAGTGTTGGTAATATAGAGTACTGATTACGACTATTGTTTAATATTGTAGATATTTTTGTATTTTGGTGGGTTACTCAATTGATCTGGGGGGAATTTAGATAATGAACACAAGGAAACAGACACAGAAAGGGATTTCTCAGAGTCAGAGAAGATTGTCATTGGAAAAAGATAAAGTGTCAGATATGAACGAATTAATTTTGGAAAAAATAGAAAAATTAAATTTGAATATGAACAGTTTGGCAAAAGATTTGATGAATAACTGGTCAAAGGAACTAACTAACTTTAAGAAAGAAATTAAAAACGAAATCCGAGACGATCTGAAGGAGATTAATCAAACTGTGGACAAACTGAATATTGAACTACAAAGGACTAGACAAAAAGTGGATATTCTAGAATTTTGAAATGAAAAATTGGAGAATGAAGTGACTAAAATCAAAAATAAGGAAGATATTGAACTGGACAAGAAAGCAATTTTGGCCCTGAAGTTGAAAGAAAAATCTGTGAAAATTAGAGGAATCCATGAGCAAAAAGATGAAAATCTTTACAAAAAATTAGCTGAGGCAATTGCAATTTTTTTAGAGAGAGACACTGAAACTTTTAAAAATGAGATAGATAAATTATACAGAGTGAATTCTTCGGTGGCAAGACAAAAAGGTTTGCCTTGTGATGTTGCGGTCTTCTTTGTACGAAAATCAATGAGAGACAAATTTTTGAATTGGCATAATAATAATAATAATAATAATAATAATAATAATAATAGGATTTCCATTTCCATTTCAATATGAAGGGGTTGAAGTGAAAGTATTAAAAGATATCCCAGGCAGATTGCTACAGAAGAGAAGAGATTATAATGCCTTAACCTCCTTTTTAAGAATTGAAAAAATTTCTTACAGATGGGAAATCCCGGAAGGTCTTACTTTCTGGTGGAAGAAGAAAAGAATTAGAATATTCTCTGTAGAACAAGCAAAAGCCTTTCTGATGCAAATGAAAAAGGATAATTCAATGAAGAAAGAAGGAACAGATGAAAGTGGAAGTGGGAGAATTAGTACCAGTAACTCTGTTATAGATCTTGGTAGTGAAAAGGACCAAATGGAATAAGACCTGCAAGGAATACAGGGAGCAGGTCTGGAATTTGATGGTCAAGACCTATTACAAGAAGAAATTAGACTGAGAAGGGAAGAATTAGAAGACAGAGAATAGTTTTAAAGTTTAAAATTGTTTTTTCGGGAACAGTAATAGAGTTAGAACACTTTTGATTTCCTTTCAAAACCTTTTTGTCTTCTTGTTTTTTATCTGAATTTTGACAGAATAAAGCTTTAAAAATATTTGTGAGTAAATCGTTGTGAGTGTATTCAGGAGATACATTTTGGAAGATGGCACAATATCTAAAATTCATAACTTGGAATGTTCAGGGACTAAATACTCCCCAGAAAAGAAAAAAGGTATTTCATTACCTACAAAAGTTAAATTTGGACTTAATATGTTTACAGGAGACAAGAATAAAAGAAAAAGACAAAAAAAATCTAAGATGTATAAAAATAGGCCAACTTTTTACAGCTAATTATAAATTCAGAAAAAAAGGAGTAGCAAAATATGTAAATCCAAAACTTGACCCAAGAGAAATATATATTGACAAAGATGGATCTTATGTGATAATTGAAATATTGAATAAAGGACAAAAAATGTTGATAGTAGGTGTATATGGTGCACTAGAGAACAAAAATAAGTTTTGTAAAGTATTAAAAGACAAACTTCTACAATTAGAACACAAATCTATAATATTATTCGGTGATTGAAATGGGGTAATTGATCCAACTTTGGATAGATTTTCAGAAAAAAAAGAAGAAAAAATTTCAGGCAAAACTACCCAAAGAATTTTTTGATTTAAAAGAGTCATTACAAGTTGAAGACACATGGAGAATGAAATATGGGAATAGTAGAGACTACACTTTTTCCCCCAACCCACATAAAACCTGGTCTCGGATTGATATGATTTTGATGTCAACATATCTAAGTTCAAAAATCCAAGAAGTTAAGATTTTACCAAGATTGTTGTCGGACCATAACCCTGTTCAACTAAATTTAATTGATGGGGAAAAAATGGAATATAATTGGAGATTGGATGCAAAACTGTTACTAAAAGAGGAATTTGTGAAAGAATTAAATGCGGTAAGACGGAGCTATTTTGTTGAAAATTTAGAGAACGGGAAGTCGATACAAATTGTTTGGGATTCACATAAAGCTGTGGTTAGGGGTGGATGATTAAAAGATTAGCTGAAATTAAAAGGGAAAAGAAAGAAAAATTCTACAATCTAAATAGAGAATTAAAAATAAAAGAAGATTTCTTGAAAAGATATCCAAAGAACAAGGAAATATCTTTGGAGATTAAGTATCTGCAAAAACAAATATCAGCATTATTAGTTGAAGAGATGGGGAAAAAATTGAAATTTGTGAAACAAAAATATTTCGAATCGGCAAATAAAGTTGGAAAATTATTAGCATATCAAATTAGGAAGGAAAAAACTAAAAGAAGTATTGTAGCAATAAAAGATGGAGGGAAAACAATCACAAATCAAAATAATATTAAGAAATTATTTGTACAATATTTCACGGAGTTGTTTAAGGAACCAAACATAAATAAGAATAAAATTCTAAAGTATTTGGAACAGCAAAAATTAAAGGAATTAACAGAGGATGAAATAGAATTATTGAATCAACCGATAACGACACAAGAATTATCAGAAGCAATAAGTAGAAGTAAAACAGGGAAATCTCCAGGACCAGATGGTTTTGTGAATGAATATTATAAAAAGTGCCGAGAATACATTGAAACCCCATTATTACAAATTATGAATGAAATCAAGAGAGGTGATGTCCCACAGGCCTGGTTACAATCAAACATCAATTTAATACTTAAAGAGGGGAAAGATTTGACATTAACTCAAAGTTATAGACCCATAGATCTACTAAATACAGATTACAAGTTATTTGTTTCTATATTGGCTGAAAGAACTAAAAAAGTGCTGATGAATTGGATTAATCTGGACAAAGCTGGCTTTTTACCAAATAGGATGATAAAAAATAACATGAGATATCTGATAAACCTAATAGAAATTCACCAAAATAAAATAGATAAAAAACTTGCTATGATTTTTATTGATGCAGAAAAGGCATTCGATAACGTTTATTGGCAATTTTTGTTTGAATTAATGAGGAAATTAAAATTTGGTGATAAATTTCAAGAATGGATAGAAGCAATATATAATGAGCAGGAGGCAAGAATTTGGATAAATGGAGAAAGAACAGAACCATTTAAAATTTGCAGAGGTGTAAGACAAGGCTGTCCCTTGTCCCCACTGTTATTTATATTAATGTTGGAAATTCTGTTAAACAATATCAGAAGAAATCAATGGATAAAAGGTTATAAATTGCATGGAGAAGAATATAAGCTGAGGGCATACGCAGATGACCTTGTCTTAACTATAGCTAATCCAAATGAATGCATAGAAATGTTAATGGAAATTTTACGGAAATTTGGTAAAATAGCCGGCTATAAAATTAATACAGAAAAGACAGCAGTATTATCAATGAATATGACAACGGAGAAATTAAATAATTTGAAAGAAAGAACAGGCTTTCAAATTTAAAAAATGGTAAGATATTTGGGAATTAATATCACGACAAAAAATACAGAACTTTTTGGGAACAATTATGAAAAAAATTGGAAAGATATAAAAATAGATCTTAATAGATGGAGAAAAATAGGTACAGTATTTCATGGATAGGAAAAATAGCTATGCTCAAAATGTCAATATTACCAAAATTGGTTTTTCTTTTCCAAAGCTTGCCAATTATAACAAATGATACACCATTTCAAATTTGGGAATGTGAACTTTCAAAATTTATCTGGAATGACAAAAAACCTAGGGTTAAAATGAAAATTTTATATGATTTAATAGATAGAGGAGGATTGGCTTTACAAATTTGAGATGATACTACTCGGCATGTGTTTTGAATTGGATATTTGATTGGATTAGATTTGATGATAAAAGAAATATAAATTTGGAAAAAATTGATCTAAAATTTGGCCTTCATGGTTATTTGTGGTATGATAAAGTCAAAGTGGATAGCAATTTCAATAATCGTTGGATTATAAAAATACTGTTAAAAACATGGAGTAAATATAAAATTTTGGTTTGCAAAAATTTCATTATGGGCATCCACGAATGAAGCCTTTTTTAGAAGAGAAGAATTTAATTTAGAAGGTTGGGTAACATATAAAGATATCACAAAATTGGGAAAAGGAGAAAGAATAGTGAAATCACAGGAGGAGTTAAAAGAAGAAGGATATGCTATAAATTGGTTTGCTTATAGACAAATTAAAGAAAGGTTTCTGAAAGATAAGAAAGAAATTGGAATTGGTGAAGGCTTGGTTGAAGTAGAAAAAATAATAAAACAGCCAAAAAAATAAATTTCAAATTTGTATCAATTAATAGTGAGATATGAATTAGAAGAAGAAACAATTAAGGATTATATGATAAAATGGGCAAAAGATCTAAATGAAGTAATCCAATTAGAGGAATGGGAAAGACTTCGGAAAACAAAAATTAGATTCCAGGTTGGGAGCGGCAGCCTGATGGACGTGTTTTCAGGAGTCTCTGAAACAGTCCTCCACAAGAATGTTTTCTCCCCCATAAATGCCAGCACGGAGGGAGAAAAACTTTAGGCATGGCATTGCCTAAACGAAGAAGCTCTGCCAGCCCTGGTATTGTTTGCTTCTACCTCTCCTAAAAACAGAGGGGGAGAGGCAAGCAAAGGGGTTTAGAGCATCACCATTCCTGTGAAAAGCCAAGGCACAAGAGCTGTCCCCAATTTTAACAAAGAAGAAGTGGAGAAATCAAGAATATTGTTGATAAAACCTCTGGAGACTGAAAAGATAAGATATCTTCAGTTGAGACCTCACTACGAGGAGAAATAGAGCCAAGGACAGTGGCACCAGCGTGAGTAACCTGCTCAAAAAGAACTGTATATCCACCTCCTTTAAGACTGTCTTATTCTGTTAATTGGCACATATCTGGGAGGCTGAGATAAGAGATAAGAGAAACAAACTGACTTTCTAAATCTGAACAACAGCTAATGTAAATTGGAAGTTTTATAGATAAAAGGAATTAAAAATGAAGTTTGTTTGAAAGGAAAACACAGCTGTGAGTGTTTCATACCCAAACAGCTGAGAGAAATCAGCTGTGCAGAAGGGGAAAGAGAACAAAAAGCGAAAGCTGAGAAAGAAATTTAAAGAGACAGTGGAGAGAACAGAGAGACTTAAAGAGACAGCAGTGAAAAAACAGTGGAGAAGACCCAAGGAAACAACTGAGAGAGAGGTGAAATTCAAGGAGATAGAGAAAAGAGCAGAGGCCAAAGCAGTGGGGAAGACCCAAGGAGACAGTGGGGAGAGTGGAGACCAAAGCAGTGAGGAAAACCCAAGGAGACAGCGGAGAGAGCAGAGGCTAAAGCAGCGGGGAAGTCCCAAGGAGTCAGTGGGGAGAGCGGAGGCCAAAGCAGCGAGGAAGACTCAAGGAGACGGAGGGGAGAGCAGAGGCCAAAGCAGCGAGGAAAACCCAAGGAGACAGCGGAGAGAGCAGAAACCAAAGCAGTGGGGAAGACCTAAGGAGTCAGTGGAGAAAGGAGCCTAAATAAAGAGGAAAATCTAAGGAGAAAAGCAGAGGAAGATCAAAAGAGACAGTGGGAAAGTGGTAAGATTGGGCAACTCAACCACATTAAAATGTATACAAGGAAAGCAAAGCAAGATTCAGCCTTACATAGGATACCATCATGGGAATCAACTTCAAAGCAATCAGATCAGACGTCCTTGTTAGAAGAATTGAAAGAACTGTACTATGAGATAAAAGAAGATATTAAAGCAACACAAAGGGATATGGCAGCAATGAGAAAAGAAATTAAACAAGAGATAAGACAGGAAATAAGATCGGAACTGAAGGAAACTCTAAGTAAGACAACAGAAGATCTAAAAAAGATGGAAAAAATATGGGGAAAAATGAAGAAAAAAACGGATAAAATTAACAGGAGAGTGATGGATATTGAACAAAATAATGAGAAAGACTTAGACGAAAGCAATACAAGATCTAAAACAAAGAGAGAACTGTATTAAGATAAGAGGACTGAAAGAGAAGGAAAACGAGGATCTGTATGAATATCTGACACCCCACTTAGCCGATTATATAGGAACAGACCCAGATCAATTCCAATGGGAAATAAGTAAAATGTTTAGGATTAACTCAAGGGTGTCCAAGCAAAGGAAATTGCCCAGGGACATAACTATTTCTTTTACACGGAAAAAAACTAGAGACGAATTCATTCATCTGAGTTATGAAAATAAACTTGAAATAGATGGAGAAAAACTGATCGTATTTAAAGATATACCTGTCAGAATTTTAAGGAAAAGAATGGACTATAAACCATTTGTTAATCTACTAAAAAGAAACAACATAAATTACAGATGGGAATGATTAGAAGGAATTACCTTTAGATTCAAATCAGAATTATTTAGAATCAACTCAGTGACAAAAATGAAGGACTTTATTAAAAAGAATCATGAAGTACTGGAAAAAAGATCAACAGAATTGGAAGAGGAGGAGAATAAGGAAGAGGAAGAAAAGAGAAAAGACGAGAAAGAAGAGGGATTAGTGGAAAACACAACAAAGTAAAATAAATTTTAAAATGCAGAAAATCAAAATATTATCTTGGAATGTGAGGGGCATGAACTCCCCGCAGAAACGCAAAAAAGTATTTCATTATCTAACCAAACAAAAACTTGATGTTATCAGCTTGCAAGAAACGCATATAAATAAGAAAGATACTCGTTTGTTAAAGAATAATAGATTAGGAAAGGAATTTATAACAGCAAGTTCCCAAAGGAAGAAAGGAGTAGTTATTTATGTAAATAATAAATTTAAAGCCGAAAACATTTTTTTAGACGATGATGGGAGATATATTGGTATTGAAGTCAACTTCTTAGAAGGGAAACAACTGATAGTGGGAATCTATGCCCCACTAGATAGGAAAGAAGGTTTCTATGAAAAGTTGAACTCAGAACTTAGAAATTACAACTATGATAAAGTGGTAATAATGGGAGATTGGAACGGCGTTATCAATCCAGAATTAGATCGTAAATCGGAAACAAAAATTAGAAAAACACAAGGAAAACTTCCACAAGCTTTTGAGAAATTAGTAGATGAACATGCATTGATAGATGTTTGGAGATTTAAATACAAAGGGGCTAGGGATTTTACCTTCTTTTCAGAAAGACACAAAAGTTTATCTAGAATAGATTTCTTTATGGCCTCTAAAACACTCTGTAAAGATATAACTTCAATGGATTCTCAACCCAGAACTATTTCGGATCACAATCCTATTGAAATTGTTATAAATTTAAAACCAGTTGAACTTCGGTGGAGATTGAACACTTCCCTTTTATTTAAAGAAGAAATTCTGAAGAAAGGTAAAGAAATGTTAAAATATTACTTCCAAGAAAATTCAAAAGATGACATCGACATAACTGTAGTCTGGGAAGCATCAAAAGCCGTATTACGAGGATTCTTTATCCAACAAAACTCAATTTTGAAAAGAAGGAAAAGAGAAAGACTGAATCTATTATATCAAAAATTACAACAGAAAGAAAAAGAATTGTATGAACAAACTATGAGTAAAATTATCAGCAAGGAAATTAAAACACTTAAAAAACAAATAGAGTTGGAAGAAAACGAAGAGCTACAAAATAAGCTTAGATATATGAGACAAAAATTTTTTGATAAGGCAAATAAGCCTGGTCGATGGCTAGCCTACAGATTAAAAAAACAAAAGGAAAGAAATATCATAACAGAGATTAAGACCAAAGGAGGAAAAATAACAATGAGTCAATCTGAAATTAAGGAGGAATTTAAGATTTTTTTTCTAATTTATATAAAAAACATCAGATATCAAAAGACAAACTAGACAAATTTTTGGATAAGGCAGGCCTAAGGCCATTTGATGATGAACAAAGAAATATCTTAAATGGGCAAATCACGGCAGCAGAGGTAATGGAGGCTATAAAGAAAGGCAAGAAGGGTAAAATCCCTGGTCCTGACGGCCTTCCAATTGAATATTATCAAAAATTCCAGGACGAATTAATGCTGCCACTTAAATCGACATTCAATGCTATTGGGGTTAGTAAATTCCCGGAGACATGGGATAATGCAAACATCACCCTACTGTTGAAAGAAAACAAGGATCCAGTAGACATGAAGAGTTACCGTCCAATATCTCTCCTGAACACAGACTACAAAATTTTTGCCATAATTCTTGCTGAGAGACTGAAAAAAGTTTTAAAAAGCTGGATTCCAAAAGGAAAACAAAAATTAAACGAGTGATAAGTGTTGACATGAGAGAGAATATTTATAAATGAATGTTTAGGTGGTATCTTACCCCATATAAATTGGCGAAGATGTTTAAACGAAATAAAAATCTGTGTTGGAAGTGTCAAAAACATGTAGGAAACTATATGCATATGTGGTGGGATTGTGTAGAGGCGAAAAAATTTTTGGAACAAGATTCACGTAGAATTAATGAAAATATTTAAATTTAAAGAAGACTTGAAACCCAGGATGTATCTCCTGAATATGATAAACAACGATTTGATTGGAAGGAAAGATGAAAAGACCGTATTATTTGCAATTATAGCAGCAAGAATGACATATGCTAAATATTGGAAAAAAGAAGAATGTCCAACAACGGAAGATTGGAAATTGAAAATGACGGAACTGTTTGAGATGGACAAATTAACGAGTTTACTGAAAAATAAATCTCTAGATTTGTTTGAGAGGAATTGGGAAAGTTGGTTAGAATATATGCAAAATGAAAGGAAATAATAATAATAATTAATTTGTTTTATTTATATACCGCTATTCCAAAGATCATAGCGGTGAACAGCAAGTAAGCTAATTAGCAAGTAAGCTAATTTGCCCCCAACAGTCTGGGTACTCATTTTAGCGACCTCGGAAGGATGCAAGCCTGAGTCGAGCTTGGGCCCTTTTGCTGGTCTTGAACTCGCAACGTTGTGGTTAGGAAAGCAGAGGAAAACTAAGGCCCGTTACAGACCGCCCAAAAGGGGAGGTCTTGGGCCTCTGCCGGTTACAGTGCGGAGGAGCCGCAGCAGCCAAACCGTGCGACTCCTCCGCGCTGCAAAAAAAGGAGTGCAGAAATCACACTCCTTCCAGCAACCCAGAAGAGCCGCCGCAAGCGCCAAAGCGCGCACTCGCGACGGCTCTTCCGGGTTTAGACGTCTGGCCGCTGCGCGTCCATTACGTCAAGATGGCCGCACACGTCTGTATAGGGCACCGCCATCTTGCCGTACGGAATATGCGCAAGGGGCAAGGCGCGTCCAGAAGCACCTCCCCTCGCGCGTATTCCTGGTGCAACGATGGCGCCGCTTAGGCCCGTCTGTAAGGCGCCATAGATACACACACACACACACTCATTTATTTATAATTTAGTATCCTCTTTTTGGTAATACTTAAATAGTAATTGGAAGGATATTTATGTAGGAAAACATATATAACTTTGGATTGCGGAGTAGGAACTGCGGAAAATTTCTAATAAAGTCATAATTTGGTGTAAAAATAAATTGTGAAATGAAGATTAAAAGTAATAGGATTTAAATGGATATAATAGTTCAGTAAATAAGGATAGAGAAAGTACAGGAGAAGATATATTTTAAGATGATGTTTCTTTTTTGTTGTTGTTTATTTTTTGTGTTACCATGTTTTCTATGTTTAAGTAATATTGATGTTGATGGATGGATGGTTGTGTATGTTGAAAAAAACTTTTTTAAACCATATATGTGTGTGTGTGTGTGTGTGTGTGTGTGTGTGCATAATATACTAATTGGGAATCCTTCCTAAAGCTTGGAAATAACTAGATCATTAGCTAGCAGAGTTATCACACTCCTCCAGGTTTTCCAATGATGTGGCCTAGCTTACTAGGAAGATATCCAGACAGAGATAATGTTGCTGTTGGCTGATGTATTTGTTAGTGTAGTTCTCAGTTTGTTATTTTAAATAATCAAATGACATTTCTGCTGTCCTCGAGCATTTACTGACAATTCCCACCATCAGCAGCATTTTATTCCCACCCAGGCAGTGTTTTTCCTCCAATTCCAGGATGCATTGCAGCAAAAAATTCCCAAGGAATTTGCATGGTTCAGTACTAGGTTCCTCTGCCATTCTTCCTCCTCCTTGTTGGATGGAAAGGGAGAATCACAAATGTCCCCTTATAACACTTAAGATTTTTGGAACACTGTTCCTTTTTTTGAAAAAAGAAGCCATGCCTATATATGTCACACATCATTCAGAGAGTCAATAGTGATTGAAGGCACTGAAGAGATCTGAATGAGGATCTCACTAATTATGTCATATAGCTGCCTTCAGTTTCCTCCCCTCCCTACTGGCTGCTACAGGTGTTGGAGGCTCCAAATGGATGCAAAAGCAGAGTCAAAATAGAAATTGGTAATAAGCAATGTTCTCAGTTGTGAAAGCTCTTACTTATTGGCAGTAATTTGGAAGAGCACTAGGTTTCCTGATTAATGCTGAAGTCAATTAATTACTCAATGAAGTAAATGAATTAATTTTCAAATCTAACATTCCAGGTTTGACCCTGCCTTATCAGATTCAATCAGGATCATGGGAGTTCTGTAACTACTTCAAGGCATCTCAAAGCAAATACATTTTCAAAGGCTTTTGTGTTCACTGCCATTTGAGCCCTCTACATATTGAGACAAAAGCCTGAATAATGTTAGAGCTAAGAGGGGATTGATAACTGTATAATGCAACACTATTATAGCACAACACTTATTTCTCCACTTTAACTGCTATGGCTGCCTCCTGTGGAATCCTGGGATTTGCAGTTGAAGGAGAGGCATTTAGAATGATCAGCCAAGGAGCTCTTACACTTACAAGTACTATAACAATGGAGTGTGATACTGTCCTGAATCCATTAGCAATGAAATACAGGAATGCAAGGAACGCTTAAAGATTATTCCAGTCATCACAAAAGTAGTTATAACTCTTCAGAAAGCAAGATCTGCTTTAACAAGACCTGTTCATATGTTCAGGAGTGGTGTTCTGTAAACACACAAAAGGGAAAAGCAAGAATGGGCCCACTACTTCTGCTTTCTCAATTTCCAGTGCATAGCTATAGTAGTCTATGCTCTATATGGGGCTGCCAGTAAAGACAGCCCAAAAGCTGCAGCTAGTTCAAAATGTATCAGGTAGATTGTTGACTAAAACTTCATGTAGAGAATATATACTTGAGTATGAATATAAGATACTGTTGATAGCACTGAACACTGTAAACCGTTCGAGATCTCAGTGCTTAAAGAGGGACACAGGAGAGGACCTTCTCTGCTGTGGCCCCTTTGTTATGGGATAACTTTCCCAGAGAGGCCTGATTGAGCCAACATTGGCTACATATTAGTTCCAAGTGAAAACATGACTTTTTATTAAAGCCTATGGGGCCTAACTGATTTTATCGTATTCTACTTGTGTTATGGCTTTAAATTGTTGTGGAATGTTTTAACTGAATTTGATTTGTCAATTTTCAAAATATGTTTTTATTCTGTTTAGGTTATTTCTGACTGTTTCATATCATTATAAAATGGTTCATGCATGTTATTGTATGCTGCCTTATGATATAGGATGTAGTAGTAGTAGTAGTAGTGATAGCTGAAATCCTGTTGGAGGTTCACATAAGAAAACACACTATATTTATGTTGCTATGCAGTGAATTCTGTCCTGATTCCCAAATTTTCCACCTACTGGAAAGTAGCCACTGCAAAGGATGAGAGTCTGTTCCTCTGTTGCTTGGGAAGCAGTTTACTGATGATCTCACCGCCTCTTGTGAGTGATCTCAAGTGTGATAGGCAGAAACAGGACCCATTGCCATTTTCCCTTGCACCAGAGATTACTTGTGTGTGTGTGGGGGGGGGGGGACTAGCATCCAGCTGCTTCTCGATCAACAGGGAAATGGACCCCTTTGATCACAGCAGCTGCTTCCTGGAAAGTGGACATTGGAGCAGGGTCCCCAGTTTAGGGGCTATGTGAGGATCATGAATACAGTCATGAGTATGTAGTTCTAGGTTACACATTCGTAACTCCCCAACAGTATTCCAGCCAATAATAATAATAACTTGTAAATTTTAATAGATAATTAAAATTTCTGTTTTCATCATCTTCCTCATGTTGAAGGTAACTGACTGAAATCAGACCATTTTATATGGAGGCTCTCCATCCAATATAGAATGTTGATTTTCCAGGTTTTAATCCAGTTTTTAATATTTTCTAAGCTGTTTTAATAACTCCTCTCTTTTTTTGGAATGGAAAGTAGAATATAAATTTATTAAATCCAGATATGATTATTACCACCACCATCACCAGGCTTCAGAAGTGGTTGCAGCTCCCCAAGAACAAAAAAAAAAAAAAAGAGAGAACAAAGCAAAGCAAACAGTTACAGATGTTGCTATGTGTGAAATGTCATAACTAATCACTTAACTTTTACCCATTGTCCTGCTGGCTGACCTATTTTGTTAGCTTTTTGCTCTCCAGTGAACAACATGCATTCATTAGCTTTTTGCTAGAAAACTCCAATGAAATCTTGTCACTGTTTAAACTCTAAATATTGCCTGGTGTTCTCAGCAGCAGTGTGTATTTATATCAGAAGAAGGAAGAAGAGATCCCAAAAGGAAGGAGGGGAAAGTTAGAAAAGACAAAGAGAAAAAATGATTAGTTATAGCCCTTGCATTTCTCAATTCAGCTGATGTATCCATTATGTTTTTATTGTGCAGGTGGAAGACATCTGTGAGAGGAATGGGGAAGGAGACATCTTTTTGCTATCCCAGTGTAGTCAACTATGCTCCCTCTCGCATTTGACCTGGCGTCTCCTCCAAACTTGTAGAAGTCCACAGTAAGCTGCAGAAAGGAGAAAGATTTCCAGAAATCACTCCCTCCTTGTCATTTTTCATGAGCAAAGTAACTACTATCAGATATAGTCACAGCTTTAAATTTTATTATAAGAGGATTTCTCTCCCCCAGCTAATATAAATCATTTGATTTTCCTTTATGAGTTGATTTTTACATATAAAATACTTTCATGCATATATAAATCCCACATGATTTAGCCTGAAATTCTATACCTAATTACCTAGCAATAAGCCTGGTTAGTACTTGGATGAGAATCTACCAATGAATACCAGGTGCTGTAGGTTGTATTTCAGAGGAAGGAACTGGCTGAACCACGTCTGAGCATTCTTTGAAAGAAAAAAAAAACTCATGAAATTCATGGGGTTGCCATAGGTCAACAAGCAACCTGGAGGCACATGCATGCACAATTTCCAATGATATTAATGGGGGTTACTTTTGAGTATAAGATTGTGAAGTCTGTAGTTTTTTATATATGTATGATATTTTGACCCAACATAAAGTTGTTCAGATTGCCCTTATTTATTCATTCAGTATACTGCCTTTCTCCCAGTATGGGATGTCTTGGGAATAATAGAAAACATACTGGTATTGCCAATTGCACATCTTTCCCCATCTCTCCCATCTTCTCTCATCAAGTCTTGCAACAAAAGTCCTTAGCCTGAGAGCAGGAAAACACTAGTCTGAGTGTATTTGTCAATTATACATTACTGGAGAGATATCTTGGTCATTACATTACATGTTGGTCATCTTCCTTCTATGTGTAATTTGCACACTGAAATGGAAGTATTCTGAAATTTTCAGTGATGAAATCACTGAATTTTAAAATTTGAAGAAATCACTATTTCATCAGAATTGAGTTCAATGGGATGACAGCTATATTCCAATTTATATCAACTATAAAAGTATTGTTTTGCAATGAGTCATATGAAGTTTACAATAGATCATCTGGATTTTAGTCTTTCCCGATCCTGAGATTTGAAGTTCCAAGATATAGCCATGTTAGTCTGGAAAATCAGTATGCAAAGGGATCTTGTAGCTGCTTTGAGACTAAATAAAGAAAGAAGTTGATAGCATGAGCTTTCTTCAGATGCATATGTTTGGAGCTTTGGAGTTTCACTGTGCACACAAATCTCTTGTATAGGAAGACTCCTCTTTTTACATACGTGTAAGGAGGCAGATTTTATAGGATCACGTTCTTCTAGAGAAAGGAACAGTGGAGACTTAAACTTGTACAAAATGGAGAGAATACCAGGAACAGATCACATCTCATTGGTAGAACACATTAATCAAATACAGAAGACCCTGGGAAACAACTAAAGACTTTTTCAGAATAATGATATCAGTCAGTGTAATAAGTATTGAACCAGAAGTATCAATGACCTGACTTGATACACACAGCAACTTCCTAAATCACTCTTATAAAATAAGTGGAAAAGCTAAACATTGAAGAAAATAATCTCAAAACAATATCTGTTCATATGACAAAATAATTTATTTCTAGCAAGCCTGTAAGCAAAGTCAGACTTAAATTGTATATGCTATTGGGAGAGGAAAGTCTTCTTCTGTTGGTCTCCTAGAGAAAGTCATGCAGGAATAGACAATCTGGCATCTTCCAAATGTTTTGGATCACAGCCTTCAGAATTCCTGACCTGTGACTATGGCCTAGTACAGACTGCCTGAGGCCATGCTCCAGAACCCTACCACGTAACAGTGGTGCCATGTTTACGCAGCGCCGTCCACATGGCCTGTGTGTCAATGACGTCACAGGCATGCCATGTCTAAACAGGGCAGTGCACGCGTGATGTCACTGGGACGCCTCAGGGCGCTAATGGCATTGCAGGAAGAAGCTGAATTTCACAGCTCCTTTTTGGGAAGGATTGTTGCAGAAACTCTGAGATATATGCAAGTTTCCACATGATGTTGACTATTGTCAAGTCTAAAAGTAGTTTTTCCTGATAGACAGTTCAGTTATAGTAATTGCACGACAGTGCCCCGTCCTGGATCTCAGAAAGGTAAAGATGTAGTTATGCCATGATTTGAATTACCACACAAAGAAGACATCATTGGATGAAAATCTTACAGTATTGTGAAAGCACCCACAATATGGATTGTAAAGGTAGAAAAGCATAATGGTAATTCTTGAGAGGCTTTTACCCATTTAAAGAATCAGTTGATTTTAAGTTAGATATTCTAATCAATAGATCAGTTAATTAACTGACCGAAACTGCAAAGAGCTGCATTTTTAAAAAAGGGGGAAGAACTGTTTTTCTTTTATTCTGAATTGGTGCATGTTGCTATCATAGTTAGGTATCCTACTGGAAATAACAATACCTCTTATGTGTGAAAGAAAGTTTGAAAAAATCTGCCACTTGTTTTTGTAAATTAAAAATAAATCACAATGTCCAAGAACATCCACTGCTTATTTCAGATTAGTTTATTTGTCTGTAGTATAAGCCTTTACAAGACTTGGAAACTATGAAGGAACTAGATACGATGCTCAAGTTCATAAAGTGCAGGAATGAAACAATATGAACTTGAACAGGAGGGCAATTGTAATCTAATACCTAAAGAAATTGGATGAAATGGAAGCAGAAACAAATAACCAAGAAAGAGCACCAATGAGTAGCCAATATTTGTAGGGAGAAGGTCAGAAAGGCTAAAGCTCACAAACAGCTCAAGCTTGCAAGAGAGGAAGAATATAATAAAAGGGGGTTTTCAGCTGTGTTCAGAGCAAGAGGATGAGCAAAGAATCAGGAGGTCTGCTTCATGAAGAGGATGGAAAGATGGAAAGATGTGTGACAGAGAAAAGGTGCTACTTTCATTCCATATTCTCTCAACCTCCCCCACAATATTCAGTCTGATAAAAATAGAATAAATGATGCAGTGAAGAAAATGCAGCCCAGGATCAGTAAAGAGATTATAAGAGAACACCTAGCTGCTTTAAATGAACAAGTTTTCAGGACCAGACAGACCACATATGTCTCCATCTCCAAAGGGAAAAAAAGAGGGGGGGGGGATCCAGGCAACTAAAGAATGGTCAGCTTGTTGTTGATGCTAAGGACTTTATCACATGGGGACAGGTGCCCTTATTCCATCCAGGAAGTGTGAGTGAAAATGATCACATGAAAAGCTTTCTCACTTCATCACATTGATCCTGTCATGTCCGATCAGTGAAGTGGAATTGCATTAACGAGGATGTTCCAATAATACCAAAAGACAGGAAATGAGGGGAAAATTCCACTTCATTCATGAAACAATTCCACTTCATTCTTGGGGTCAGCGTGATGTATTGAGAAAGTCTTTTGCGCAGTCACTTTCACATGCACTTTCTGGATGGGATAATGTCCAGTCAAGCGTGATTAGTGTGAAAGTACTTGCCACGATCGTGTGAGAAGCATGGGATGGGGTGGGACAATGATGTCCTGTCCCCCGTGTGATAAAGTCCTAGGTAGGGTTCTAGAATTGATCATTAAACAGTTGGTCAGTGAGAACAGAATACTGGGTCTGCTTCTGCACTGCAGCAATAATTCAGTTTGACACCCTTTTAATTGTCATGGTTCAGTGCTATGGAATTCTGGAATTTTAGTTTTGTGAGATATTTAGCCTTTTCTGTCAGAGAGCTCTGGTGCTACCACAAACAACAAATCCCAGGATTTCATAGCACTGAGCCATGACAGTTAAAGCAATGTCAAAGTGCATTATTTCTGCAGTGCAGATACAGCCTGAGGTATTGAGATACTTAAGACCCAGCATGGTTTTCTTAAAACCAAGCCAAGACAAGCCTAACTAATCAGCAAAGAATCTCTACCACAGCATGGCTTAACTCTGTTCTGAATCGGCTTGTGTTTATTTTTTGTTTGGGTTTGCTCATCAGAGGCCACACTGAGATGTTTTAGTCTCACTTTGCTGTAGGCTTACGTTAGATTCCTTTGTTAGGGATGTGTCTGCAGTGTGCACATGGAATGAAGGTGGAACATATTTTTTCATGCTTCAGAGGGTAAAATCTGAACCAAGAGATTAAAATTAAGAATGAAGATTTAAATTACACATTAGGAAGAACAGCTTGCTGGAAAGAGCTGTTTGACAATATAATGAACTACAGTAGGACCTTGCTATCCGCTGGGGTTTGGTTCCAGGATTCCTGTGGATAACAAAATCTGTGGATGCTTAATTCTCAGCAAAATCGTGTCCCTTATATAAAATAAAAAATCAAGATTTGCTATTTGGAATTTATACTTTTAAAAAATATATATTTTCAGGCCCTGGGTGCTTGAATCTATGGATAAAAAATTTGTGGATAAGGGAGCCGACTGTACCTTGGAAAGTGTTGGATTTTCCCCTCTTGAGATTTTTAAACTCAAACTGAATAATAATCTATGAGAGATGCTTTAGCTATATAATTTTTTAATATTCTTTATTGATTATAAAAGTTGCAGACATAAAAGGAACAAAACAGATTCTTTACTCACAATAACAAACATACTTTTAAAAACAGCACTAACATTTAAGACCAAAACAACGAAATTACTTCCTATTAGGACATTGAACTTTGTTGTATCAAGTATTAGATTTTTTCCCCTCCTCTATTAAAGTTTTTCATTACCACTTTACCTTGTGAATATAGTGACATAAACTTAAGTAAAATAAAGATTTTTGGCTATATATTACCTCAGGCCTGATATCCAATTTTCTCTCAGATTATTTTTCAAATATTTTATCAAAGGGTACCAATCTCTGAAAAGTATTTAAATCTCTTCTTTGAATTATTTGTGTTAATTTGTCATTCATAAAATCACATACTTTAAGTATCCAGTCTTTTACCTCTGGGATGGATTTTCCCCTCCACTTTATAGCATAGACTATTTGAGCTGCCAATATTAAATAGAAAAGTAAACTTCCATTTTTTTTAAACTCTTCTTCATTTATGTTTAGCAAATAATGTTTTGGATCAAATTGGATTGTGGTATCTAGTATTGATTCTACAGTATTGTGAATTTCTTTCCAATATTTTTGGGCTAGGTTACATTGCCACCACATATGATAAAAGGTGCCAGATCAGTTCCACATTTCGAACAACGCTCATTATAATTTTTGTAGATTTTTGATAATTTTGAGGGGGTGATGTACCACCGGTACTGCATTTTGTAGTACTTTTCTTTGATGCCATAACAAAGTGTATAAATTAATCTCGTTTTCCATGTTTTTTCCCATTGATGGAGATAAAAATTTTGTTTCAGATCTTTGGCCCATTTGATCATTTGTGGTTTAATAATCATACAATATCATATCATATATCATAGCTTAATAATAAATTATACAATTTTCTGATTCGATATTGTGGAGTAGTTCTAAGATTTTTTTCAAAATTTGGGTCTGCCTCCTTGATCATATTTGAACTCAAATATAACAAAAAGTGTTGTCTAATTTGGTAATAGGTAAACCTAGAACAATTGTATCCTTCAGCCAAAAACTGTTGTGATTTCAATTTCAATTCATTTCAATTTTTTCTAATAGGTCATCATAGTTTACCCATTTGTTATTGTCTAAAGGTGTTCTATTAAAGAAAACTTCATTTATAGACACCCATTTTGGTATACAATTACATAGTCTTAATTTTGACTTTAACCACACTTGCAATAAAGACTTTCTTATATAGTGGTCATTGAAATCATTGTTTGCTCTCACTTTGTTATAAAAAAAATAACTGTGCCACCCATATAATTTATCACATCCCTCCAAATTTAACATTCTCTTATCGTCCAATTTAATCCAATCTATAATTCAGTCTAATACACACAAATAATAATAAAGTTTAAAATTTGGTAGGGCCAAACCTCCTCTGTTTGTTGTATCATGCATGACTTTGAATCTCACCCTAGGTTTTTTCCCAGACCATAGAAATTTGGTTATATCTCTCTGCCAATTCTTAAAAGGGATATCATTTGTTATAATGGGAATGTTTTGAAATAGGTAAATCGTTTTTGGGAGGACATTCATCTTAACTGATGATATCCTTCCTAGCCATGATAAGTCCAGTTTATTCCATTTATTAAAAATCTTTCTTTATTTCCTGCCATTTTGTAGAATAATTATTTTGTAACAAATTTGAATTTTTAGTAGTTACCATGATACCCAAATATTTAGTTTTATTTACAATTTGAAAATTGGTCTTTTTCACAAGAGTTGTTTATCATCATTTGTCAAATTTAATAGAAGCATGGATGTTTTGTCTTCATTTATCTTCATCCCGGAGACATCACAGTATTCCTGGAGAGTTGATTTTAATTCATCAGTGTTAGCCAGGGAGATTCATCAAATCGTCAGCAAATGCACACATTTTGTATTCTATTTTGTTAATCTTGGTGCCTTCAATTTTGGGGTTATCTCGAATTGAGTTGTTTAATATTTCTAATGTTGTTATGAAAAGTAGTGGGGACAGTGGGCAGCCCTGTCTCACCCCTTTTCTACTTTAGATGAGTCCCCATTGATTATTGATGACGCTTCTTGATTTTAATATATGTTTTCAACCAACCTTTTATAATTTAATCTAGTATCCATTTCTCCTAAAACTCTGATCATAAATTGCCAACTGAGTTTGTCAAATGCCTTTTCAGCATCGAAAAAGAGTAGAGCTGTCTTTTTGTCAATATGTTTCCCATGATATTAGATTTAAAAGGTGTCTAATATTTTGTTTGATGTGTCTTCGTGGTAAAAAACCATCTTTAGCTATATAATTTTGCCTTTTGTGGGGTAAATTAGGTTATTCTTGGGGTATCTTTCATTTCTGGAGTTCCATGATTTTATGGTACTGTTGCAGTATGGAAGAAGGTCTTCTCTTTGGTGGTATCCGCTACCATCATATGAAGTGGCTTCCCATTTGACATGCAAGCTCCCAGTACGAAATTTATCCACCAGTGTGCTATCAATGTGATCTACATCCATATTGACTTTACCATGCAGCTACTGATTTAATGAGTCTGCTCTCTAACCTCTCATTAGAACTAGCCATTGGCTCCAATTTGTTTTGCCATTGTTCTATTATTATATTAAATGGTATTCAGATTTTTCTAAATATTGAAAGCAATACAGAACTTTTAATAAATAAAATTTAAAAAATAAAATAAATCATTATAAAGTACTGAACATTCACCATCTTTTTAAAAACTTATCCTGCAGAATGATCATCTTGAGAAGTGCACTTTTACCATCCGTCTGGAAGACTTAACGGTGTGTTCTGCAACTCATTGTAGATGCAAAAGTTGAACCACTGTCACAAAAAAAATACACTGCTGTGCAAGATGTGACTTTTGATAAGGCTGTCTCTTAACCCAGATTTATAAGTGGGTTGAATGAACTAAAAAGAAAAGAAGAGACTGCACATCTCACATTGGATCCAAGCCCAGCATCCTTTCTATGTCACTGTTGAGCCACAATGCTGTGCTTGACTTCACTTTATCCTCTGCTTGCTAAGAAAGGAATGTTAAGCCAAAAAAGCCTAAATTTTATTTTCCCTCCTTTAATTTAGAGAAAAATCTGCCAAGACCATTGATGCTTGGAAAGCTTACATTTTAATTGGGATTTAACTCAAACTTTTCCTTGAATTGTAAAATATTAAAGAAATTGAATCCATGCTATAAATAATAAAATGAGAAGCTCTTACTGCTAAAGATGTTCTTAGCAGCCTTTTCATTGCAAATATTTGTCAACATCTATGAAGAATGCTTCATTGGTTGAACTCATTTAGTATTCTGAAGGCAAGTCTATGAAATGAATCATGTGAACCAGCTGCACTGGAAAGCAAAACCATTTAAATATTTTATTTGTCAGTTGCATAATAAACTGTCTGACCACATGTTGCCTTTAAATGTTCCTTACTTGTATGCAGTGAATATACTAAGAAATCAGTACAGTTTGGTTTAGTGAGTGGCTAAGAGCATAGACTGCAAACCAGGGACTCAGGACAAATTTGGTTGGAGTCTCCTATCTGTAATATAGTGTAATAATCATTAATTACTTTGAAAAAAACTGAACTGTGACCTATGAATAGGATTACCAGATCAGGTTCTTAGGACAAAGGGGAAGAATCTCAGAGTTAGAGCTTCTCTGAAAATTACATGTCTGTCTGTCTATCTATCTGTCCATCCACTCATTCCTATGTGTTATGGGCCCCTTGTGGCTGTAGGCCTCTGTGGAGCAGCTACTGTAGACTAGAGTTGCCAGATTCAGGGTCTGGCCCCTCTTTCCCTGCCATCAGGGTGATGTGAAAGTACACTGCCTTGACTTCGAAAGGAGAGAAGGGGCAGGCATAGCTCCACCAGGTCTAGCCCAGAGAAGGAAAAACGGCCCTCCTTCCATTTCAGCTTCATTGCCGTGGCCTCAGAGGGAGAGAAGAACTGCTAGATTTGATCCCCCTCACAACTGCCATTCAACTCAGTCTGTCTGTCTATATATATATTTAATACCCTGCCTTTCTCAGAATATGGAGCCTAAGGAAACATAGATTAAAACAAAATACATTTTTAAAAAAATAATAATTAAAAATAATTTCAAATCAGTTCAGTAAACTATCCTGTTTAAAAGAGTTCTGGTTTAAATGCTTTAAAGCATTTAAAGCATGCCAATGACAATAAAAGTATAGCATCTCCCATTAATGGCCCTTCCAAATAAAAAAAATATTTAGCCCATCAGCTGAAGACCAGAGAGGGGGCCAGCCTAGCCTCCAACAGAAGAGAGATTGACATCCTAGGAGCCATCACCAAGAAAGCCCTCTTTCTCACCAAACATGCCTGTAATAGACGAGGATGCAAGCCATCCAACAACAGTTACAATGTGGCTAATAGACTTCATGCACGTACGTCCCTTACTCACTGTCTAACCAACTGTAGAGAGATGTAAAGTCAGCCCTTCTTATACAAGAATTTCTTATACATGGATTCAAGCATCCACAGTTTGAAAATGTTTTTAAAAAGTATAAATTTCAAATATCAAATCTTGATTTTCCATTTTTTATAATGGACACCATTTTGCTATGTCATTATATTTAATGAGACATTATATAATGGGACTTGAGCATACATGATTTTGTTATACACGGGGGATCTTGGAACCAAACCCCGGCGTATAACAAGGGTCCACTGTACTGTATTCTATTTAAATTACAGTGGTTATTTTAAAACTACAATCAAAATATGGAGATTAACATATAATATTTTGTGCAATTCTGTGTCCTTTTCTGTCTTCTTTTTTTTTTCTTTTTTTAAAAATTATGTTCCTCCTCTTTAGGGAATGTGTGCAATTGACTGTCCTGTTGATCTGTACTGGTGGAATTCCATGCAAGAAAGTACATGATAGGAGAACCATAAAGCATGCTTCATACACAAGTGGTCTGTCTTTGTGCCACTTTTCTCTCACTACAATTGTTTGTGCTGCATTGATGTAGGTTGCCTCTGAACAGGCTCTAAAATTTAGGAAAAATGAGCAGCCATCACAGATTCAGTTAGAAGAGGAAACCTTGCAACAGGCACATAGCCAAGAGGGGAGGCGTCTGTGGGGTCCGGAGCCCCCCTCCATTAGATACAATGCATGGTGTGTGCCGCTGCACCGCCACATTATAATGGTGGCACTTAGTCTGGACCCCCCCTTCCCAAAATCCTGGCTATGCCCCTGCTTGCAAGTCACATGCTGAGAGCCTTTTCATGCCCATTTTCCGGAATCAGACATTTGGAAGTGTGTGTGTGTGTGTGTGTGTGTGCGTGTGCGTGTGCGCAAGTTGTCTCAACTATATCTTCAAAATAGTATGCATCTACTGCTTATTTGTAGAATCTGCTCTAGCTATGCAGAGACTTGAAGCAGTTTGCAAATTATGCATCTATTTTAAGCAGTATTTCACTAGGATGTTGTTGTCCAAATCCCATTTGTGATGTCATAGTTGGCAGGGTTCTACCTCTCAGTACATTGGCTGGAATGTTTTATTCATGAATCTACAGATGTTGGGAAACCAAGCTCTTTTTTTTTTTTTGGTTCCCAGTGGTCATGACTCAGGGAGCAGAGTTGCGGTAGTGGTGTTACTATTTCTTCAAGCAAGATAGAAATAATGGCTTTTCAAAAATCAATAGCATTTATTTTGCAATGAAAAAGAGAGAAGAAAACCCACTTATTTGAGCTAATGGAACACCAACCCACTCTTATTCCAGGGAAGGTTATTTCCTCAATGACAGTTACAGAAATATCTGCTCTGCACTCAGTTGTTCTAGAGGATTTTTCCAAAGAAATGTGTTTGATAAATAATTTATCTTCAGCATCTTTTTCTTCATTTTAAGACAGTCAAGGCCTTTTTGTCTGAGGAGATTTTGCATAGGTGAATGACATGGTGGGGAAAGTGTGGTTCACAGACCACATGCAGCCCTTGAAACTCCAAAACACAGCTTGAGAAGAACCCTCAAAGCACTCAGATCTGACCCTTTAAAAAAATCATATCAATTTTCTGAGAATTGGCCAAATATGCTCAAAACTGGTTGGAAATGCAGCAGGTTACTGACACTTCCCCCCTCCTGCAAGAACCATGAATTCCCAGGCAACAGCAGCCAGAAGTGATGGTGCAGCCCTTCATGAGAGATACCAGGAGTGAGAGAAGAGTGTATGCCCTCCAATATTTCACAGATGACATCTGGGACACATGTGGCCAAACAACATCAGAGTGTGGTCAAAATGGCTAAAATTATTAATGAGAAGGAACACAAAAGCAAGGAGAAGATGCAGCAGTTTTCTTTCACCAGAGCCCACAGGGAAGGGCCGAACTTTCCATTCCTAATGAAGTAATTGAATGCAAACTATTTTTGCACTTTGGACTAGGATTGCAGCAACTAAAGTAATGGAGGATTGGGGGTTAAATTGGGAAGAGGAGAGGCAACTGGGGCATTTTAAAAGGAGTTTGAAAAAGTGGGATGGCAAAGGATTAATCAGGACTGTACCTGCCAAATCAGGACAGTTTGAGCATATGGAAGTGGCTCCCCTCATGGGCATGAGGAAGGGAAGGCCCTGGTTGTAGAATCAACATATTGACATTTCCCCTCTCTCTATCTTTGTAGGCACATAGTCCACAGAGTTTAACATAATACATTGGATTGAACGTAGGCAGCAACCATTTTCATAATTTGTAATGTGGCACTAGAACTCTTAAAGTTGCTGCCCATTATCTCCAATAATAGTACAGTCAGCCCTCCTTATCCATGGATTTTTTTTTATCCATAGATTCAAACATCCATAGCTTGAAAATATTCAGAAAAAGTATAAATTCCATATAGCTAACCTTGATTTTTCATTTAATATAAGGAACACTATTGTACTATGCCATCGTATTTAATGGGACTTGAGCATCCACAGATTTTGTTACCCACGGGGGTTCCTGGAATCAAATCCCAGTGGAAAACAAACACTGTACTATTATTCCACTTTAACTACTCCCTAAACTGCAATTTCCAAGATTCCAGAGGATGGAACCATTGCAACTAAACTGGAACTGTAGTGCTATAATTCTGTAGTCTGAAGCGGACTCTAGGGAATGAGATAGAGCTTTGAGAAATACTGGATCACAACTGTCAAAGAGGAGAGTAATATTCTTCCACTAACCTTTTGAAATCAGCCTTCTAGCAGAAGCAAAGCCACTCCAGTGCCACTCCTTCAATATAGAAGTATGTCATTTTATCAAAACCCATTCAGCGGTTCAAAAGAACCAACAGGGTTGCATATTTGAGCCCCCTCCTCAAACACATATCAACTCATAAGCTTTCTGATGAGGTTTTGGTTCCATGTCCATGGCTGAAGCTCAGTATAAATGAATCTACAAAATCAGTTTAATCCAAAAGTGTCTGGTGTTGATTGTCAGCAGTTCACAGAAGTATCTTGTCTCAGAAGGGAATATTAGCTCAGTTTTTAATCTTCTGTCTCCAAGTTAGATTTTTTTTTCCCAGGAGCAGCTTTGCTATTGCCTATGTTAAAGATGCTAGTACTGATCTCTCTCTCCAAAATGAAATTACAGCCTCCTAGATCAAGCTGGATTCCTTGTCTTTGCTAGATAATAAGGCAAAAGGGACAGAGGGCAAGCATGAAAGTGGCAAGCTAAACACAGCAAGTACCTTGATCATGTCCTTAGGTCAATAACTGAAACTTATTAAACAGGCCAGAGGAGGACTGGTGGAGAGGGTAACGGAAGTGATTAATGCCTCTTTACAGCAAGGCAGGGTCCCAACATGCCTAAAAGAGGCTGTGGTAAGATCTCTTTTGAAAAAAACCTTCCTTGGATCCTACTGTACTAGATAATTACAGGCCAGTCTTCAATCTTACATTTTTGGGCAAGGTGCTGGAGCGTGTGGTGGCTTCCCAACTCCAGGCATTCCTTGATGAGACGGATTATATAGATCCATGTCAGTCTGGTTTTAGGCCTGGTTATGGGACAGAAACAGCTTTGGTCACCTTGGTGAATGACCTATGCAGGAAACTGAACAGGGAGAGTGTGTCCCTGTTGGTTTTGCTGGTATCCTTCTGAGTCACCTCTCTGGGATAGGTCTTGGAGGTACTGTTCTACAGGTGGTAATAAGACAGATATTTTCCAGCAAGTTGTTCCATAACTTGGGGGCTATGGCTGTATACACTCTATGGGAAGTTGATGTTAGCCTGGTCTTTGAATATTCCAATAGATTCTTCCTAGATGTTCTGAGAGTGTGGGGCAGATTATGTAGGGACAGCCGTTCCCTCAAGTAACTCAGGCCCAAGCCATGTAGGGCTTTAAACGTAATGACCAACACTTTATATCGCGCCTAGAAGCTAACTGGAAGCCAAAGAAGAGATTTTATCACTGGTGTTACATGGTCTGACCCGGATGTTCCAGTGATCAGTCTCACTGCCACATTTTGAACCAACTGGAGCTTCCAAACTTGGTACAAAGGTATTCCATGTAGTGTGTGTTGCAGAAATCTAAATGAGAGATTACCAGTGCATGTACCACAGTTTCAACATCCTTTTGGTTCAGGTAGGGATGCAGTTAGTGTATCAGCCGAAGCTGGTACCAAGCACTCCTGGCCATCACATCTACTTGAGATAATAGCTGTAGAGATGAGTCGAGGAGTACTCCCAAACTGCAAACTTTGTCCTTTAGGGAAAGTGTGACCCTGTCCAGGACTGATTGACAAATCTCCGTCCCCAGACTTGGTGTACCTATAGGTACCCCAAGTCTGGGGACGGAGATTTGTCAACCATTTTCTCTAGATTCAGCTTGAGCCTGTTTTCCTTCATCCAGCTCATTACTGACCCTAGGCAGGCATCCAGAGGAGAGATGCCATCTTTAGACACTGTATCAGTCGGAGACATAGAGAGATAAATCTGGGTGTCATCAGCATACTGATACCGAATTATCTTTCCCAGCGGTTTCATGTAAATGTTAAACACCATGGGGGATAGCATCGCGCCCTGGGGGATGCCAGTTGTCAGCTCTCTCTTAGAGGAGCAGCTATCCCCCAGGCCTCACCATCTGGAATCTGCCAGAGAGGTAGGAATAGAGCCACTGGAGTGCAATGCCCCCAATACCTAACTCCCACGTTCCAGAAGGATACCATGGTCGGTATTGAAAGCCGCTGAGGTTTGTATTTTTAACATATTCTATTTTAACTCATAACTCTTTTAATTTTTAAAATGGTTTAATTGTTTTTTAAATTTTATATTTATACATTTTAATGTTGTATTGTTCTTTAAATTGTATTGTTTTAAACCTGCTGTTTGCCACCTTGAGTCCCTATATTGGGAGAAAGGCGGGATATAAGAAAATAAAATAACAATAACAACAACTTATTCACCACAATTGAGCCAGATGGTGTCCTAATACCTTTTCCACCAGAATTGCTCTAAAGAGGGAAATTTAAGTCTTGACTGAAACAACCAACTTTATTTTTAGGGTGTTTTGCAAACTTATCAGAGCAGGTCCTTCAGGGCAGTGGCATCACTAACAGAGTGTGGGGTGTGTGGACTGCACTTGGTGACACCCCTGAGAAGGTGTTACCCAATGGGATGGTACACCCTTCAGGAGTGTCTGCCTTCGGAGTCCCACACGAGAACTGCCACACAGGACTCAGAAGGGCTTGGGGTGGTGGTGGCTGCCTTCCATGTAGAAATCGCCACATGGTATTCTGAAGACCTAGAGGACAGTGGCTGGCTGAGTGCGCTCCCCCCACCTTGCCACACCACAAAGTTCTACTCAAGAGTAGAATGACACAATGGCAGCAAGCTGGGAGCATGCCCTTTTGGCCCTGTCCACAGAAGCCTCATCCCCATAAGTCCCCCCCCCCCCGCACCGGGTGACACCCCAGGTGGGGAGGCCAATTCTTCAGGACACAACTAACTGTCCCTCAGGTCCAGGTTGCAAGACGCCCCTTACTATGTGGAAAAGTGCCCTTACACAATACTATGAAGATGCAACAGAGATAGAAAATAAATTCCATTTTGCCATCATCACCATCACAGAATAGGTTCAATAATGAGTTCTAAGCTGTGTTCAGTCTGATTTGGCATGGATTTTCCTCCGTCTGTATATTTGCCTTAATTAGTATTTTATTGTATTTGTTTTATGCTGCACCTTTTAGTGCAGGTGTGAACAAAATTGCCAGATCTTGAAGTCATGTTTTCATCTCTGGGACACACCCAGGGATGAAAACAAGGGTTCCACAAACAGTCCAAAACTCTTCTAAATTGGGGGAGGACCTGATGTGGATGGACAACCACTTATAGTTATGAAAAATAGGCACAGCTATTAAAATAGCACAGGGAATTCTTAACACAGAACAAGGAGTATTGATTCACATTCCAGGAGCCTCCTGGAAGAAAAATTAATCTCCCCTTTTGCCAGAATAAGGGTAGTTCAAAGTCATTGGGGACAGGGGACTTGTTTGCACTAGTCAGGATACTCTGGGGACAGCCCATAGTATCCTGGTCCCACAGGTGCCCCCAAGCTACCCCCCACTACCTGACCCTCCATTCCTGCACTTCAGTGGCTGTCTGCACAGGTGTCCCACTGAAATGCCAGATGCATCCACTACCACTGCAGGTCGCTCATGTCTGAGGTCAGAACAAGGTGTCAAGCATTAATAACATGGCTGGGCACCTTGTTCTGACCTCAGAACAAGTGACCCGTAACCATGGTGGATGCACCAGCTGGGGTGCTCATGCAGACAGCCGTGGTTGGGCAGCAACAGAGGGCTCCAGATCTTCTAGTAAAAGGGAAAGTTTAAAATTCGTGTTAAGACTGTTAACCCCTGGTTCTGGTGTGGAACTTGCTGCACATCTTCTGCACTGCTCACACCAGAACTGGAGTTTGGGACATGTTTTGCCTGAACAGGATAACACCAGAATGAGTAAAAAACAGGCTTTTTGGCCAATGCAGATAATGCCAGGGATGCAGAAACACCTTTGAGGGACTACATGCAGTCCCAAGAGTACACTTTGCCCATTATCAGTTTAGAACTGAAAGTTGGGAAATGTGAGAGATAATAGGTGTAATTGATTGAAAGGGCAGACACTGAAAAACAACCAGTCCCACACCGACCCAAACACAAGATCTAGCAGAAAAAAGAAATAATTTTAGTCTTCTTTATATAACATATAAATGTATCTTTACTTGCATTACTTGTTCATAATCAAACATGTGGTCTATGGAGGAGACAGTGAAAAGAAAATTTACTTCAGGTTAGAGTGAAATAGAAAGAGAGTAGGTGTGACAAAAGCAAACAGGAAGACACCATAGTGCAAACTAGCAATTTGTGTGGATAAGCACACAAAGGTTGCAGTGAATACAACTTTAACAAACAAACAACATTCAACTAACATTCTTAAGTCTTGGCATAAAAAGCTCCAGGGTCTTGAGAACTGGCTCAACAAAATGTGCACAGTTAAAATAACAAGTTCACAAAGGTGTGGTTGATATGAAAACTAGAGCATTAGACTCTAGGCACAAAAATTTAGGGAATCCATCCAATGGTCTTATCTTAATAAGAAATCTGCTTTGGATCAAGCTGTATTAATGAGAAACACACAAATGAAAGAATTATGACTTCTCTAAAAGTCCCATCAGGCCAGAGCATGAACAAAACTGCCTTACAACATCTGATCTTCTGAAGCTCACACGACTTTTGAACTTTAATGAGAGCCTTAACCAATTTTTGTGCATGAATAGTTCACAGGACATTTTCTCCAGATGTACAAATGCTAAACCAGGTGTAATGACTTGAAAAGTAAAGATGAGTTTGAAAGACATGAGATGTGAAGTATCTTACACTCACAGTTAGATTTAGCGGGGGGGGGGGAATATAGACCTATTGTAGGGGCAGATAAGGTAGCTTGCTTGCTTCAAGTGAGATGCTGCTGGTTTGATTCCAGCTGTTTTCCATATGAGTGTGGAGGATGGAGATCACACTAAATGACACCTCAGAGAGGGATGCCTGCCTTCCTGTGTGGAGTGTACCACCATGCCTCACTGAGGCAGACCAAGACTGAAGGTCCTGGGAAGGACCCAATCCATCTGCACAGAGGTGGCAAGGAAGCTATCCAGGACACTGTTAGCATGCTATGGTGTACTTCTGGAGACTTCTCCCATCACCAAATGGTTCCTGAATCCCTTCAGGTGCCCTGATCCATAACCCGTCCACAGTAGGTAGACCAGAGCCTTTGCCTTCCATAATGGCCCAGTGTATTCCTGTGGGACCATTGGCCTGGTGGCTCTGAGCCTGGGAGTGACAGCATGAGTTACTACAATAGAGTGACACCAACCCCAGTGACACCACTGGTATGACATATACTGTAGTGTACGACCTCAGCTACCTTGGAAGCTCAGCTGAACGTGATCCACTGTGCTTGCAACTTCACTGTGATGGTGCCAATACTCCATTTTTGTTGTTTTTTTTTAATTTTTCCAAAAATTTTTATTACACCGTGTATAATACATATTATACAATAATGTTTCATATTAAAAATTTCTCCCCCCACCCCCCACCCAAATAAGAAAACAGCATAGAGAAATCTACAATCCAATCAAATTAACAATCGGTTTCAGAGATATGGAAAATATTATCGATTATATTATTAACTTCTTCATACCCCATTTTACCTTTCACGTTCTTATTACTATTTCCCATTTGTCTTCCCATGGTTCTTTATTGCTTTCCCCAATATATTTTATCTTCTTTTCCTAAGGAAGTCGAATAATATATATTCTTCTATATATTTAAATAAGTAAGCCTTGTTCCAATTAAATTTGTTTCTCCAACCATAAGCAATCACTGCATGAGCAGCTTTTAGAAATTGTTTTGTTACATATTTTTGATTATTATTCAATCCTAATTCCCCTAAATTAAGAGTCAAGCAATTTTCTTTACTTAATTGTTTTTCTATCCCTATAATTGTATTTATCTGTTGCTTAACCTTTGTCCAAAATTTTTGTACAAATTGACATTCCCACCACATATGAATATATATTCCTTTAACTCCACATCCATGCCGACATTTGGATTGAAATTTGTCATTTGTAAATGCTAATTGGTGTGGTGTCCTATACCATTTTCCAATCATTTTCATTTGTTGTTCTTTTACATTTGTGATTTTAATTTTAACAATTTCTTGTAGCCAAATTTTAATTTTCTCTATATCAATCAATAAATCTTTTTCCCAGCTCATTGTCAATCCCTCTATCATTCTAAATTGGGTTATTAACATATTCTTATAAATTTTTCCTATTAGTCCTTTACCCATTCTAATATTTTTTAATTATTTCTTCTAATAATTCATTTTGGTCATCAATATTTAATTGTGTTTCATCTAGTAATTTTATTATCCTTTTTATTTGAATCCAATATTGCTTACCTCTTAAAATAGTTAATTTTTATTTCTGTATTCGTGCCCCTGTTAAATCATACAAATCTCCAATTATTTTAAATCCCTTATTCTTTAATTTTTTATTATCTTTCCAAGATCTTCATTGTTACTTTTATTTAAATATTCAGTTGGTAGCCACTTCCTATTTTTTATACCTAGGTTTTTACTCCACTTCTCCCATATTTTATAATGCACCCTCATTGGACCAATTCTTTTCTCTTTTTCTCCCCCCCCCCATATTTTCTCCTGAAAGATAGAGACAAACTTCACTTGATTGCTCTGTCTTAATTTAACCCACTTTGTATTATGATTATATTCTACCTCTATCATTATTAGCAATTGAACCACCTCAAAATATAATTCGAGTGATGGAACTCCCCATCCTCCATTACTTTGATGGTCATGTAATAATGCCTTAGATAATCTGGCTTTTTTATTCCCTGATATCCATTTTAATATTGACCTATCCCATTTCTTTAAAATTTTACTAGGATTTGTTTCTAGGAATTGTTTCTGGAATAATTTGAAATAAATACAAAAACTTTGGTAGTACCATCATTTTGAACATTCTAATTTTTGTTAGCATTCTCCAATTTTTACTTGCTCATTTAGAAATTTGATTATTATTTTTTTCCATAATTGATTATAATTACCTTGTACAATATTATCTAACTTAGTTGATAAATTTACACCTAAAGATTTTCATAAAATTTTTATAATCTTGATTGCTTAATGTAATAGGACGATAAGATTCGGAATTGACTGGATCTTTATTGGGTTTAAGTATTAATATAATTTCAGATAGTTTCCATGTTTCTGGGATTATTTTATTATCCAATATTTCATTATAAATTTTAGTCAAATGCTCACTCAATTCATTTTTTAAGGTTTTATAAAATATAGATGTGAATCCATCTGGGCCAGGAGATTTAAATCCTTTTAAATCTTGTATTACTCTTTCTACCTCTTGTTTGGTTATTGGGGAGTTAATATGATTACTCTGTATTTCCGTTAATTTTATATTTATATTTGTTTTCTGATCTTCCACTTTCTTCTCTTCATACAGCCTTTCATAAAGTTTAACTAAAACTTCTCTTATTCTCTCCTCATTGGTTATTATTTCACCTTTGTCACCTCTTATTTTACTAATCCTCTTTTCCTTTTTTTTTCTTTTTGAAAGATTTGGCCCAACTTTTCATACTTCTAGTATCCCATCCCTTAAATTCATTCCTAATATACATTTGATTTTTTAATATAGTTGTTTGATCCAATTCCTTAATTTCTTCTCTTTTTTATCCCACTGTTCTTTTACAGTTATGCTCTTATGTTTATTATATTCTTTTTGTAACAATTCCACTTCTTCTATCAATTTCTTCCTATATATTTTTTTCTTTCTTAAATTCCTATTTCTATACTTAGACATTTCCCCCTTACCACTGCTTTAAATGCATCCCATAGTATATGTTTTGAAATGTTTCCCCTATCATTTAAATCAAAATAATGTTTAATTTCCCCCCTAATTTGTTGTTTATTTTCCTCCTTCAGAACAACCACAGGATCAAAAATCCATTGTTTACATCTCTTAATATTGCTTCCTTCAATCTTTATGTATAATGGTTCATGACTTGCGAGCCTGATCCCCCCAGCATTAATTTATTTTATTTTCAAACTATTGTCTTTTTTGACTAGGACATAATCTATATGACTAAATTTTTTATGTCTAGCTGAATAATATGTATTTTCATAATTATTATTTCCTGTGCTTTCATAACCATCAATAATATTCAATTTCTCCAAATTAATTTTAGGATTTTCCTTTCTATTCTTTTTCTTTCTTTTTCTTCCCCTTATATTGCCCTTTGTATTACATCTTAATATATCAAGATTGAAGTCTCCTCCCAGAAATAGATCCCCCTCATAAATGTCCTCCAGTAAAGTTAACACTTTCTTTATAAATTCAACTTGTTTTTCATATGGAGCATAAATACAAGCAAACGTAACTTTTATCTTCTTTATATTTCCTTTAACAAAAACATATATCCCCTCATTGTCTTTTTTAAGCTTATCTACTTGAAAATTTATTCCATCTTTTATTAATATTGCCACTCCTCTTGCTTTGTTTGTTCCCCTTGACTCAAACTGCAAATCCCATCCACCATAATTAAAGAGTTTGGCTCTGTTTCTTCTAGAAATATTTGTTTCCTAAAACATGGCTATCTGAATTTGTTGTTCTTTAAGCATTTTATTCAACCTATATCTTTTCACTGGGGTATGCAATCCATTAACATTTAATGACATAATATTCATATCAACCATTCAATCTATATTGTTATTCCACTCTCCTTTTCTTGCTCTCTGATCTGCTGTTTTTTCCCTTCCCCTCTCCTTCCCTCCCCTCTTGCCCTTTCCCTCCCTCTTCTGAACTCAGGTTCTCCCCTCCATTGGAAGGGGCACGTGCTATTCCCAGCTCATTATCCATGTCAGATCCCTTCCCTTTGGAGATGCGTGCTTCACTTATCCCCCTCCTTCCTTATTATTGTAACCTGATTTCAGTAAGGCCTTTGACAAAGTTCCCTATGACATTCTTGCAAACAAGCTAGTGAAATGTGGGCTAGACAATGTAACTGTTACATGTATTTGTAATTGGTTGACTGGCCAAACCCAAAGGGTGCTCAACAATGGCTCTTTTTCATCCTGGAGAGAAGTGACCAGTGGGGTCCCACAGGGTTCTGTCCTGGGCCCAGTGCTATTCAACATCTTTATCAATGACTTGGATGACAGAATTGGGAGCATACTTATCAAATTTGCAGATGACACCAAATTAGGAGGAGTAGCTAACACCCCAGAGGACAAGATCAAAATTCAAAATGACCTGAATAAACTAGAAAGTTGGGCCACAGCTAACAAAATGAACTTCAACAGGGAGAAATGTAAGATACTGCACTTAGGGCGGAAAAATAAAATGCACAGATATAGGATGGGGGACACATGACTGAATGAAACTATGTGTGAAAGGGATCTAGGAGTCCAAGTAGACCACGAGTTGAACATGAGTCAACAGTGCGATGTGGCAGGTAACAAGGCCAATGCGATTTTAGGCTGCATCAATAAAAGTATAGTATCTAGATCAAGGGGAGTAATAGTGCCACTCTATTCTGCTTTGGTCAGGCCCCACCTGGAATATTGTGTCCAGTTCTGGGCACCACAATTTTAAAAGGATGTTGAAAAACTGGAACATGTCCAAAGGAGGGTGACTAAAATGGTGAAAGGTCTGGAAACCATGTCCTATGAGGAACGACTTAAGGAGCTGGGGATGTTTAGCCTGGAGAAGAGAAGGTTAAGGGGTGATATGATAGCCCTGTTTAAATACTTGAAGGGATGTCATATTGAGGAGGGAGCTGACTTGTTTTCAGCTGCTCCAGAGACTAGGACCCAGAGCAATGGATGCAAGCTACAGGAAAAGAGATTCCACCTCAACATTAGGAGGACCTTCCTGACAGTAAGAGAAGTTTGACATTGGAACACACTCCCTCAGAGTGTAGTAGAGTCTCCTTCCTTGGAGGTCTTTAAGCAGAAGCTGGATGGCCATCTGTTGGGGATGCTTTAATTGAGAGTTTCTGCATGGCAGGGGGTTGGACTGGATGGCCCTTGTGGTCTCTTCCAACTCTGTGTTTCTATGATTATTACTCCATGTTCAATGTTACTCAGGTTTATTATAACTTTCCTATTCCATTATTACATCTATTACATTATATAGTCCTTCTTGCAATTTTCCCAAAGTATATCACATTGTGCTTCCTCGATCTTTCCTGCTTCTCAGCTGTCTGTAGCATTTCTCTTTCCTTCTGATATCTTTTGCCTGTCTGGCCAGCTTAATTCGGTCTTCTTCATCCTCCTCCTCCTCCCCGCTGACAGTTCCTCCTTGACCTTCTCCTCCAAGTCCCAGCTTTTGCAGCAGTCGCTGACCCTCCTCCACGTTAGAGGCTTTCAACAGTGTTCCGTCCTTGAAAACCAAGAGAGCTGTAGGGAAACCCCAGGTGTACTTAATTTGTGCTTCTCTAAGACATCTTGTTATATCTCGGAGCACGTTTCTTTGTTTAATAGTCTCCGATGCCAAGTCTTGATAAATCTGAATTTTTTGTCCATTATATTCCAAATTTTGTATTGATCTCCAATGGGCTCTCTCTAAATTATTTGGAGAGATTTTTAAATCATAACTTTTCCACCATCTTGTCAATATAGTGATTAAATCACTATATTTGGCTTGTTCTGGATAGTTTCTTATTCTTAAATTTCTCCTTCTTTGTTCTCAGCATCTATGAGTCTGTTTCGAAGCATTGTAACATGGTTATTTAGTGTTTCCAATTGTTGTTCATTGTTTTCAGCTTTCCCCTTTGCCTCCTTGGCTATTTTTTCTTTTATTCCACTTATCTGTTCTGTAAGGACTGTAATTGTAGTTTGCATGCTTTGGAAAGCATCAAACAGTTTGTCTAATTTACAATCGAGTGGAAAAACACGGAGTTTAGGGGGGAAAAGAAGCTAAAAAAACTGTAATTTTATTGGTACAATGTGTTAAAAACTAATCAGAAGCTAAAACCAGCTGTGAGGCTTATTCTGGCCTGTAAGTCACACTCTGAAAGTTAATACACAGAACTGGGCTTGGAAACTGCAATTCCCAAAATAATACAGAACTATGACAATTCCTCTGCGTCTTACACCATGTATGGAAACAAATAAACACAATATTAATATAGTTTACAGAGTGCACAGACAGAGGCTTGGTTGAAAAGGGATGTACAGTATGCCCAAAACTGATAAAAGTAAAAAGTGTCAAAGAAAGACCAAACGCGTTTCGACAATTGTCTTCATCAGTGGTCCAAAGAACTGTGGAAATAAAGTAAGTAAAAATCAAACACTATGCAACATAAAAGAGACCATATAGCTAGAAATTTATAAATGTATAGGTACCTACTTAAGCCACCTTGTCAGGTAGAGCATGTGGAAACCAGCTGTCCTTTTGGTAAGTGGAAGGTCAACTAAGACCTTGAGTCGTGCCTAAAAAATTAGGCAAAATTGAAAAAATAATATTACAATAAAAGCTGTTTTGTATATAACCAATTGCTTTCCAACTTACCTAAGGCTGGGGTATGCCACAAATACTTGTCAGCTCTGATGCTGTTTTGCAAAAGGAAAATTTAAATCCTTTTGCAAACCAAGAACTAATACACCTGTTAGATCTCAACAAAAATCATTCTGCACCGGGTGCGATCCTGTAAGTAATAGCAGGCCCTGCCACAATCGATCTCAATGCCTCACATAAATTGACTATGGTAACATTAGCAAACAGAGAAAAAGAGAGCAAACATTTCAATTACTTATAAAACAGCAGACCAATTGCAGTTGTCATTCAGACCATGGGGTTTCTGTGTTTGTAGTGTGTAAATCCAAAACAATTCCCTGCGCCGGAGTTTTCTTTCAAGATGTACTCCAGTTCCCGGGACTCTTTCTATTGTCCAAAATCTGATATCGGTGTCCGAGTGGTTGCAAAGAGTAAAATGTTCAACCATTGGTGCGGTCATCCTTCTATTTCTGATGCAGCTCCTGTGCTCCGATATCCTTGTTTTTACACTGCGAGTCGTCATCCCGATATAGAGAAGGTTGCAAGGGCATTGGATGGCATATACCACTCCTTTGGTGTTGCAGGTAAACAAATCATTCAAGGTATACACTCTATTGTTCACAGGATTAACAAACTCCGTTAGTCTTACACAGTATTTACAAACACTACAATTATAACAAGGAACATTCCCTTTCGTTCTCCTCTGTGGTAAATATGGTAGAATCTCTTGAGCTGTGCACTTGCTATGGACCAAATGATCTGCAAGATTCTTGGCACGTTTATAAACAAATAAAGGTTTGTTGAAGCACCCAGGAACATCCTGGAGCAAATTCCAATATTTGAGAATTGCATTCTGTATGTGCCTGGTATTGCCATTAAAAGTGATGGGTATGAGCATTCTGGTTTGTATTACCTCTCTCTCTTTTTTTATAAAAAGGCTCCTTCGTTCCATCCTCCTTACTTTAAAGTAAGCCTGCTTCAAACTCTTTTTAGGGTATCCCCGTACAACAAACTGTTCTATAAGAGTCTTTGCATGTTTATCAAATTCCATCAAACCAGAACAATTCCTTCTGAGTCTGAGGAACTGGGAGTAAGGAAGATTTTGCTTCATGTGATGTGGATGAAAGCTATCATATCTCAGGAGGGAATTTGTGTCAGTTTCCTTCCTATACAAATCAGTTTCCAGTAGAACCCCTTTTTTTACCACTAGTACATCCAAGAAGTTGATTTTAGCATTATCAAAGTTCAATTCAAATTTAATTGTATTGTGCACACTATTAATGCTTTGTTGAAAATCAAAAAGCTCATTTTCCGATCCATTCCAGATGATAAAGATGTCATCCAAATATCTTTTAAACTCTAGTATGTTAGTTTTAAAGATATTATCATCATTCAATATATGCTGTTGCTCAAAATTATCCATAAAAAGGTTTGCTAACTCTGGAGCAAATTTGCATCCCATTGCTGTACCTGATACCTGCCAGTAATATTTATCCTGGAATGAAAAATAATTTTGTTTGAGGGAAATTTCAGCTAGTGTACACAGAAAGTGGGTAGGGGGATATAGATGGTCTCTTCTCTTATTAAGGGTTGATTCTATAATGTCCATAGCTTCATCATGTATTATGTTAGTATACAGGGATACCACATCCAATGTTACCAGTAAGCAATGTTCATTAGGCAAAACAATCCGTTCCAGGATCTGCAAGAAGTGTCCAGTATCCTTAATGTAGGTTGGAATCTGTGGTACAAAGGGTTTGAGAAAAAAATCTACATATTCTGCAAGGGGTTCCAATATGGATCCACAGCCTGACACAATCGGTCTGCCTGGGACTGGAAATTTTTTCTTGTGTATTTTAGGTAGCAAGTAGAAAAGGGGTGTTCGTTCCTCCGATTCCAACAAAAAATCATGGGTGTTTTTATTAATATAACCATACATGAGGGCCTCATAAACAACATCAGAGATGGATCTTTTAATTTCCTTTGTGGGATTACATCTGCAAGGTGCATAATGTAACGAGTTATTTAACTGTCTGTGTGCCTCAGCTACATATTCTTGCAAACCCCATACTACTATTGCTCCTCCCTTATCTGCAGGCTTGAAGACAACATCCTGGAGTTGGCAAAGTTCTTTAAGTGCTACGTTCTCCAGTTTTGATAAGTTGTGCCAGACTCTAGGTGGTTGATCCTTAATGGATGCTAGTTCCTTAAGGATAATGTCCTCAAAAGCCAAGATGTTATGATTAGTAGTAACTGGATTAAAGGTAGATTTCACTTTGAAGTTATACACCTCACTGCCCTTATCAATCTGCTCCGTACCAAAGAAGTCTGCAATCTTAATTTTTCTGAATAGCCTTTGTGCCTCAATTATAGTCTGAAAATAGTCAATTTTAGGTGTAGGAACAAAGGATAGGCCTTTTTTCAATACCTGAAGTTGGTAGGGAGTAAATTCCCTTGTAGAGAGATTAACTATCTCCTGGTCTTTAATATCTTTTTGCCAGGAAATCTGGCAGGTCTGGTGTCCTGTCTTGTTCTCATATTGTATGTGTTTCTGTTTTGTTTTGCATATAAAAAAGATGATGAGGAGGATGGGGCTGTTGAAGTCATGGAATCATCAGTGCTGGCATTATATGAGGCCTCACTCCTGCTCTCCTCAGGGCTCATGGCAGTTTCCAAGCCCAGTTCTGTGTATTAACTTTCAGAGTGTGACTTACAGGCCAGAATAAGCCTCACAGCTGGTTTTAGCTTCTGATTAGTTTTTAACACATTGTACCAATAAAATTACAGTTTTTTTAGCTTCTTTTTTCCCCTAAACTCCGTGTTTTTCCATTTGCTTCTTGGTTTAGGGTATCACCTCCCAGTTTTCCTAATTTACAATCGAGGACTTCTAGCTGTGGGAGAAATTTCACTGTATTCTTTCCCTTTTTAGATGATATATGATAATAATAAAAAAAACCCACAAAGTATGTGGAAACCAAAGTAATTTTTAAGGTGGGAATTAAACAAGATGTGTATCCACACTACACACTTATAGCACTTTGTTTCCACTGTAAATGCCATGGCTATGGAATCCTAGGATTTGCAGTTTCATGTCATACCCATAATTCTCTGCCAGGCAATTCTCTAGCACAGTCATTCAGTGGAGGGTAGTGCACCCAACTACATATCTCAAGATTTTGTTCAGATGGAGCCACAGCTGTTAAAATGGCAGTTTGATATAGTAGTATCAAACTGCCACATTTCACCCCAAAATTTCAGAAAAATGGCAAATGTTCCCTCTACATCCCCATTGGGAACTTCTGAAGCAGCTACCATTAGGAACCATTGGGAACTTCTGAAGCAGCTACAAAAGTAACAGAGACACCGTCCTCATCCCTGGACTAATCCATGGTTTATGTTACACCTATTAATTGTGGTTTATTACTTGAGCCATGAAATGTCTCCCAGTTTGTTATCCTCTTTTCTGAACTGTGTCACACCCACACCTTCTGCCAGCTCCTGTTTTACGGAAGACAATTGGAGAAATAAGCCACAAATAGGGAATTGTGGATTCACAATTCATCCCTGAGTGCCCCAGAACATGCCAGAGACTGTACCTGCTCCAAAAATAGTTGGGAAGGTTTTGTTTTGTTTTTTTTTAAGGGAAAAAAAAGAAAACAAAAAGTGACTAGAGTTTACTTTCAGTTTGTGAGGGATGTAGACAAGAACACTTGTCCCACACCCAATAATAATAATATTTATTTCTTACCCACCTCTCCCTATGGAGCACTTAGGCCTTCTCTGCACTGACCAGTATACTGGGACATTCCAGAATATCTTGGCCCCACAGCTGCCCTGTCCTGATCCCTTTAATGCACCCACTGTGCCTGTACCACAACGAGAGAATTGATGGCATCTCCCCCTTCAAACAGGAAACTCTTCATGGAATTTTCTTCCAGTTCCCAAATTTCTAGCAATGCAGTAACTTAAAATACCAATGGAGCTTTTAGAAATAGAGTTTAGACATCCAAAAGCAAAGTGGACACGGGAATGTGAATGTACCAAAGCTTCCAGGAACATCAGCTCTTTTATTCAAGCAAAAGAAAAAGCTATGTGAGGTGGAAGTCAAAATAATTTGGAAAATCTAAGTGCTACAAAAATGGGGACAAACATGCATCCCTCCGACCACATGCTGTCCACCTTAGTGAAACTAAGACAACATAGGGCATTGAGGATGACAAAGTTAGCACTATAAATCTGAGTGTGCTGTGTGCATGGTATCCCAAACTGAGATTTTTCTCTCCCCTTGAAAAAAAAAACCTCTAGAGTAACTGTCCTAATAATTAATAACAAAATGTCTTCTTTATAACAGGTTTTGGAAGAGGGTGGAACATCTTGCCAAATTTTCAATTTGTTCACAAATTTTTACTTTAATCACATACAACTATGTAGATGTAAATAAATTTAAGCTGTGCTTATGATCTTGTAATTTAAAGGTATAATTTTAATTATTCTAGTTGTTTATATCATAACTATTGCCATTTGCATTCAGTGATATATGGAATTAAAATTTGTACAAAAAAACATTACTAAGGATTCTCAATGGTGTGGTATGGGAGGAGGTCAATGGAGGTGGGTGACACCATAAGTGAAATCAACCCTGGTGAAACCACTATGTACACAAAAGTACTCTGCTGCATTTACACACAAATCACATGATTCATGCTCAGGAAAACTGGGCTATTACATTTGCATGAGTCACAGTCTTTTGTACATTCCTTATCTTTCTATTAAAATCACTGAAATGCAACTTTCCTTGATTATGTACATTTTAAGTAGACTGGAACCAGGATGATCACAGCACATTCTACACCTGTAAAGGGGAGTGAAGGAAGGGGTGAGTACAAATAATCTGAACATCACAATCACATCCTTGACTATTTCCAGACTAGCCTGAGGCTTAATCAAACTCAGTTGTTGTTTGAAGAGAGCAAAATTGCATTGCATCATCCCTGACATTAACATAGTCCTGGTTCTTTTGTTCCATGTGTATAATAAATGACTTCCACATGTGTTTCATTTTTAATGAGTACATCATAGGATCTCACTATCACAGACAGTTGCCCTGCTTGTATATTGAACAGACAGCATCACCATAATATTTGTGGGATGGAATAAAGAAAAAGTACAAAGCCAAGATTGTGGCTAAGGGGTATTCTCATGAAAGGTTTGACAGTTTTGACAGGATGACAGAGAGTTTTGACAGAAAGTTTGAGGATGGTTCTTGCTGTGGCTGCCAAGAGAGATTTGGTTGTGTACCATTTTGATTTTGAAACAGTGTATCTCAGTGGCAATCTGTTTATATGGAACAAGCTCTTGGATATGACTGTGCGGGCAGCATCAAGATGTACAAGCTGAAAAAGGCTTTGAATGGGTTAAAGCAGAATGCAAGGAGCTGGAACCAGTGCATACATCAAGAGCTAGTTAGGCTTGGATATCAGCAGAGCGTGGCTGATGCATATGTGTACGCGAAGGGCAGCATCATTCTGGTGATCTATGTGGACAATCTATGTGTTGCAGCCAGGGATGAGGATGAAATCAGGCTGGTGCAAAGTGAATTGGCAAAAAGGTTCAAACTGAAAGATCTAGCACACTTGAAGAGTTATCTAGAGATTGAGGTAGACAGAGACCATGAGGGCAGATTCAAGTTGTGTCAAATTGACAGATTGGTAGAAAAGATTGGACTGTGTGATGCCAAGGTTGTTAAGAGTCCCATGATACCGGATTATTCAAGTCTGGAATCAAAGGAGCTGTTTGAAAGGGCAGATTTATGCCATTTGGTTGTAGGAAGTCTGTTGTTCATAGCCAACAATACGAGGCCCGATATCAGATATGTTGAGCACCTCTCCATTGACGCCCCCTTGTCGTGGGGGAGAGGTTTGCGCACCCTAATGATGTTGTGAGCTATGCTGGCGGTGGTATAATAGCCACTGGCAGGGCCTCCCATGCCAGACAGGTCACAACCGAAGGGTCTGACCAAGAACGCCAAAGGGCAGGATGGGCTCTCTAGCCTTATGGCAACCATCCTAGGAGAAGGAAAACTCTAATCCCAAACCCGGCCAGATGGTGCTCTCGTCTAACCCTGTAAGGTCAACCATCTAAGAGAAGGAAACGCTAATCAAACCTACGACCCGAGGACCTCGCTGCCACCGTCCATGCTTGTCAAGGCCTCAGCAGTCGAACCTCTGGTTTAAAGGGTGAAGCCAGTTCTGTGCATGCTGTGCTCCACCAGAAAAATCCATTGCACAGGCTCGAAGGATACATCCAATGTCTTAAAAAGCCCTGTAGCGACAGGTGAGGGATGAAACAGCAGGTGTAAAGATGCACTGGAAGCCGCAGACCCAAACCTGCATGCAGGCGGTTCAGGACTTTGGTCGCTTGAGACTGACCCGGGGATGACAGTCTTGTTCGGCAGCATCCTGAATGACCAACCAGCCTATTTTAAGGAGAGCACTGCTTGCTCCATATGGAGAGGGGCCTAGAAAAGGTGGCCTAAAGAAAGCTCATCCCCAACAACCCGGTTGGCTAGCCACGGCCAACGGGCATCTTCTGATGCGGTCAAACAAAGACAAAGAGACAAAGGCACAAACCAGCCTCCAAAGGTGCAAATAGACTAGCGCTTGCATGCTGGAACGTCAGAACCATGCAAAATTCTGCAGATAGTGGACGTCCTGAGTGTCATTCTGCCCTAATAGCCCATGAACTGTCATGACTTAACATCGACATCGCTGCTCTTAGTGAAGTTCGTCTTCATGAGGAAGGCAGCCTTAAAGAACACGCCGGCTACACACACTACTGGTCAGGCAAACCCAAAACTGAAAAACATCTTTCAGGTGTAGGCTCTATGATCAAAAACTCCATTGCCTCCAAACTCGAAACCTTGCCAACAGGACACTCTGATCGCATTATCTCCTTATGCCTCCCACATGTTGTTCTCTTCAGTATATATGCCCCAACTATGCAAGCCGACCCTGCAGAGAAAGACAAATTCTACTCAGACCTACACCACCTTATACAGAAAGTCCCTGCAGAAGACAAAATCATTATCCTTGGTGACTTCAATGCCAGAGTAGGAAAGCACTTCGAAGCCTGGAAAGGTGTTTTAGGCAAGCATGGTGTTGGAAACTGTAATGATAACGGACACCTCCTACTGGAGTTTTGTGCAGAACAGCAGCTGACTATTGCAAACACCATCTTTCAGCAGAAGGATAGCCTGAAGACAACCTGGATGCATCCCCGAGCCAAACACTGGCACCTCATTGACTATATCCTAGTGCACCAGAGAAATATTTGTGATGTCCGTTATACCCGAGTGATGCCCAGTGCAGAATGTCAAACAGATCATCGCCTTGTAAGATGCAAACTAAATCTTCATTTTCAGTTCAAACCTAAGAGGGGTGGCATCATAAAGAGGAGACTCCAAGTCAACAATCTTCAACAAGCTGCCATAAGAGATAACTTCCAGGCAAATTTGCAAACAAAACTTGAAGACCATCCTGTAGACTCTTCTCCTACAGTGCTTTGGCAACATATCAAAAACAGCATCCTGCAATCTGCAGAAGAATCCTTAGGGTTCTCCCTCAAGAAAAACCAAGATTGGTTTGATGAAAACAACCAAGAGATCCAGGAGCTGTTGGCAAAGAAGAGAACTGCTCACCAGGCACACCTCTCCCAGCCATCCTGCCATGTAAAAAAAGCAGCCTTTCACCTTGCATGTAGTGAGCTCCAACAAAAACTCCGAGACGTTCAGAACAAGTGGTGGATCAATTTAGCAGAAAAGACACAACGTTGTGCAGATCTGGGTGATTCCAGAGGATTTTATGAAGCTCTTAAAGCAGTGTTTGGACCTACATATCAGATGGTCAAACACTAATCACAGATAAAGCTTCCATTCTGAACCGATGGGCTGAACATTTCCAAAGCCTCTTTAGTGCCAACCAAGTAGTCCAAGACTCAGCTATTCAACATATGACACAACAACCGATGAAGAAGGAATTGGACATAGCTCTCACTTTGGAAGAAACCGTTAAGGCCATACAGCAGATGAAAAATGGCAAGGCTGCTGGGATTGATGGAATTCCACCTGAAGCTTGGAAACATGGAGGTCATGTACTCCATGCTAAACCCCACGAGCTCCTTGTGAGTTGCTGGGAAAAAGCGAACTACCATCAGATCTCCAAGATGCAGTCATCATCACCCTGTACAAGAAAAAAGGAGCAAAATCGGATTGCTCAAACTATCGAGGTATAACACTGCTCTCCATCGCTGGAAAAATCCTTGCAAGGATACTGCTGAACAGATTAGTCCCTGCTATTGCAGAAGAACCCCTCCCTGAAAGCCAATGTGGCTTTAGAGCTAATAGGAGCACTACAGACATGGTATTTGCCCTTAGACAACTGCAAGAGAAATGTAGAGAGCAGAACAAAGGACTCTATGTGACATTTGTCGGCCTCACCAAAGCCTTCAACACTGTGAGTAGAAAAGGTCTGTGGCAGATCCTGGAACGACTAGGATGCCCCACCCAAATTCCTCAAAATGATCATCCTGCTACATGAAGGCCAGCAAGGTCAAGTCAGATATGGCGATGCTCTCTCAGAGCCCTTTCTAATAACTAATGGTGTGAAACAAGGTTGTGTTCTCACTCCAACTCTATTTACAATCTTCTTCAGCATGATCCTCCAAAGGGCTACGGCAGATTTCAAAGAAGAAGACGGCATTTATATACGCTACCGTACTGATGGTAGCCTGTTTAACTTAAGCCGCCTGAGGGCCCGCACTAAGACTCTAAAGTATCTAGTTCGTGAGCTGCTTTTTGCTGACGATGCTGCCCTCGTTGCCCATACGGAAGCAGCTCTGCAGCGCCTAACATCTTGTTTTGCAACAGCTGCAGAGCTCTTTAGTCTGGAAGTCAGTCTGAAGAAAACGGAAGTTCTCTACCAGCCAGCACCTCAGGAAGAACACTACCATCCCCACATCACTGTAGGCACATCTGTGCTTAAGTCCGTCCAGCAGTTCACCTACCTGGGAAGCATCATCTCCTCAGATGCCAAGATTGATAAAGAGATCGATCACAGACTGGCAAAGGCATATAGTGCATTCGGAAGGCTTCACAAAAGAGTCTGTAGTAACAAACACTTGAGGCAAAGCACAAAAATCAGTGTGTATAGAGCCATTGTACTGTCTGTTCTCCTCTATGGGTCTGAAACATGGGTCACCTGTCACTAACACCTACGACTCCTTGAACGCTTTCATCAGCGCTGTTTACGCACAATTCTAAATATACACTGGACTGACTATGTGACGAATGTTGCTGTCCTTGAGCAATCAGGGATCACCAGCATTGAGGCCATGCTATTGAGGATGCAGCTGCGCTGGGCAGGACACGTTTCTAGGATGAAGGACCATCGCCTCCCAAAAATAGTATTCTATGGTGAACTCGTCACGGGCAGTGTAAGAGGGGTGCCCCAAAGAAAAGATACAAGGACTCCCTGAAACAACATCTCAGGCTTGGCCAAATTGATCCCCAACAATGGTCCGCCCTGGCCTTGCATTGGGAAGCATGGAGACGCACTATCCACGATGCTGCAGCCTTTTTCGAAAACTCATGCCGAATGAGTCTCAAAGAGAAACGACAACGCAGAAACAACCACAACCCGGAAACATCACCCAAGGAGACTTTCCGCTGTGCTTTCTGCAACCGGACCTGTTTTTCCCAGATTGGCCTTTTTAGTCACCAACGTGCTTGTACAAAGCGCTGATGAGTCCTTCCTCAATCTTCGTTCGCGAAGCAAAGCCAGAGATCTTGAGCAGGAGAGCTTCCAAACCCAGGCTAGTTTACTGGACACTGATGAAATGTGTGGTACAGTATTTGAAAGGTAACAGGAACATATGTTTGGTGTTGAATGGAGGCTTGTCAGAGCTTGAAGACTTCATGGACAGCTCATTTGCATCAGAGACAAATGAAAGGAAGTCAGTGACTGGTTTGACCATCAGATTCACTGATACTCCCATTGTTTGGAGGTCCAGAAAACAGAATTGCATTGTGCTGAGTACACCAGAAACAGAGTTTGCTGCATTGTCAGAAATAGTGAATGAGAGCCAGTGGGTTAGGCAGTTGTTGACAAATCTGAAAGAGGAATGCAACACTCCAGTATTGGTGCATAAGGATTCATAAGCATACATTGGCATGGCTGAATCTGAGAATCTAAAGTGCAGAACCAAGTACATAGCTGTGAGATACTAGTGAGCTAGTTCAAAATGGTGTTTTGAGACTACAGTATGTTGATGTGGAGGACAACATAGCTGAGATTCTCACAAAGGCATTACCTATGGAGAGGCATGAAAGGATGGCCAGCAGGTTGGGTATCAGCATGTAGGTCTACGCAACACATGGGGAAATGTGGGAGTCACATGATAGCACATCTCATGACATTTTGGAGGGGCTTGTCAGAGTACAGAGCACTCTGGACAGAAAATGTCAGAGAAGGGCTATAGCCTGGAACCGGGACAAAGGTGACAAGGTAATCTGAGTTCAGGAGGCAGACATGATGACTCAACATTTGGAGAAGTCACTAGAAACTGATGGCAGAGGGGCAGGAGGTGAAACCAGAAGGCTTCAATTCTGCAGAGTCACAGCTGTCAAGTGACAGGAATCTGGGTGACGTCCCAGGAGGGGGAAGGACTCAAAACCCCAAAAAAGGAACTGTATATAAGAATGTTCAGTGTAGTGATGGTTGTATATAGGAGTCTGGTGAAGCACTTTGATAGTCTATTGTAAATATCAGAACCAAGATTAAAGTCTTCTTTGTGAGTACTTGGTATTCAGCAGTTATTTATCCAGCTGGCAGCTTCTGCATGGGAAGTTTTTTCCTTTTCAGCCTGCACAGAGCTACACAGCAGAGACCTTCCAATGGCATTCTTGTTCCATGTGTGTGTCTTCTGCATGTTGCATGTTTAATCCTGATTCTACATGCCCCAACAAAAAGATATCAGCCACACAGCAATTTAAGGAGTAGAACCTGGAAAGTTGATGAAGCATTATTCCACCATACAAGTCCATTGAAAATATCTTTTCTCAGACAATAACTGTTTCATGGAATATTTGTTTTCTTGGTTCTCCCAGCCCCACAGAAAAGGTTTCTTCTACTGGAACATCTGGGATAAGAATGGAAAGCAGTTGAAGGATTAAATTTAACTTTGCAGAAGTCCTGATCTCTTGATGAACTGGATTTCTCACTTGCTATGTCTGCATTCCTGGTTAATATGGTTCCACTCCTGGCTCATGCTGTAACCTCATGCTTATGTTCTGTTGTAGATGTTGATGTGACAATGAACTGGACCACATGTTTTATAGCAGAGACCCCTGGCTTCAAGCATTCAGATGATAATGATGATGTTGAGAAAAATACCATCTTAGTTATTTTTAAAACATAAGAAGTAGAGAATTGCTTTTTAAAATTATAACTAATGGTATCTACCTACCTATGGACTTTGTAATGCTAACTCTACTCATTTTTAAAAATAACCTTTCCAACTCTAAAACAAATGTTTCACAGTTTTGTGATAATTTAAATCTCATGGCTCCATCTGAAATGATTCTAGGAATTGTAGTTTGATGAGGTACTTCACTTTTTTGGCTGGAGAGCTCTAATCCAGGGGTCGGCAACCTCCAGCCCGCGGAGGCCTTTCAGCCGGCCCCTGGCTGCTCCTGCCGCCGAAACCGCCAACAACGGTTGCGGCTTTTCGCCACTGTGGGCGCCACCATTTTGGGTGAAAAAATGGTGGCGAAATCATGCGCGACCTTCCCGGAGGTCACATGAGATTTCGCCGCCATTTTGGGGGAAAAAATGGCGGCGAAGTCTCGCGCGACCTCAAGGAAGGTTGTGCAAGATTTCGCTGCCATTTTTTCGCCCAAAATGGCGGTGCTCAGGGCTCCAACGGCGGCAGCGGGCCTCTGGGAGGCCCGTTGCCGTTGCTGGGGCCCTCCAGGAAGGCTCCAACGGTGGCAGCGGGCCCCTGGGAGGCCTGTTGCTGTCGCTGGGGCCCTCCAGGAGGGCTCCTGCAATTGCAGCGAGCCTCCCAGAGGCCCGTTGCCTTCGCTGGGGTCCTCCAGGAGGGCTCCGGCAGCGGCAGCAGGCCCCTGGGAGGCCAGTTGCCATTGCTGGGGCCTTCCAGGAGGGCTCCTGCGACTGCAGCGAGCCTCCCAGAGGTCCATTGCCATCACAGGGGCCCTCCAGGAGGGCTCCGATGGTGGCAGCAGGCCCCTGGGAGGCCAGTTGCCGTCGCTGGGGCCCTCCAGGAGGGCTCCTGCGACAACGGCAGGCCTCCCAGAGGCCCGTTGCCTTTGCTGGGGTCCTCCAGGAGGGCTCCGGCGGCAGCAGTGGGCCTCTGGCGTCAGGGGCCGGCAAAGAGAGGGAGGCCTCCAGCACTGGCGGTCCCCGCCGGCTCTTTCCCGGCCTCTGACAGGGCCAGGGGCCCCGTCAGGGGCCGGCAAAGAGGAGGTGGCCTGGCCCCTGGGTGGTGGAAGCTCCGCCCCGGGGGTGGAATCTCCGCCCCAGGGGTGGAAGCTCCGCCCCCAGAGGGTGGAGGCTCCACCCCGGCACGCGGCCCCACCCCTGGGGGTGGAAGCTCCACCCCCCGGGCTTCGGCCCCCCAGTTGTCTGAGGGACAGCAACCCGGTCCCCGGCTCAAAAAGGTTGCCTACCCCTGCTCTAATCCATTTCCCTGATCTACTTTTCCCAAGGTTCTCAGAGTGTCCGTCTTTGGTAGAGAATTAAACTGATCCTCTACCCTTCATTTCTTAGGCTGGGGCCACACTGAACAAGTCATGCAGTCTGACACCACTTTAACTGTCATAGCTCCATCCAATGGAATCCTGGATTTGTAGTTTGCTGTGGCACTAGAACTCTCTAATAGAGAAGGCTAAATATCTCATAAAACTACAAATCCCAGCATTCCATAGCATTGAACCATAGACATTAAAGCAGAGTAAAACTTAATTAATTCTGCAGTATAGATGCAGCCTCAGGTTACCTTCCTACTTTCAAGGTACATAATCAAACTATGAATCTCCAAATACCTAGGAATTGCACCATGACCATTAAAGTGGTATGAAACTGGTACATGTTTCTGAGTAAAAGTGGAGGCAATTTTCACTAGAAGTCCAACTCCATATCCAAATACCATTGCCCCTACCCCTCCAGTGACCTACTGCCTTTGTCATCATATAGCATTCTGGAAAGAGAGAGCAAAGACGCCGCCAGAGTTGCCCACAGAGCAAATTGCTTTAGATTTCTTAAATGTATTATTTATTCAATTTCTAGGCCGCCTTACCACCTGGTGCTCAAAGCAGCTTACAGAAAATCAAAACAATCACAAAAATGATGATGCAAGTAAGACAGACAAGTCCATGCTGGAGAAGAAACAGAAAAGAAAACAGCCTCTACAACCAAGATGACCTAGCAGCCAGCTTCTTCCCAACCCCAAATTGCCTTCCAATTATATGCCATATCCTTTCCAAAACATTTTATTAATGAACATTTTAACTTAGCTTTGTATGCTTACTCAATAATGAGTAGAATAGCACAAAAGTTGAAACCTCTTTTGGCACTTTGGGGCTGGGGGAGTTGCCTGCTATTCTCATGTATTTAACATGCATTAAAGGTGTCTGTAACTCATTATCCAGAAAATATCACTTCTGAAGTGTCAAATAGACTCTGGCTTGACAAACAACACACCATGTGTTCATTTTACCAATGCCAGGGTGTCCTTCCTAGAACCAACAACAGTTTTACACATGGCCAATGTTAATAATGTAATTATTATTGTTTCCCGAAGGTTAGACTTGCTCATCTGTCACAGCAATACAACAGTCTTGTGACAACTTAAAAGTCAAGCATGTTTTAATCTTTAATATAATGCAAAATTTTCCATTGCAATGGTCACTGTCTACATTTTCTGTATTTCATTTACCTTTTCCCTCATTGTTTATATTCCCCCACATACTCTAACTGTGTATAAATGTCATCATGCATCTGATAAAATGGACTCTAGTCCATAAAACCTCATGGCCAGAATCCAGCATGATCATGGGGTAGCATGAAGATTATTTTCCATCCCCTGAAAAGGTTTCAAGATTTCTTCATTCCCTTATCAAAAATGTTAAATCCAACATTAAAGGAATGTGGAGTGCCTCTGATGCTTATCATGAATGGGTCCTAATCCCTCTCTATCATAAGGAACTGATTTTAGTTTTACATACATCAGCTAGCTTGGACATTTCCAAGCACTGGAGCAATGCAGTTGTCTTTGAGAAGTTGTTTAGAAAGGAGCTGGACACTGACAATGAGGGTAATTGATATACTTGTATTGACTGAGATCTGCATGTGAAAATGGCTGCCATTGCGAAATCTATTGATATGGGACACACCTTTATTGTGTTTGATGTAACAGAAGTATCAACATGTGAGCATCAATCATAATAATAATAATAATAATAATAATAATAGGTTTTATTTATATACCGCCCAATCACTGGGAATCTGAGCGGTTTACAATAGAGGGGATAACAGACAGTTCCCTGCCCACAGGCTTACAATCTAAAAGACACGACACAAAAGGAGAAGGGAATGGTGAGGGGGGAGGGAATCAGGTCCAGCATTCTTCTCTCCCTCTGAGGCCTGGACCAAGGCAGCTGGACCGGAGGAGGCTCTTCTTTTCAGGCTAGCCCTGAGGTACTGGGCCAGTCTCTCTCTCCCTCAGTGGCTGAAAGGGACAGTTAGGGAGGGGAGCCTCCTTCTTAGGCTAGCCTGATGGTACTGCCAGCCTTCTCTCTCCCTCAGAGGCCGAAAGGTGACAGTTAGGGAGGGGAGCCTCCTTTTCGGCTGCCTGATGGTACTGGCACCTTCTCTCTCCTCAGAGGCCGAAAGGTGACAGTTAGGGAGGGAGAGCCTCCTTTCAGGCTGCCCTATGTACTGGCCAGCCTTCTCTCTCCCTCGAGGCCGAAAGGTGACAGTTAGGGAGGAGGAAGCCTCCTTCTTCAGGCTAGCCCCTGATGGTACTGGGCCAGCCTTCTCTCTCCCTCAGGGCCGAAAGGTGCATTAGGGAGGGAGGAGCTCCTTCTTCAGGCTAGCCCCTGATGTACTGGGCCAGCCTTCTCTCTCCCTCAGAAGGCCGAAAGGTGACAGTTAGGAGGGAGAGCCTCCTTCTTCAGGCTAGCCCTGATGGTACTGGGCCAGGCTCCTCTCTCCCTCAGAGGCCGAAAGGTGACAGTTAGGGAGGGAGGAGCCTCTTCTTCAGGCTAGCCCCTGATGGTACTGGGCCAGCCTACTCTCTCCCTCAGAGGCCGAAAGGTGACAGTTAGGGAGGGAGGAGCTCCTTCTTCAGGCTAGCCCCTGATGGTACTGGGCCAGCCTACTCTCTCCCTCAGAGGCCGAAAGGTGACAGTTAGGGAGGGAGGCCTCCTTCTTCAGGCTAGCCCCTGATGGAACTGGGCAGCCTACTCTCTCCCTCAGAGGCCGAAAGATGACAGTGTAGGGAGGGAGGAGCCTCCTTCTTAGGCTAGCCCTGATGGTACTGGGCCAGCCTTCTCTCTCCCTCAGAGGCCGAAAGATGACAGTTGGGAGGGAGGAGCCTCCTTCTTCAGGCTAGCTGATGGTACTGGGCAGCCTTTCTCTCCCTCAGAGGGAAAGATGACAGTTAGGGAGGGAGGAGCCCTTCTTCAGGCTAGATGATGGTACTGGGCCAGCCTTCTCTCTCCCTCAGAGGCCGAAAGATGACGTTAGGGAGGAGGAGCTCCTTCTTCAGGCTAGCCCCTGATGGTACTGGCCAGCCTCTCTCTCCCTCAGAGGCCGAAAGATGACAGTTGGGAGGGAGGAGCCTCCTTCTTCAGGCTAGCCCTGATGGTACTGGGCCAGCCTACTCTCTCCCTCAGAGGCCGAAAGATGACAGTTAGGGAGGGAGAGCCTCCTCTTCCAGGCTAGCCCCTGATGGTCCTTGGCACTCTCCCTCAGAGGCCGAAAGATGACAGTTAGGGAGGGAGGAGCCTCCTTCTTCAGGCTAGCCCCTGATGGTACTGGGCCAGCCTTCTCTCTCCCTCAGAGGCCGAAAGATGACAGTTAGGGAGGGAGGAGCCTCCTTCTTCAGGCTAGCCCCTGATGGTACTGGCAGGGAGGGAGGAGCCTGTTTTTAACAGCTTAAAAAAATACTCTTTTGGAACAGCCATGAATCCAACTTCAGTGGGTTTTCAATCCCTACACAAAATGTTTTTGAGGTGAATTAGAAGTAACTAATTATTTTAATTAGTTACTCCTATACTCTGAACTTTGGAACATGCCAGTCAGTCACAGAACTAGACAATTTTTAATTATTATTACACAATTCAAAGTGGCCATGTGTGATGGTCCCAAGTTCTTTAACTTAAATCCAAGCTATATTCCCCCCCCCCCCACCAAATTGTTCAAAAATGATTACCTAGTAGTTTGCTCTTCCAAATGAATTTAATGGCATGTAGATAATTTAGTTTTGGGAAGAGCATTTAGAAACCTCATTCAGAGACTTCCAATGCCTCACTAAACTTTAAAAACCAAGATTTCATAGGTTACCATCACGGCAGTTTAACTGGAATTATAATACTATAACAGTGTAGTATGAAAGGCATCCTGCTGCTGATGTGGGAATAATAATACTACTTTTCTTGGAGCACACAGTTGATCATATCTGATTCAAACTACATTGTCCACACACTACTCTCAGACCACAAAGCAAGCCTTTCTAAGGAAGCAGAAGTTTCTCCTAGACCACAGCAGTAGGTGCTTCTTGTATCTCTCCCCAGCCAGTGCAATTATCACCTCTTACTTTTTGCCCTACTCTTTAGATGTAACAGAATCATAATACTATAACAGTGTAGTATTCTGCAGACTTTTCAAAGAACACAACATTCTCAACAAAGGAGACATTGGCCTGTTACAGACTGCCAAAATAAAGCTGCTTCGGGTCTCCTTGGAGATATGCTATTTGAATGATGCATGGGTCCTAAGAGTCCGGAGGTCACTCCAAAGCCACACTCCATTTCTAAGCACTAGAGTGCAGCTTTGGTGCAGTTTCCGGATTCTTAGGATGCATGCTCATTTAAATAGCATACCTCCAAAGAGACCCGAAGCAGCTTTATTTTGGCAGTCTGTAACAGGCCACTGTCAGTTTCTGGCAAGCTTCATATATGGACCCTTTTACCTTTTTAAAAATTATTATTCTAAGACCAAGAACCAAAACATTAAAATCAGTTTCAGATGATAAATCTGTTACTGGGCTATACCATTTCATAGAAGAGGTAAGAGATCAAATTCTCCTCTTACATATAAAAACGTTTTGCATTTACAAGCATCCCCTGCTTCATCCTGCCCAAAGCTGGAGGAAACATACATATTTTTCTGAGGGGCCGGAGGTGAAATGATTCATAAATGAGTGTGTATCATTTGACATCTTGGTCCCTTCAGTCACTCTCAGCTGACTGTGAGCTGCCTAGCTTGAATGGCATGTGGTTGGATGACATGAGGTGGTTATGTTGGTAGAGAAGAACTGCTGGCCCTCATCCCCTTCCCCTCCACCATTCCCTTCTCCTTTTGTGTTGTGTCTTTTTAGATTGTAAGTCTGAGGGCAGGGAACCGCCTAATTAAAAGATTGTATGTACAGTGCTGTGTAAATTTACAATGCTTTATAAATAAAAGTTAATAATAATAATAATAATAATAATAACAACAACAACAACAACAACTCATTTATGGCTTCTTTTTCAGATAACTATTAAAAGTCATGTACTTCAGCAAGACAAAATGCAAGTAGTACTCTTTTGTTAATTAATGTAACTTATATAAACTTTTTTTAAAAAAAATACATGCATTCATAGGACATACAGACTAGTCCAGTCTTAGGGTCAGATGCACCACTACTCAGAACAGTAATTTTTTTTATTCCAACTGGAATATTGCTGTCTGGAAGTCACACATAGTAGAGAGAAACTGTTGAGTATTTACAAGTCCAAATCAGGTTAGGATGGTGCAAAGTGACACACTAGTGAACTGCCTACCCAAGAGAGAGAGATTGGCTATTTAGGATGTTTGTAGCCGCCCCAATTTTGGAAGTGGATGGTGTTGATGAGAATGAAGGGGAAGGTGTGGTTGTCTAAGCACATGGGGGTGAATGTGTCCCCCTTTGGCTGTTGCCTTTCCCTGAACTTGTAGGTGAAAAACTGGACCAATTAAACTGTAGATAACCCAACCCAGGAGCTCTAAAGAAAAGATAAGCAGATCAGATTTAGACATAATGAGAAATAAGAAAATATCTGAGGGGAAATATCAAAGATAGAGACACAAGACTGGATGGAAGGGGAAAGGACAACAAAGACCTAATGGTCTTCCCATGGAATGGACAATAATATTACAGAATAATTGATGTTTTTTAACTTGAGGTGACAAAACATTGGATTTGAAACAACCCCTGGTTAGTTTGAGAGGAAGGGGTGAATAGGGACATAGCCTGGGGTGAGAAGAAAATATGGTCTTTAGCTGTGTTGTGATGGGACTCACCCAGTACCTATTACAAGAGGATATGCAGAAAGCCTGGGGGAATGGAGTAATCAGAGAACCCATTTAACCTTTATTTAGTGCTAACCAGGTCTTCCACATGTCTTCAGGCTAGTGTTCCTTTCCCATGTGAAACTTCTGAAGGTCCTAACAACTTATTAAAAACATGCCTGAATCTAGATACCAAATATGAAAATATGAAACCCCATACTCCAGGGAGAGGGATGTAAGGTATGTTAATAAAGGGGACATCAGTAACAAAGGGACTGCCCTTGAACGTGCTGGATTGGGGACGCAGCGCATGCCACACCCTCAACACAGTACAAAAACGAGCCACAAAACATAGCTCCTATTTCCGGCGCTTCAGGGGCCCCATATGATGCTCCTTGTGTGCAGCACCCTTTGGGCGCTGCGCATGAGTGATGTTATCATGGCGCACAGCATTTGGATAGGCACACACCAAGATGGCACCCAGGTGCTGCCACAAGGGCTTTGAGCATGTAAACGCTCAGCTCTCGCGAACCCTAGTTTGGGTCCAGGTCAGCACAAAGTGTCAGTCTGTACACCCTCAAAGTCTACAGGGAGAAGGTTATGGATACAATGCAATTATGGAACAATGATGGAGAACGAGAAGGCAGAGAAAGAATATCCTGCTGTGGAGACACTGAAAAAATAACTTTACAAGTAGGAGAAGAACTAGCTGAGGACTGAATCTAGAGAAAACAAACACATACGTGGAGTCAAGTAGGAAAAGATTATTATCATAATGATGTAAGAGTCAAAAAAGGATGAGTACTGAGTAGTCTTTTTTTGAGATTTAGCAATAAGGAGGCCATATGTATTTCCTTGACTGTAAGGTAAGCTGAGATAGGAAGCAGTATTCTTAACAGTCCCATTCACATATATCTCAGGTTACCAATAAGAAAATATCTGAGGACAGGGACGTAGCCGGGGGGGGGGGAGGTTCTTGGGGTCCGGACCCCACCTTCCATTAGAAAAATGAATGGTTTGTGCTGCTGCGCCGCCGCACCCAAGCCCCATTATAATGGTGGCACTTAGTCTGGACCCCCCCTTCCCAAAATCCTGGCTACGTCTCTGCTGAGGAGAAATATCAGAGACAGTGTTGGAGACACAAACTGCATGCTATGGAATTCTGGACTTTAGAGTCTTGTGATGTATTTATAATTCTCTATTGGACAGTTCTAGTGCCTCAGCAAAATACAAATCCTAGGATTCCATAGCACACAGCCATGGCAGTTAAACTGGAATCACAATGCTATAATCATGCAATGTGAATGAAGAGGAAGAGGGATCACACATTGTCTTTAGTCACTAGTGTTATTGTTATTTTCAATGGAATTATCTGTGAGCTCTTCAGCAGCCTCAGGTGGAACATCGAGGACGTTGGATTGTATTTTGAGAAATCCAGGTATCAATTATGTTGGTTTAGGATTTGAGAGATTCCCTCAGCTCTGAAACCCATTTTGGCACAGTCCCTCTTTCTTTCTCAGTCTGACCTACTTCACAGGGTTATTCTGAAGAAAATGTAGGGGCTTGTCTACATGACTAAAATACTATTGATTTCAGCTAAATAGAATGTGATCCAGCCACATGCAATTTGCAGGAATTCAGACTTTTTGTGCCCTCCCCCCCAAAAAAAATCCTTAAACTCTGCAAAAAAAAAAAAAAGGCTTTGTTGTTCAGATGACTGTGCATTTTCTGCAGAAGAAGGATGAATAGATGTGAATTTGTTCAGGAAAGTGAAGAGAATTAACCATCAATGTAAATGTGAGAAAATGCACGGCAGTTTGCATAACACATGTATGTACATGCACAGACTAGCCCTAAGAAAGGAGAAGCAGAAAAGGAGTATTCTGCCTTGAATTCACAGAAAGAAAGATGAGACAAAAACGTTATTAATAAATACAATAGAGGAATAAATAATAATGAAGCCATTGCAACACCTTAGATTGGCATAAATGCTCTAAATTCACATAAGCCAATCATCATTACCTTTGCAGTCATCAAAATAGTAGCATATACATATAAATTCATCTTTCTCAACCTTTAGAGAGACATCACCTAGGCATGCTGTGGAAAACGCTGTTGGTATGCCATATTTATACCTATCTCTTCCATTATCTACAAAGTAATGGATATAAGGCAGCACATTAAAATGCTTTCATAAAGAGCCCATTTTCCATTATTATCTCATAGGAGTTGTGCCAGAAAAGACTCAACTTTCAAAAATTACAGTACTTCTGAACATGAATAGATAGGTAGGTTTTTAGCTATTACTTAAAAGCCATGGGAAGAATGAGGACAAAAATGCTGTCATCTTACTATTTTAAAACTTCATTTTTGGGGGATATGTAACATTTGAAAACTCACATATCAGATTACTTGATAGATTAGTTCTGTGAAGACACAGTGCTTTTGTTCTTCATTGGAAAGCCTGAATCCTTACTGATAGTCAGTATGAAAAGTTCAGATCAGGTGATATAAAACTTAATTATATTCAGGAATTTACACTTGGTTTTCATGATTCTGGTTTATTACATCTAAGAATTCAACAGAGATGGAACAAAAGCCCCACTATTGGTTTCTTGTACAGGTTTTGTAAGCCAATGAACATTTTCCAATGTGAGATGAGCAATCTGTGTGTGTGTGCCATCAAGTTGCCTGTTGACCTATGTTGACCCCATGAATTTTATAAGGTTTTCTTAGGCAAGGAATACTCAAAGGTGGGTTTTGCCAGTTCCTTCCTCTGAAATATAGCCTAAAGCACATGGTATTCCTTGGTGGTCTTGCATCTAAGTACTAACCAGTGCTGATCTTGCTAAGCAGCCAAGATCAGACAGGAGCTGATGCCTCTGGGGTATTTAGGCCCTTTCAACAGATGAGCAATCTACTTGGAATTTAAAGAAAGCACACAGGAGAAATGACTAAGTGAGAAAGGAAAGACACAAGAGCCCTGTTCGGACCTTCATATTATACATTGCCAACAGATAGAGATGGGATTTTGCTCATAGGTCTCATTCTTTGCATTTGTTTGAACCTTGACATGGCTGCCAAATACCTCATAATATGTGTGTATGTATTTCTGTGTGTATGGCACTCCCTTTTTGCGATGGTGGGATTGCATGCTTTTATGAGGCAAGAGGCTATTCTGATGGAAGCAATGCTGATGGCAGGGTCTCCGATTTCAGACAGGCTTTTTCTGAGGAATCAGACTAAATGTGTCAAACAACTACTGGCCAACAGCAGCAATGGAGGGGGACACTGGCAGAGGACTTTTTGGGGCAATGGCAGTGGCACCATAGCTAACACTTGTTAGTACTATGCAGAAGGAGGTTTGGTAAATCCCTTTTTAATGTCTTTAACCATGAAAACTCTATGATAATACAGTCCAAAACATAACAAGAGACAGTGCCAGATTATGACACTCCTACATCAGATGGCATTCAGTGAGCTACTGGAGTAGAGCACAGCACAACTAAATGTAGTGCTATGGGTAAAGACACAAATGGACTCAAGCCAAAAGGGCATTCAGCTGTAGATGTGTTCAGAACTGCAAGAAAAGTCTGAAACCACACTCAGAGCACTTTGGGGAGTTAAATCAGCAAGAACAGATGATGTACCAATACAACTGCTTCAGACTACAGAAACAGAATATACTCTAGTTCTAACTAAAATCTCTCAATCAATGCGGAAAACAAAAGATTGGTCCACAGACTGGAAACACCCAATATAATTCCATTCCCCTAGAAAGAGGAAATCAGGGACTGCAGTAACCACAAGACTGTTGCATTAATCTCTCGTGCAAGGAAAGGGATGCTCAAAATTCTACAACATGACTTTACAGTGTAGGGAGTGAGAAATGCCAGATGTTCTAGTGGAGTTCAGGAAAGGAAGTGGCACTAGCGATCATTGCAAACATACATTGCATAATGAAAAACACAAAAGGATTTCAGAAGAAAATTGACCTGTGGTTTATAGATTATAGCAAAGTCTTTGATTACGTAGATCATGAAAAATTATGGACATCTCTAAAAGAAATGAATGTGCCACATAATTTGTTTGTTCTGATGCATAACCTGCACTTGGGACAAGAGCCCACTAACAGGACAGAATAAGGACAAAGCTACTTTTTATCATCCTATCTGTTTAACTTGTACAATTGGCCCTCCATACCCATGGATTCAACTATCCATGGCTTGAAAATATATAATATATGTATATATAAATTCTGTAAAGCAAAACTTGATTTTGCTATTTTATATATGGAACATCAGTTTACTATGCCATTGTATATAATAGGACTGGAGCATCCACAGATTTTGGTATCCATGGTGGGTCCTGTAACCAACCTGCAGTGGATACCAAGAGTCCACTTTGCACTGAATATACCACACATAAAACAAGATTAAACTTTGAGGAAGGAGCCATGAAAATTAGAAGAAAGGACATCAACAATTTAAAATGTGCACATGACATCATACTACTAGCTGAAAACAGCAAAGACTTGGAACAATTATTGAAGAAAACTGAGAAAGTGCAAAGCCAGATTTACAACTGAACATTATGAAAACAAAAATAATGACCTCAGATGATTGACATAACTTTAAAGCACACAATGAAAACTTTGAAATAGTTCAAGATGTCCTCTACCTTGGTTCAGTCATTAATCAGAAAGGAGAATGCAATCAAGAAATCAAAAGAACACTAGGACTTAGAAGGAAGGAAGAAAGTAGATAAGATCTTAAAGTTACATAGAATGATCAAGTTGGGAGAGACCACAAGGGCCAACCAGTCCAATCCCCTGTCATGTAAGAATACACAAGTGTAAAAATATATCATTGAATACATAAGTTAGGATTGTCCACACCACTGTATTTCCAGTTTCTATGTATGATTGTGAGAGCTGAACAGTAAGAAAGCTGATAGGAAGAAAATCAATTCATTTGAAATGTGGTACTGGAGAAGAGTTTAGTGGATACTGTGGATGGCTAAAAAGACAAATATATGGGTCCTAGAGCAATTCAACCTGAACTCTCCCTAGAATTCAAGATGTCTAAACTGAGACTATCATACTTTGGAAACATCATGAGTAGACATGACACAGTAGAAAAGACAGTAATGCTTGGTAAGGTAGAAGGCAATAGGAAAAGAATAAAACCACATTACAGATGGAAAGAATCAATCAATCTGATTGGTATTCTGCCGGTACTGCAGCCATTCACAGCCACATCTTTGGGCCAAAACAGATGACCCTAAGGATGGAGTTACTCCTTTTTGGGGTGGATAAAAGGCACCCTTGCCTCTATGGCTTTTTTGGCATTTCAGCAGTGCGGTGCATGTAAATGCCACACTGCCAAAATGCCATGAAGCCACCACATGTGTGGTCAGCCATGCCACTTACCAGCAGCATGGGGGCAGCATCAAAGCATGCAGCATCTAAATGCTGCGCTAAGATGCCACAGCCAATCTGGTACTTATTGCTGGTCTGTTTTGCCCCTTTATGAGTTCAAACTCAGGCAGGGCTCCAGGGTTAACTCAGCCTGGCATCTTTCTGTAGGTTGCTAAAATGAGTACCCAGCTTGTGGGGGCAATTAGTTTACACATTGTAAACTGCTTAGGGGGTGCTTAAGTGCACTGATAAGAAGAATAGAAATGTACTTGCTATTGCAATTATACTTGCTATAATCAACAAAGCCATGGCCCTGAGCCTGCAGGATTTGAGCAGCACTGTTGCCTCTATTCACTGTTAACATCTGGTCTAGACTAGTGCAGTGGACTGGATATCTTTAAAGATGGTCTGGAAACTTTCTTTGATATGAAATGCAAAATCAACACTGTTTGTTGTGGCTGATAATTTCAAACATATCACTTCAGTGTTTGTATCAACAACACATGCCTTCAATTCAGTTATGAGTCTTGTTCAAATTATCTTTGGTGGCTTAGCACCAGTCTACCAGAAACACCCCATGTTCAAAGACTTTTTTTTCCAAACACTAAAGTTACATATGGAGGATTTCATAGCCTCCAACATTTCACAAAAGAAAAGTGGGACATATTGTAAAAGCTATTAATGAGGAAGAACACACAAGCTAGGAGAGGTTGCAGAAGTTTGCTGTTGCCTGGTTCTACAGGGAATGTAAAATTTCTATTATCCTATATTGATGGATGATACTAGCTTGGCTTTCTCTCACACCCCTGCAACCCTGGGAAGTCTGGAAGGAGCTGAGCAAGGACTGGTGATACTTGCATAGCTTTTCGCTGCCCCTCTCCCAATACAAGAAGAAGAAAAAGAGCAAGGACCAGTCACAAGCTATAGACATTGATGATTCTCACTCAGCTTCCCATCATGATACTATCACATAGTGACCAGTGGAAGGTTGGTTGAAAACTGATGGAAAATCATTCATGACTATGTTCTGATAGTCAGTACACAATGATGCAATCATCCTTCAGGATCTCTTGGGATTCCACTGGAGGTCCTTTAGAGAGAAGTAATTTTGATGCACCAGTTATTGTAACATATCAGGTGAGAAGAATCCTGTCCCATCTGTCTGGGCTGGGAGGAACTAAAGTCATCTTCAAGTCTATTTGAAACATCTTCATTGAGATTTTCCATCACTTGAGAAACCTCTTCTCCATTTTTTTGCCCAAGATTTTGAATATTCTTTCCATCCCTGCACTCAAATATATGGCAGATCTTATATGGGGTAGGTGTTTTAGATTGTGTGTTTTAACTTTTGTAAGCTTTTAATCTTAATTTTATACTGTTTTACCTGGGTTGATTTGTTTTTTAATTGGTTTTGAGGTGTTTTTATCTTGTGAGCTGTGCTGGGTCTCATTTTGGGAGCAGGGTGGCATAAAAATGAAATAAATAAATAAATAAAATCAGTGGTGGCAATGTTTCATGCAGTCCATAGATTTATGACAACAACAAAAAAGCTTGTTAGTTTTTTAAGATTCCACAAGGCCCTTTGTAGGTTTTTCTGCAATAGACTAAAAGAGCTACTGCCCTGCCCTCCTCAACCCTTTAAAAAAAATTCCACCTTCCAAAAACAAGCCTACTTTGGCAAAGTTTATAATATTTATAGGATCTGTTCTTAAAGCTTCTTCTCAGTTTAAAAAATAGTGTTTATTTTTTTTAAAAAAATAGCATTACTATTTTGGCTGTGGGCCAAATTATTTCACAATTTATCTTCTGTGGTTAATATAAGACACAGTCTCCATTTTGAGGCAAACTCTCATTTTCAAAGTAGCACATAATACTGAAACAGATGTAGCCTTTTCACCAAGAAGCATATGGACTAGTTTATTAATTTATTGGCTTCATTTCTTCTTTCACCTACTCATACATTTTTGGATTGCATTTTTTTAAAAATAAAAATATACAACTGGAATATTTCCTAAGTCTACTTCTAGTGACTAAAAGCTGGTTTAAATTAAACAACTTATATCTTATGTGTGTACGGATTTCCCATTGACAAGACCACCTCCTGAGCTAGCTGACTGGCTGCTTTACTTGATGACAGAATTATGATATATTAAAATAATAGAGTCTTTTGGCCTGTAAAAAAAAAGGGCATTGTGTCTGAATGAGTAGACTGAACAGTAAGGGAGCTAATGCTACCTCACATTGGAACTAATATAGCAGGTTCATGTTCCTAAGCCGACAATCCCCAACCTAACTGGAATTTAGGGCAGTTCTTAACCCTTTGCACACCCTGTGGTTCTCCCCTGTAAGCACTCCGAAAGGCCATTCTTCCTTCAGCCTGGTTTACTTCCAGTTTTTCAGCCTATTTGGGGGGAAATAATCAGCTAAAATATTCACTGTGAGATCTGAAGGAGACGACTGAGAGGTTGCAGGGAGGTAGCTCTCTCCATTTTAATTATTGTATGCCTTTTAGCATTGCATTTAGGTATGGTTGTGTTACGATTTGTTTTATCTTATTTTTATTTAATTTATTTTTACTTTGGGATCATAAGATGATGGGCAGGACAAAAATATAGTCAGTGGCAGACATCACTATAGATAGATAGGTAGATAAAGAAACTCTGATTAACCATTTAGTGATCAATAGCACAGCTACGTAGTTGCAAATGCTGAGTTAACAAACAGGGCTTAACCTGAAGCCAAAATGGCAGGCATTCAAAATTTGAGGTACTACCATGAAGAAGGCTATGTATAATATCACAACTTGATGGACTTTTTGCAGTGGTGGGACCCACCCAAAGATCTAAGAACATGAGCAAAGTGGTTTAGAGAGAGAGAGAGATTGCTTCAGATAACTAACTCTTAACTTAATCATTTGGAAAGTTTTAATCAGCAGCAGTACCGAGAATTTGAATGAGAAACAGGTAAGCAACCAAAGCAGCTCCTTCAAAAGCTATGTTATATGCTTCCTGACAGCTGTCCTTCTCAGCATGCTGACCACTAACTTTTGTACCAACTGTAGCTTCAAGTTCATCTTCAAGAACAGTAAACAGCTGTCAGGACCATGTGGCACACTTGGCCTGGAAATGACATGGATATGGCCACTAGGTGGAACTGGAGCAGAGGTTACTACAGTTCAAGTGGCAGTTGTGCATGAGTCAGCATTTGGGAGCTGTGCATCATGGGACATCTGATGCAACATGCACAGCTGGTGAAGTCAGTCAAGGGGTGCATCATGGGAAATGGTATGATGCAACCTGCCCTGGAGATGAAACCAGCAAGGTTTCATTGGTGGCAGGACACCACATGACTTCATACAAGACCACCAATAAAAGGAAGAAGATGTTTATCTCCGTTGTTGGGTTGTTGTGGTCGGTGGCTGGCGAAGCACTTTGTTTGTCTGTATATGGAGCTGTGAGTATCCAAGACAGCTGTCTGGTACTCTGTGTGATCCTATAAATAGCTTGCAACAAGTGATTAAAGCCCTCTTGTTTGAGTGAGAGCCTTGCTGTCCAGCAGTGTTTATTTCTTCAAGCTGAGAGCTCAAGGTTAGAGCCTGCATGGGAGGAATTTTTCCTTCTCAGCCTGAAGCCTTTGCAGACGTCTCTCCAAGAGCCTTCTCATGGCGTCCTGCCTGCGTGGATCAACTCTGCATGTGGTCATAGTGGACACAGCGCGTCTCTCTACACCCCAACAACAGTATTACCATAATCTACATACAAGTTACTGGAACATGACACACTGTCCAAGAGTAGCAGTAGCTAGTGCACTAGCTAACCTTGGACAAAGGCAGCCCAAGTCACTGAAATCACCTGGTACTCTCCCAACAATGCACTTATTATTCTGGGTGAGTGCAATACACTGTAGACCAGATTTGCAGTCTCACGAAGTCCTTTCCATAGTGCCTCCATCTTGTGATTTAGTGTAAATTTATTGGCCTTCATCCAGCCCAGCACCTATATGGCATCATCTGGCATAATAAGGAACAACATAGATAGTTATCAGTATGCTGCTAATTCACCTGATCACATCTCCCAGTGGTTTTATGGTACTAAAAGTGCAGGAATGGGGGAGGAACAAAAGAGAATTCTGGCACAATTGACTTGGGGTCAGGCAGAAATCTCCAGTGCTGCTTTCTGCAAATAATGTTGTCATTCGGAGCAGAACCATAGGTTCTCCGTGCACAAAACTACCCTCAGAGTTAATCTCATAAAATAAACTATTGAGAGTCTAGTAGAATCAACAGAGGTGTATTTTCTTTTCTTCTCCTTGGGAGGATCAAGGATCCAAGGATTGTTCAGTACCAGAAGCACTACCTGAAACCAGATTGAAATGGGTCAAGGCACTTCTGGAGTTGCTCAGCCATGACTTTCTCAAAAGTTTATTCAAAATGAGGAAGTTTGGAAATGGTAGCAACTAATTGCAAGCATCCAAATTGAGTGGACTCACCACACCTTCTCTGAAAAACTTTGTCACCACTTCCTTCTTTAAAGAAGCATTAATCACAGGCTGGAACCACAAGTCCATCATTATCATCATATCTTGTCCATCACCACCAGTAAGTTTCCATTTGCCTTAAAGGGCAAGGGTCAAGTGTTCATACATGATTGACTAAACATTTCCAAGAACTTGATTCATATCATCAAGCTACAGCAATAACTGTTATATTATTAGTCTGTTAGTAAGTATATTGTAATAGTGGATTATTTCCTTGCTAATCATGGCACAGGACGGGGTGGGGGTGCTCATGAAACAGCAAAAGTAGCTACTTCAACACAAAACTTCTCCTGTATGCTGGTTATTGAGTTAGTAACAACAATTAAGGGCAGTTTCCACTTACACAAAAAGAGGTTAAGTATGGGAGAGAGGGAGAGTGAATGACCTGGCCTCTGTAAAATTTGAAAAGGAGGCTGATGTGCATAGCTGTGTAGGCAGATAGGTAAGAGTTAATTAATGAGGCCTCTCATAGAAACAATGTAATTTGTAATAACAGATGGGTAACCTATCAGGACTTAGTTTTAATAGACAAAAAAACTAATAAGATAACTATGAAAGCGCAGGATGAATTGGAAACAGAGGGTTATAATCTTAGTTGGTTCTTATATCGTCAGATTAGAGAGAGATTTTTATTTGATTTGAAATCCTTTAACATCTACACAACATACTCGACTGTGGATAAAATAATTCTGGGGGTAAATAAGAAAAAGATTTCTAAGTTTTATAATCTCTTACTGGATCTAGAAATGCATGAGGAAACCATAAAACCCTGTATGATCAAATGGGCACAGGAACTGGAGGAAGTATTACCATTATCGCAATGGGAAAAAAATTGGAATGTTAGGCTTAAGTATACCACCTGTATAGCCCTAAAAGAAAACTACTGTACCATAAAATGCAAAATAGATGGCATCTCACTCCTATGAAACTTTGTAAAATATATAAAGACCAGAGCCCAATGTGTTGGAAATGCGGCAACTGCCCAGGTTCTTATTTTCATATGTGGTGGAATTGTAAAATGGTTAATAAGTGTTGGAAACAGATTTATGGTAAGATGAAGCTAATTGTCAAAAAAGATTTTGGTTTTGATCCTAAACTTTTCCTCCTAAATATGATTGCAGATAATAGTCTCGAGGCCAAACATGGCAAACTCTTCTTTTATATGATCTTTGCTGCACGCATAACTCTCGCAACATATTGGAAAGGGGAAGCAATACCCTCTTGGAAGGAATGGATAATGAAAGTCATGGACTACATGGAATTGGACAAGCTAACATGCTATATGAAGAATTTAAACTGGAACAAAGAAAAAATGGTTTGGCTCCCTTTGGTTGATTTTTTAAATTCAGGGAAATTGATATAGATCTAAATATACTGCTCACAATCTTTTCATATTGTAGTTAAATAACTTTTATTGGTAATTCAAGAAAAATACATAAGATATTAATTTATACATCATATCTACATTGGTAAATTGGTAAACGCAAGTGTGGTATGATATATTTGGTGATTCTCTTTTGTATCAAAGTACAGCTTGGCTATGTCACGTTCTAGATCACTCTGCAGGAAGTCAATGTGGTGTGCTTGTGACTCTGTAAATAATTGTTTTATGTTTAATGTTGTTTTGTCCATGTATTGCATTATGTATTATGTACTCTGTGGATATTTGAATGTATAAATGTGGATTGTTGATGTGTTTATGTATTTTATATTTGCTTTGGTGGAAATTAATAAATATATATTTAAAAAAAAGAGTTCTTATTCTCATTGGTAAAGTAAGGGGCCATTCAGACTACACTTTACCCCAGATCAGAAATCGATTCTTTCACATGAAGTTCATATTGGCCCTGAATCTCCCACAAGCGAATCAGAGGCATGCAGAAGTGTTTCATGTCAAATGACCCTTAGTGCGGGTCATTTGCAATCGTGGAAAAAGCCGTCTCTTTTTTAAAAAACCGGGTTCTGCCAAATATGCACCTGCCCCCGATCATGATTGTGTCAAGTTCAGGGGAGGGATTTAGGCCAGAGGGAGAGCAGAGGGCGAGCATTCCCTTCTGTCCTGGACTACGGCCAGAACACACAAACACATGCCGATAAGGAAGGCTCAGCAAGGTAATTAGCTCTGCAGCTGGAAATAGTCCACAGACTTTGCAGGGATTGAGAGAAACAGCAAACCAAAAGCCAAAGCTGAAGTCAGGAGAACAGAGATCATGATAGTCAGTCGAGTCCAGAGTCAGGTCAGCCAGAAGGTAGCAAGAGTCCAGTTCATTCCAAGGTCAAGAGTCAAGGCAACAAGGAGTCAAGATATACGGAGCCAGTGCAGGCAGCAATCACATCAAAGGATCATGCAATAAACTCTAGCATTGAATTAACCTCTCCCTGCATCTTAAATAGGAGACACTCCACCCCATACCAGGTGAGGCTGATTAGCTAATTGCCTCTCATCAATTCTCCAGGATCTGTGTCTGCCAGCACTCTCAGCCCTGTGTTGCCCAAAGGAAGGAACCTCCAGTCCTGGTTCCTCCCCAGAGCCACCACTAGGCTGCTGTACCACCAGAGGAATCCCATCAGCACTAGGACCTGGTTGAACCTCCTCCTCTGGGGCTGGGAGATCAGGGTTGGGCTCTGGCAGAGCAGAATTAACACCTGGTGTAGCCTCAATTACTCCTTACTCTGGAGTAGACCCATCCTCCTCCAAGTCCTACTCTTGGCTGGCCATAACATCTCCCCTCATCGGGGCGGCGGAGGAGGAAAGAGATGGAGGAAGGATGCAATAGGAGGCAAATGACAGGAGGCAAAAAGGAGGAATTGGGGTGACAGGAGGCAAAGGGTGACAGGCTGCAATAAAGGGGAAGTGGAGTTACTGACGGGGGCTGCAAAGGGCAGTCAGAGGGAGGGCAGAGGGGGGAACTGGAGAAAGTGATGGAGCAGGAGGAGGAGGAGGAGGATGAAGGAGCCTGGGGGAAGAAGGGGGCCATGGAGGGCATTCTGTAACAGAGCAGGAGGAGGTGAAGGAAGAGGCAGGAGGAAGGGTCAATTCAGGGCAAGTCAGAAGGACAGAGCAAGCCAAGCCTCTGCTCTCCAGCAGGGACTTTTCCCTTTTTATTTTTACTTTTGTTAAATTATTTTTGGCAAAAAAATGTGCATGGTTTTTGCAATAGGTATATAGATAGAACGTGAGCAGGAGGAAGGGTCAATTCAAGGCAGGTCAGAGGGATAGAGCATGCCAAGCCTCTGCTCTCCAGCAGGAACCTTTCCCTTTCCCTTTCCCTTTTTATTTTTATTTATTTTTAATTATTTTTGGCAAAAAATGTGCATGGTTTTTGCTTCAGGTAGATATATATTTAGATAGAACGTGGCTAGATGCTTGTTCACTTTCTCTTTCATTTCCTCACTTCCAGCAAAGGGGAAATGCTGCAAAAGGCACTTTGCAAGACTTTTTTTCCTTTGCGAATGAATGCTACAATGAGAATGTTTCAACATTTCTCTTTCCAATTTGGCAAACTGGCAAATTGATATACAGAATGCTTTTACTACTATCTCTAAGGAATTCAGGGGTAGCCTAGGAAAAGCAAAGAATGCATGGCATCGCATCCTTTTCTGGCATTCCAAGGTGAGGAAATAATAATAATAATAATAATAATAATAATAATAATAATAATAATAATAA
>NC_056524.1:243717584-243722658 GCF_019175285.1 Sceloporus undulatus
TAATAATAATTGTGTATGAGGCATTCTGGGGTGGCAAGGAGGGAAGATGCAGGATGCAGAGATGGCATTAGCTTGAATTTTGGGGTTGAAAACGGGGCCAAGGGCAGATCATAACCTGCACTGACCCAAATACACCCCCCACACACACACACACAAGGTTTTTAAATTTGACACAATGTGTGCATTCTGGTGCCTGGTTCTTTAAAAAAAAGGAGGGGGGAAGCACACTTCCGATTGCTCAATGAGTGCTGGAAACATCACCTATGATGATTGCGGAACTAAATTTGATTGACACCAGGTGCCTTCATTTTAAACCCGAATTCTCCAAGAGGAAATTCAGGGTTAAAATACCCCTGATTGGTAGTCAGCACTTGCTTCTGGAGGGATTCAGGGAGGGAGAAACTACTCTTAAAGCAATACACAGGTTAACACTTATTGTGTACCAGATAACAGAAATACATCTGGCCCTTGTACAAACCCTCACAATGTAGGAGCTGAAAGTATTTGCCTAATTTGTTTTCTAAGAGAGTAGGAAAGAATTGGTTTGCTCTGCTTGGAATTTGTTTCTGTTTGGCAAGCCCTGCCTCAGTACTTCTTGTTTTAAAAGGCTTCTGCATCTCTCAGACTTCTATTATTCTGAATCGAAGGCTGAGCATGGTCAGGAACATGCCTCTAGACTGAGGCATATGCATGCTAAGTGCTCTTCCATCCAAACAAACCCTGGTTTTGTAAGGCAGGAGTGATCATTTTGTCTGGTGCTAAGGCTGCCATAAGCCCTAGGCTTAATTTCATATACATGTTGGACTAATTTCAGTAGGCCTCTGCAAGCAACCACTTGGGACCTCAGGAAAGGGCAGACTCTCCTTGCCCTGGTATCCTAGTGGGTATAGAGGGGAAAGAGGTAGAGGACAGTTTCAGGAGAAAGGTTATTTCTCTTCAGAAGAAGAGAACACTAGGGTAGAATTTTTGTTTTTGTTTTTTTATTTATATACCGCTATTCCAAAGATCATAGCGGTGAACAGCAAGTAACCTAATTAGCAAGTAAATAATTTGCCCCCAACAGTCTGGGTACTCATTTTAGCGACCTCGGAAGGATGCAAGCCTGAGTCGAGCTTGGGCCCTTTTGCTGGTCTTGAACTCGCAACCTTGTGGTTTTGAGTAAATGGTTGCAGTACAGGCATTTAACCACTGCGCCACCAGGGCTCCATGATTTCAATATGGCTTCATCCAAATAGATTTGAAATTTGACTTCTATAAGATCTTTTTTCTTCCAAACATGGAGACATTTTTGTTTCCTTTTTATAGATGGTGTAAAACAGAAAGACTGACAATAGCAAAACAAAAATACAGGCCATTTTCTATTTACTAGCAAGTTATTTACAAAGCACAAGCCAGGACAAGGAACTCTGAAGAAGGTAGAAATGGCTGATTTTATTCAGTTTTATTTTATTTTTTCATCCAAAGCTTGAATTTGTGTTGAAAGAAAGGAATGTAGCCAAAGGCCTTTCATATTTCTCTCCCACCGGCTGAACATAAACTGTAAATCAGAAATCCCAGGGAGGCCTTTTTGCTTTCCACTTGTCCTCCTGTGAACTTCTCTCCAACAGTTCAAATCCTGTCAATGACACTGCAGGAGTAATGACCAGGGCCATTGAGTAGATCTGAAAAGCTCCTAACAATTGAACAAAACAAAATGCCTACTCAGAAATAACCACCACTGAATTTAACTGAACATACTCCCAGAAAAGTGTGTATAGAAGGATGGAGTGGGCAACTTTGGCCATGTGCTTTGCTCTAATTTTGTGACTCTCTAAGGCTACAATCCAACATTCCTTCAGCATAGTGTAAATGTCTGTATGAAGATCTATGCTATGCTGAGCTACTGCTATGCTGAGCCTGAAAGTGCCCCACATGACCATTCTTAGGGTTGCCATAAGTCAGGACCTCCAAACCGGGACAAATGTAGGACAAATGTAGGACAAAATGTTCAAATGTAGGACACTTTTTTACAATGGAGGACACGCAAAAAATGATGATTTCTAAAAAAAAATCATATAAATGCATGTTTCTTAGGCATGACAAAAATGGAGGACATTTGGGATTATTCCTAGACAGATGGCAGAAATGTGCTTCCCTTTCTGGCCAAAAACCAAGAAGAGGAGGAAAGAGTGGAAGAAGCAGAGGAGGAGGAAGAGAGAAGAAGAAAAGAAAGGAAGAAGAGGAGGAGGAAAGAGGAAAAGGAGGAGAGGAAGAGGAAGTAGAGAGGAAGAAAAGGGGAGGAAGAGGGGAAGGATGAGGTGGAGAAGAAGGAGGAGGAGGAAAGAAGATGAAGAAGAAGGTAGGAGGAGTAGGAGAAGGGGAAAGAGAAGAAGAAGGGGGAAGGAGGAGAGATAAGCAGAAGAGGGCGGAGGAAGAAGATGAGAATAAGAGGAAAGAGATGGAGGAGGAGGCAGAAGATGGAGTAAAGAAGAGGAAGAGGCTCTTTCCCCAGGCCTGGTGGGGCCTCCGTCGCCGGCGGAGGAGGCGGCAAGGCAGGGGAAAGGGGCCTCGCTGAGGCGAGACCCTTTTCCCCTGTCAGGCCGTTTGCCTGGCTTGCGGAGGAGGCGGCAAGGCAGGGGGAAGGGGCTTCGCTGAGGCGAGGCCCCTTTCCCCCGTCAGGCCACCTCCCTGGCCGGCGGAGGAGGCGGCAAGGCAGGGGGAAAGGGCCTCGCTGAGGCGAAGCCCTTTTCCCCTGTCAGGCCACCTCCGTCGCCAGCGGAGGAGGCCAAGCAGGGAACGAGCCTCGCTGAGGCGAGGCTCCTTTCCCTGCCTGGCGTCCGTAGCGGGGGGGATCCTGGTGCGGGGCCAAACAGGGGCGGGACCGTGCAGACCCGCCCCAAACTGGGAAAGTCCCACCCCCTGGTGGGATATGGCAACCCTAACCATTCTGTGCTTTGTGGGGAGGAAGCAGGACTAAAGAAACATTTGGCTATGGTCCAAAAATCACTGCAGAAATAATCCAGTTTGAGACCACCAAGAACGTAGCCAAGGGGGGGGGTTCTTGGGGTCCGGACCCCCCCTTCCATTAGAAAAATGAATGGTGCATGCTGCTGCGCCGCTGCGCCCAAGACCCATTATAATGGGGGCACTTAGTCTGGACCCCCCCCCCTTCCTAAAATCCTGGCTACATCCCTGAGACCACTTTAACTGCCCTGCCTTAGTGCAAAGGAATCCTGTGAATTGTCATTTATTGTGGCATCAAAGCTTGACAGAGAAGGCTAAATGTCTCACAAAACTAAAGTTCCCAGAATTCCCTAGCATTGAGCCAAGGCAGGTAAAGCCGTCTCAAACTGGATTATTTCTGCAGTGTGGTTTGGACTTACGTCCCCATAGGCAGACATGTACTGGTTACAGCAGCACTGAGACCACCAAAGAACACTAGTGGATCTCAGTGCTGATGTCATCATTTTGCATCTGGCTATGGAGACATAGTCAGATGCTTATCCAATACTGGCTGCAGCCTATACCTACATGCATAAGGAAAACATCCAGATGAGTCATATCACTAATGGAATGCCAGAAAATAACTAATTTCAAATTAGTTCCTATCTGTGTCAAGAGTGAGCTGCCTCTTCCCTAGCAGCCCACTGAGAGAGGAGGAAGAAGGCAGGAGAGGATAAAAAGGAGTCTTGCCTTTGCCCACCATTTCCTGAACAGTACCTACAGTGTTGCTTCACTTCACTCATGCTCTAGCACTTTCCAATAAATGTGGCTGGAAGGAAGCAGCAGATTCCTGGGCTGCTAAGTAACATAGACTAACTGAAATGTTTTTTTTAAAATGGATTTAAAAATCCTCCAGCCACCCTGAAATATCATTAAGGTAAGTGGCAAACCCTCACTAGCTATTGTAATAAAATCAAATGCAATACGTTGCTGACGAGCAAGAAGTATTACTTTCTTACCTCTCTCCCACCCCCACAACAAATAATATCATGTTCTGAAGAAGGAAGGGAACCAAAAAATAGTGGAGGAATTTACTTTAAGTAATATTTGCAGCTTCTGTGATGGATTTTTCATATAGAAATGCAGCTTTAAAGAAAAATAGGGAAGATGATCTTCCAAGTATAAGGTATTACACCCTCTGCATTTTTTCATTCCCTTCCAGATCTAAAAAATTTACACATGGCCAAACAACCTGGACCTAACCAACTACCATATATTATGATGAACCAGTTTCCTGCTCCAGTTCGGACAGGTGTCCAAGGGCAGGGTATTGGTAATCAAAGGTATAAGGGTGCATTTATAGTGTAGAAATAGTGCAATTCAACACTACCTTAAGTGCCGTAGCACCATCCTATGGAATCTTAGGATTTGTAGTTTTAAAGGTCTTTAGCCTTTTATGTTAAAGTGTACTGGTGGCTTCCAAAGCTGCACATCCCAAGACAGTGTAGGATGGAGCCACATGACAGATGAAGTGGTGTCAAACTGCCATATTTCTATAGTGTAAATGCACCTTTAGTCAGTAAGAAAATATTCTAAGGCCACATTCACATTCATGTTTTCATGGCGAGTAGATCCGGGAAGATGCGATGATGCAATACCAAATCAAAGTTCCTACTGTGTTTACCCCGACTGAATCTCTCTGTGGCAATTTAACTCTGTTGACTTCACATTATCATTTGTATTGATTTAAACTGGAGCCGCAATTTCGATCATTCTCGGGTTTTTAAAATGTCAATCGAATGATGGCATGTACATCACACTTTTTGGGTTACATTTTTCCTGTCTAAAACCCCCCTTGCCAAGTAAACCCCATGATAGCTTCTCCGGGGGGGGGGGGGGGGATTCCGCCCTTGTCAGCCTCAGAGGATGGGAATTATAATCCCCTCTGAAAAATCTTTAGCCCCCTTGGAATTCGAGTCAGGAAAAATGGTGCAAGTGTGAACAACCCCCTTTTAAACTGATTTACAAACCAGTTTATAGCGTAGTGTGAACGGCCCCTAAGGAATGGCACTGTGAAGACAACAATCAGAAGGCAGTCCAAAGATAGATAGATAGATAGATAGATAGATAGATAGATAGATAGATAGATAGA
>NC_056524.1:243722668-243768217 GCF_019175285.1 Sceloporus undulatus
CATATAAATTCTGAACAGCAAAGCTTGATTTTGTCATTTTGTATAAGGGCACCATTCCACTACACCACTATATTTAATTCATAGTTTTAAATTTAATGGAATTTGAGCAACCATGGATTTTGGCATCCATGAGGAGTCCTGGAACCAAACCCCAGTGGATATCAAGGGTCCACTGTACCTTCCAGTTTATAGTGCATAGAATACAAGTTAACATGATGAAGATGGGGAAAAACAGGGACATCTAGTGATGAACTGGACTAACTACACCAAATTATTATTTTCTATCTTTTGTGAGCTGTCATGATAGTTGTCAAAATGACTAGATCCAAACTGAAAGATAAAATTATATTCAAATTATTTGAATAAACTGATTCTAGAAGAATTAAGATGAATGAGACTACAGATAAAACTTGATTTAAAGGGAAATTGGAAAATGGAGTTGAAAAATTATTTGAAGGTGGACCATAACAAAGACATGAAGCATATAGAGCAATCCACAATCCAGATGACTCTGGAATTTGTTGAGACAAAACCAATATTAGATGGAAATGTGAGGGGCTGGAGAAGTTGATACAAAGCAACAATACCCATAATGGAGAAATGGAGACTAGTCTGGACAGTGGAAGTATTGTAAAATGGAAGCAGTAAGAAAAGACTTTGAGAAAATGCATTGAGACAGAAGGAATTAATACTAGATGGAAGACTGAAGGACTGGAGAAATCCATAGAACGTATCATGGAAAAGTGGTGATCAGCCTTAAGAGGGTTTGGGGTTCTGTTTGTTTGTTTTTGATATCATTCTATTTCTCTGAATGTATATGAATGTATTACATACACAAAATATGCTTTATTCAGAAGATATTTCATGGGCTAGAGTCTGAAATTAAAAAATAAAAAATAAAAAATGAATCTGAAATTAACAGTGCAGTCAGTCCATCTTTAAACAAAAGCAATGTGGATGTCCATCCACCCTTTCAAAAAGATGCCAGGGCTCTAATACCTTTAGTAATTGTATGGAAGAGGGAAATGCAGCAACTTGCATGTCAATAACCTCTTCTATACCTCTTCTGAAATCCCCTTTTTTGTACTATTAAAAGGCATATAAGGAATTTGTCCTCCATCATGTTGCTATCCTATCTATATTACGGGACTATCTAGGCAAGTCATGTAGCCGATTTTGAGCACTTAAAAATATACAGTCGGTTCTTCTTATACACGGATTTTTTATACACGGATTTAAGCATACACGGTTTGAAAATGTTCCAAAAAAGTATAAATTTACCTTGATGTTCCATTTTTTATTAGGGACACCATTTTGCTATGTCATTATACTTAATGGGACTTGAGCATACATGAATTTTGTTATACACGGGGGATCTTGGAACCAAACCCCAGCGTATAACAAGGATCCACTGTATTCTATAATTTCACATATTACTGGTATTCCCTGCTTACGTTTTCCCCCCCTGAATGCACCAATCAGTTGAAGAACCAACCTACAAACCTGTTTCCTACACAAGTTCTTCATTCCAAATCATATCCTCCCTCTTACAGCAGTGCCAGATTTATGCACCAAGTAAACTATAGTTCTCAGATTATGAGGAGTCTTTGAAAATATATATATATATATATATATATATATGAAGTTGCATAATAGTTAGAGTAAGATACATTTTTGGCAAGCCCATGAGATCTTTTAAACTTTACACACTTTAACCTCCTTCACGTCAAATCCCTTCCCCAGATTTGCTTGTTCTTACAGAAGAGGTTCTGTGGTGAGAGCACTGCATTAAGAGACTCTCTCTGTGCTGTCACCATAGACACCTCTTCTGTAAGAACAAGCAAATTTGGGGAAGGAATTTGACATGAAAAAGGTTGTGATAGAGAAGGAGGAAGAGAAGGAGGAAGCGGCAGCAGCAAATGAAGAAAGGGTTAAGCTCCAGTCTCCTGCTGATTTTCAGCTTCAAACAGCTCCTTTCCAAACTGTTTTCATTTCCCTTTCCACCTTCTCTTTGTTTTTTAAAAAGTGTTGGGATTCTCATGTGCTGCCTTTTACATATAATTTGCAGTGATGTACTTAATGTGGGAAACTGAAGGAGGATTATAAAACAGGGCAACAGGGGAAATGAATGATATCTGGAAAATATACAATTGCATTAAAACTTCTTCTCTTAAGAAATTAAAGGATTTCTTTAATTGTCATCTTGCAGCGGAAAGGACACCAGCACATCAGCAGATTGTGGGAGCCTCTTCCATTCAGTGGATTAATCCTATGATAATTATAGCATTTGAAAGAAGGTAGTTATGCTGTTGCTCATTAAATCTTGTGTTGCAGAACATCATACATAAATGCAAGCCACAATGTAATCAGAAGGAAAAAAATATAATTGTCTGCATTCTCAAACCACATTAATTATGAAGGTGGAATTTTCCATGCTGATTAGTCTAGCTCCAAGTAAAATATTGAATGGCATCCCTAGAATTGAGCACTCTGGAAAGCTATCAACACAGGATGGTTTAAGAAAACAACAGAAGGGAAAAGTTGCCTTTGGAATCATTGTTGACTGGAGCACATAACAAAACACAAATGTCAATCCCAGGACACAGTTGGGCAATAGAAATATGCAGCACTCACATGGAAGGCTCATCTCTTTCCATAGATCCAAAATGAACATTTCTTAAATTAATCCAAGGCCACCAAAATAACTGAAATCTTAGCAGAAAAGATTGTACTGGGGGAGAGAAAGGGTATGTGTGGGATTGCTATCATAAACTGAGATGGAAATTCAAGGGCGCATCAAATTTTGGAACAAAGGCCAGGAAAGGAAATGCACAACAAAGGTAGACAAAATACTCAGATGAGGAATCCAACTACAATGTTTCAAAGAGTGGCTTTGATGTAAAATGGTCTGGCTAAAAAATCTGGAGCAAGATTTGCAGCAAGAAATGTCAAATTGCTTTCAACACAGCCTCAGACCTCATTACTTTCCACACAGGCTCAAACCATTTTTTTCTGTCACAAAACTATATTACTTCCATGTTTTGATGTATAGTTACAGTAAAATTGTGAGATATAAGTGGAATTTAGAAAACTGGCTAATGCCAAGAACAGTAATCTGTCTAAACTGGTATTGTCAACTGTGACTGTTTGTGGCTCTTTCAGATATCAGGCAGGAAATCCAGCCCTGGCTGATGATGGTGGAGATTGTACCTACAACCTTATGCTTGCAAAGCATGTGTCTAGCTACTGAATTACAGTTCTCTGAGCAGTAGTCCTTCCTTTTGTAATGACTACAGTGATTTGTACTCTATGTTGTACAATATAGGATCTATATGCAAAGGGATTTTGTAGCATCTTTGAGACATTGGGGATCGACAGACCAGAGCTGCCCGTTTTTGCTCCCGAGGGAGCCCACAGCAACCAAACCATGCACGCCACCATCAGTGCACCATTAGCGCACTGTGGTGCATCCATGATACAAGCGTGGTACTGCGACATGCGGATGCTGCGCCGCGCTTGCATCATCAGCGTGGCCCCTGTGTGGATGGGTGGACACCATGATGGCGCCACTGCTGTGCACTAGGATTTGGAAGCGTGTGGACACTGTGCGATCCTGAATCCTGCTTTAGGCCTGACAACGGCACTTCCCACCCATCTGTCTCAGGCCTAACTGAAAGGAAAAAAAGTTGGAAGAATGAGCTCTCATAGACTTGAGCCTACTTCCTCAGATACTAGAAGATCCCTTAGCATACTGATTTTCCAGACTAACATGGCTATGTCTTTGAATACAGGATCTAGAATAGGTATTGTAATGACATTTAACTGATCTTGCATTATGTTTTAGTAGAGACAGTTTTCTGTCCCAGTGAGCTCACTTGCTGACCCTGTCTTAATAATAATAATAATAATAATAATAATAATAATAATAATAATAATAATAATAATAAAATTTTATTTATATACCGCCTTTCCGGAGATCAAGGCGGTTAACAGCGTTTTGATTTCTATGGAACCATATTTGTGTGAATGGGAATTAAGTTGTGAAATACATATAGATACTGATGAGACTGATGAAAATGATGGTTAGATAAACAAGGGGGAAAAACCTCTGGCTACTCCTAAATTGAGATTTCATTGCAGAAATTGTATTCATTTTATTTTCTTTATTTTATAAGTATATTCTATTTCTTTCTTTATTATTGTCTCCAAATGTGCAAATCCAATTCTGAAAAATCTTTATACCATGAATTATTCACGGTAAACCTTAATCTGCTGATATTCAGACCCATCTGCCTCAGATCCAAGAGATATCATATACCGTATCCATCTTGATGAGTCTGTGAATTGAAAAGTCAAAATAGGATAAGGAGATTGCATATTCATAGCAATTCATACAGTTTCTCATTCAATAAAAGGTGGCCGGGAGGGGGGGAGATGTGTGCCTTAATTGCAAATTAAGCCTTTGTTTATCTTCTGAGGAATGATCACAAAACAAAGCATAACAGAATGCAAGATACAGAGATTAAAAAAAAACATTTGCTAGGACAAACACATGTCTTTCATCACTTATCAGACCAAGATTTCTAAATATGTATTAAGTGTATCATCTATTTTGACTGTAATACCTTTTAAAAATATTCTACATTGGTGGTCATCATCATATCTTGTTGTGGTAGAAGTTTAACTATGTGGTGGACAAGAAATATTTCCCTCCTGAATCATGCTCAAGTAGCATGACAGAAGGGGAAAATAAATTCTCTCTGTTCACTTGTGGTATGCCACAAATATATTTTACACCTTTATCACATTCCCCATTACTAGCCTTTTTAAAAAAGTTAGTTGTAGTAGTAGTAGTTGTTGTTGTTCTTACTGTGTGCCTTCAAGTCATTTCTGAGTTATGGCGACTCTAAGGTGAAGCTATCATGGGTTTTCTTGGCAAGATTTGCCATTGCTTTCCTCTAAGGCTGAGAGAGTGTGATTTGCTCAAACTCACCCAATGGGTTTCATGACCAAGTGGAGAATTAAACCCTGGTCTCCAGAGTCATAGTCTAATACTCAAACAATTATGCCACACTAGCTTTTTTGGAAAGTACAGCAAGTACCCTAACGGTGTAACACTTTTTTCTTAAGGGCATTGTTCCTATCCATTGATCATTCTTGTCATATATTTTTTTCACCTTTCCTAGATATACAGTATTCACACACAACTTTTTTTAATGTTGTAACAACTAGGGCAGTGATGGTGAACCTTTTAGAAGGCAAGTGCCCAAACTGCAACTGAAAACCCACTTATTTATTGCAAAGTGCCATGTCCCTCTGGCTTTCTAGTAACAAACTCTGGCAAACTCTGTGCTGGGGCGAAGGCACATGTGCCCACAGAGAGGGCTCTGAGTGCCACCCTCTGGCACGCGTGCCATAGGTTTGCTATCACTGAACTAGGGCTTTATGCAGTATTCCAAAATGTGGTCATACTACCAACAGGCTTCAGAGAGACTTTGAAAATCAAAGTTTTGAGCATGTAAGGATTGAATTCTCAAATGTCAATCATAAAAATGTCCAAGTGGTACAACCTATGGAATTAATTTGCAGTTAATTAATTAAATTCACACCAGTAAGCAATAAAGGCTTTGGCTACAAAGCTGCTTTGGCCATCTGGTTACTTCTTAAGAAAGTGATGGAATAGCAGCAGCTTCCAGAGTACCAAAAAGAGCATTGTGGCATTTTTTAAAATACTCAAAACACTAGCCAAGCACTTATTGTGTGCTGCTGCCAGGTACCTGCTATTTTTTATGTTGATAGATAAAGTGTGAAGACAACTTGGCATCGACGAAGAAGTTTGGTTACCTTATAAGTTCAAGTAAGATATAGACTGCAGACAAATGTCCGCAGTAAGGCCAAAGGCTTACTCAGCCAAATATAGGCTTAATGTTCCATACCAAACCACATAATTTTGGATAGTGCAGGGAAGGAAAACTTTGCAGGAACACTGGTTTTCTGATCTTTGTACTACCAAACTATTTCAAAAGAGAGCTATGTTGGTAATGACAAAGGCATTCCGATATCCTTTTCTTTTCTTTTCTTTTCTTCTTTGTTTGTTTCTTTGTTCCAGAAGGCTTTAAAACACAGGCAGGCAACAATGGCAAGAGCTAATTATTTGCTCCCACTCCCATGCAGTGGCATATGCTATTGTATTTTTGGCCAAATATTTGCCAGAATTCCAAATCAGAAATTATATCGTCAGGGTTGGGGTTTGCTTTCTCATCAATATGGGATTTTTAGTAAGTCTGGGGGAGTCAGGAGAGACTCCTATAACATTTGGCAACAATTGGCGCCATTTTATGAGTGCTTTTTCATCTGGAAAAAATGAAATGGCTCTAGGCTTTGGGAAGTTTGTTAGATTTAGGAGCTCCAGACTTTGAAAAATGGTCACTGAAGTGCGTTAAGGGCTGTGGGCTGTAGCCAGGCTGTACTCAGATGGCAGATTTGGAGGAAAAAACCCTGCTATAGAACTATGCAGCCCGAATTAGAATTCAATTTGGGAACGGTAAATTACTTTTTAAAGCAGTGAGATAAGCTCCTTACATACCTATACTAATTACTAGTTTGCTTGACTTGATGTTTGTTTGCTTTTCCACACTTACTTCCTGCTTTGTTCTAACTTGTAGCCATTTCCCCATCTTTATCTCTTCATTCTCTCTCCTTCATTAGATCCTGTATTTCAAATTTTGTAAGCTTAGCTGCTTTTATATGTTTTATAATAATATTAAGCTTATTATTATTATTATTATTATTATTATTAAACTTTATTTCTAAAGCGCTTTAATTATACACAGCGCTGTACAAAGTCGGTAAAATTAAAGAGAATATAAAAGCCTGCCCAAGGCGTACGTTCTAAGATAATAACAATTAAAAGGAATAGATAAAATTACCATATAGAAAAGAAAAAACAAATTAAAAACATCAAATATAAAACAAATTACATCACATCAAATATTATCAGACAGCTAGATGACAATCACAGATTCCCTGAGAACGCTTCCCTAAACAATGGCGGGTTACAGACCGCCTCTTTGAGGTGGGCTTTACCGCCCCTTTCCCTGCCGGATCGGGGCCTGGTTGCAGAACAGCAGCCGCTGAGGCCCCGATCCGCCGCTTTTCAGGCTGCGGGGAAGCAGCAAAACGCCGCTTCCCCGCAGCCTGAAAAGGGGTGTCTTTGGGGCTTCAAGCCCCAAGGACACCCCGCGCGGTGGGGAGGGGGAGAAAGGGGCCCTTGGCCCTTTCTCCCTTGCTTCCTGGGCGCAGCCGTCTGAAGGCTGCGCCCAGGGAAGCAAAGCGGCACCGCGGACCAGGAAGGAGCTCCGAAACGGAGCTCCTTCCTGGTCCACGGAAAGGGCGCCCTAGGTGCCCTGCCGCGGATTGAGGACATCACGTCCGTGCCGCCCCGTCTAGAGGCGGCGTGGCCGTCACGTCCTCACAGCGGCGGCCGTATGGAAGGGCTGCCACCATTTAGTGCGTGACGAGCACGCACTGGGGTAACCAGCTCGTCACGCACTAAAGTGCCGGTGTGTAACCAGCTAATATGTTTTTTTCTTTCTTTCTGCTAGACCCTGTGTCCATGCATATGGGACTGGGTGCTGTTCAGTATCTTCCTTGGTAATTAATCTCTCACATTTCCCAACAGAGCTTGAGTGGGGATTTGGGCAACTGCTAAAAAGGGGGTGGGAGGTAGGGCCTATAGAGCCCATGGGCTGCATTTTCTATACCACGGCTTCAATTTGTTGTTGTTAACTGCCCTCAAGTTGATCTCAGCTCATGGCCACTCTATGGATGAGATATCTCCAATACCCTCTGTCCTCCACTGCTTTACTTAATTCTTGCAACCCCATACCCATGACCTCAGAGTCCGTCCATCTAGTATGTGGCCTTCCTCTCTTCCTACTTCCCTCCACCTTTCCCAGCATTATTGTCTTTTTCCAATGAGTCCTTCCCCAGCCTCAGTTTGGACATTTTGGCTTCCAGGGAGGTTTCTGGGTTGATCTGCTCTAGGGCCCATTTGTTTGTCCTATTGGCTGTCTATGGAATCCTCAGCACTTTTTTCCAGCACTACATCTTGAGTGAATTGCTTTTCTTCCTATCTTCTTTCTTAACTGTCCAGATCTCACATCCATGCATGGTAATAGGGAATACAATGGCTTGTATGATTGTAACCTTTGTGCTCAGTTGTATAAATTTGCATTTTAAAATCTTTTCTAGTTGTTTCATAACCACTCTCCCTATTCTTAATCGTTTTCTGATTTCCTGACTGCAGTCCCCATTTCTATCAATGTTTGATCCCAGGTAGGGAAGTTCTTTTACTATTTGTATTTCTTCATTGTATAAACTTGTGAAGGTCATTATTTTGCTTTTCTTTATGTTCAACATTAAGCCTGCCTTTGCACTTTCTTCTTCGATCTTCCTTAGTAGGTGTTCCAGGTCTGCGAGGTTTTCTGCTAGTACTATGGTTTCATTTACATATCTTAGATTGTTGATATTCCTTCCTCCTATTTTCATTCCTCCTTCTGTGTCCATGCCCGCTTTTCCTATAATATATTCTGCATACAAGTTGAACAGATAGGGTGAAAGGCCTTGTCTGACTCCTTTGCCAATTGGGGACCATTCTGTTTTTCCATGTTCTGTTCTGACAGTAGCCTCTTGTCCTGAGTGCAGATTCCTCATCAGGACTATCAGATGTGTTGGCACTCCCATGTCTTTAAGGGCATTCCATAGCCTTTCATGATTTATGCAATCAAAGACTTTGCTATAGTCTATAAAGCACATGCTGATTTTCTTTTGAAATTCTCTGGTGCTCTCCATTAGCCATATTATGTTTGCAATGTGGTCCCTAGTGCCTCTTCCTTTTCCAAATCCTGCTTGAACCTCTGGGATTTCTTTTCCCATGTATGGTTGGAGTCTATGTTGCAGATTTTTGAGCATGATTTTGCTTGCATTGGAGATCAGTGCTATGGTCCTATAGTTGCTGCTTCAATTATCCCACCATTTATTCCTTCCCCATTTCCTGTATATAACAGATCAAAATGACCTTAACAGATTAGAGAGATGGGCCCAAACTAACAAAATGAATATCAACTGAGAGAAATGTAGGGTACTACACTTGGGCAGGGGGGAAAATGAAATGCACAGATACAAGATGGGTGAAACATGCCTTAGTAAAACTACATGTGAAAGGGATCTAGGAGTCTTAGTAGACCACAAGCTGAACATGAGTATGAGGCAGCAGATAAAATGCCAATGTAATTCTAGATGGCATAAATAGGAATATAGTGTCTAGGGTAAAATCTACACTGCAAAAATAATGTAATTTGACACTGCTTTAACTGCCATGGCTCAGTGCTATGGAATTCTAGTAGTTTGTAGTTTGTTGTAGTACCACAGTGCTCTTACAGAGAAGGCTATCTTACAAAAGTATAAATCTCAGCATTCCATACAATTGAGCCATGGTAGTTAAAGTTATGCCATACCGTATTACTTGAAGATCAGACCTAGATCAAGGGTAATGGTACCACTTTGGTCAGACCTCACCTGGAATCCTGTGTCCAGTTCTGGGCACCACAGTTCAAGAAGGATATTGACAAGCTGGAATGTGTCCAGAGGACGGTGGCTAAAATGGTAAAAGTTATGGAAACCATGCCATATCAGAGGTGGCTTAGTCAGCTGGATATTTTTAGTCTGGGAAAGAGAAATGCTCCATCTTTGTATGACATCCTTTCAAATATTTCAACAGAGCTATCATTTTCACCTCTTAATTCACCTCTTAACTCTTAATCTTCAGATTTTTTATATATATATATATGTGAGGAAAATATATATACACATACTTTACAAGGCTCTTATCCAGGGATTCTACCCACCATCTGAAGGATCAGGGAACAGGGCCAGGCCTTGATACTTGGGAACCCTAGAGGCCACCCTTAATATCCACAGTTCCCACTCAAATCTTTTTTATTAATTTTTATTTATTTCAGTTTCACAACCACAACCAACAACAACAAAAATGTTCACGCAGACTTGAGGCATACCCACACATGGCAAATAACATGTCCTCCTCCCCCATCATCACAGTGATCAATCTGGACAATGCAGAACCCAATGCCCAGTTCTGGTGGAAACTGTCAAACAATGTACAGCCAATTCAGCACCAAAAACATGGTATACCACCCTGAACATGGATAATAAAAACTTGCCTTTTGCTCAGGATCTTCCCATTGCTTCCTCGAGAGCATTGCTGTGTGGCTGCTTGCATGTATGTCCTGTTATGCTGTCTGCTGCTGGCATGGGTGACTCCTTCTGAGCTTACAATGAGGTGCCCAGCCATATTATTAATACAGGGCACCTCATTTTCAGTTCCAAAGGGAGTGACTTGCAAGTGGCAGCAGTGGGATGTGCACACAAACATTCGCCCTAGAGTTGCTCTGGAATGCCCAGGTAACAGAGTGACTTTGGGGCAGCTCTAGGTCTAGAATACTCCGGGCTGCTCCTGAGATAGCCTGGCCCATGCCCTAGGATACAAGTTAACAGAAAAACACATATAAGTTACACTTAACACTTCTGAGTGATCCTCACACTCATAGATTACAGTAGGAGAGAAAGAACAATGCCAGATCCATTGATGGAAGTTGGAAGGATGAGGAAAGTTTGAGACTTAATGGACCCATGGCCATCCATGCTAGTGGAACAACCAACAGTGAAATGTGCACAGGTACAGATTTCAGCACATCGGAGTTTCCAACCAGATGACCTTCTTTTCCAAGACAAGTCTTCAATTTCAACCTTATGTCCTGGAGGAATATTGCAAGCCAACATTTTTCTGGAATGTCCTACATTTTGGGGTGCCTTGTTCTCCATCTGGTCACCCTGTTTCCAGCCATTCATATGTTGGGAGTTCCCTCTCTGTCAGCAGAGTGGTGGAAAAGTCATTCCTGAAGACCAGAATGATGGCACTTCTGCCCTTTCCACCTTTTCAGCTCGATTCCCAAGAAAGTTAGGAATTTCAGCCTGAATAACTCCATGCTTACTCCAATAGAGAGCTAGAATACTGTAGTGGTTTGAGTACTGGACTATGGCTCTAGAAATCAGGATTGAATTCCTCTGTTGGCCATGGAAATTGGGTGACTTTGGGCAAATCAGACACACTCACCCATAGAAAACTTTTAGGGTCTTCATAAATCAGAAATGACTTGAAGGCATGCAACATCAACAACAAGAACAAAGTATTTCCATGATTGCAACCTCAAATGATTAACTCTATAACAGAGTGTTGGGGAAACAGTTTGGGCCAATTCCAAACTCCTGTGAGCTTGTAGAAAAGTTATTGGGTATTATAAAGTATAACTGTTAATGCTATGAAAAATCACTTGGAAATATATATGACTGGATTTGGCAAAATGAAAACTTTTCAGAAGAACTTTGATAGGCTTCCAAGAATAAAATACACTTAGTTCTCATCCTTTGTTTATATAACCTTTCAGGAAAGGATTGGGAAGAAATGCTGCTTGGGATGTTGGACTCATCATTTTCCCTAATGCTGTCAGCAGCAAAATGAGAGATTTTAGCAATTCTAATTCACATGTAGTCTAGTCAATAACTCAGACTTGGTGTGTTTCAAGATCAGAGGTCATCAGCATTGTCAGCAACTTTTACAGAACAATTTAGCAATATGTTGTTTTTTTAAATCAAAATTATCTCCAGGCCTTTAAGTGATTACTCTTACCTGTTTCCTCTGCCTGATCCACCTCTTTTCAGAGCTTGGAAAGTTACTTTTAAAAGCCAGAAACCTGTTAGTGATTTACACACATGTAACTCTGGATTGTTGTTGTTGTTATGTGCCTTTAGGTCAACACCATTTTATGACAACTCTATCAAGGTTTTTATTTTTATTTTTATTTTTTTGCAAGTTTTATTCAGAGGATGCTTGTCATTGTTTCCCCCTAAGGCTGGGAGAGAGTGACTTGCCCAAAGGTCTAATTTGCACTACAGAACTGGGGCGTTATTAGGGAGGTGCAGGGTGTGTGGACTGCACCAGGTGACACCCTAAGGTGGGTGACACCACTGCTCCCCAAATATCTGCCTTTTGACAGAAATTGGGGTGGTGTTTGTCTGCATCTCTTTAAAATGCTAGAACTCAGTGGAAGAGATAGTGTGAGTGGGCCAAGGCTCAGTGGGAAGAGAAAGGAGAGGCTTCGTTTTGTTTTGTTCTTTAAATTAAAATTAAAAATTTAATTTTTTAAAAAAATATTCTTTTAAAATTTTATTTAAAAGCATTACATATTACCAAATTTTCACTTTACCCACATGAAATTATGTACATGTAAATACATTTAGACTGTGTGTATTGTATTGTTATTTAAAGATGTAATTTTAATTTTGTTAGTTGTTGTTGTTGATGATGATGATGATGATTATATTTATTTGTATCCCACTCTTTTCCTAGACCTGGGACCTAGAGCGGCTCACAATATTAAAAGAACAATAAAATTAAAAACAAAGAAAAGTGATTCATTAAAATAGAATTAAATTATTACTATATTTAAAATAGATTGCTCGTTATAAGAATGAAATACAGTTTAAAAAGATAAAATTGTTTAAAGGTCTTTAAAACAATACAGCATCCCAGTCCATTCTTTAAAAACTTCCTGTTTTAAAAGCCTGTCTGCATAAGAAGTTTTTAACCTGCCAGTCAGCAGCATTACCACATCAGGTGTCACATCAGGTGGGGGGGGGGTGGGGGGGGGGTTTTGGGGGTGGGGTTTTCGGGGGGATTCTGGTGAGCAGAGCTTCTGGGGCAGCATGTGCTCCCTCTCCCCGTGCTGACCCCGCGTGCCACTCCATCCTCCGAGGGCACCAGGGGGAATGGTGTGTGGGAGAAAGAGAGCATGGGATGTGTGGAGCTCACTTAGGGATTGGACAGTCCATGTGGCATATGTGGTTGGGGAAGGACGCCTCATCAAGCAACCCATGAACGGAAGGATCCCAAGGGTGGCCACTGCAGGTGGGAAGAGGCCTGGTGTCTGAGTGCCTGACATAGGCTCTTTGAGGCGACCAGGACACCTTCCCTGCAGCATCCGGATTCCTCCTGGAACCATTGAAGGATGCGGAGGCAGGTGTGGGACCAGCCCGGCAGGATCCCCAGGAAGAGGATGAGGGGAGGGATCACCTTGATGCCTCTGTCCAGAAGATGCCCAGGAGGCAGTGTGCAGCTGGATTTCCCCCAACAGAGAGCTCACCTGCCCCATTTTTCCAGCCCCCTCACTTGGATCCACTCTCTCTCTCTCTCTCTCTCTTTCTCTCTCTCCCACCCCTGCCCACCCCTTTTCCTTCTCCTCCTCTTTTCTCTTGGACAGTGGAGGGATGGAGCAAGGGGTATGGTGGGGTATCACCTCGGGTATCACCCAGTGTGGTTTACACCTCCCGCACCGCTCCCCTCCCTCCGTGATGCTACTGATGCCAGCAGAAGGACAACAAGTTCTTTATGTCATAACTATTGCCATTATATTCAGTGATATATGAGGGGAACCATTTATGAGTAACATAAGTACAAAAAACATTACTAAGGAGTCAAAATGCTACATGCTATTTGCCTGGTACAAAATATACTTCCCTTCAGTCCACCTGGTTGTTATGTCAACACCCACAAGAGAGCACAAAGGATCAACATGAAGCCAATATTGGAACCATGTGATATTTCTCTATCACCAGCCATATCCCTTCAAGTAAATTATAGTGATAATAAGCTTCAGTAATAATTTCTATTTAAATTATTATAATTAATATAATTTAATAATTTAATATAATTTATCATTATTATTATATTATATTATATATCTAAATTTTGTGTGTGTGTGTGTGTTGTGTGCCTTCAAGTTATTTCTGACTTCTGGTGACCCTAAGACAAAACTATCATGGGCTTTTCTTGTCGAGATTTGACCATAGGAGGTTGCCATTGCCTTCCCCTGGGGCTGAGAGAGTGTGAGTTGCCCAAGGTCAAGCAGTGGGTTTCAAGGCCAAGTGGAAATCAAACCCTGGTCTCCAGAGTCATAGTCCAACACTCAAACCACTATACCATGCTAACTCACCAAACTGCAAATCCCAGGATTCCATAATATCCAATCAAGCTATATAATGTATAAGTAATTTATAAAAATATTATAATTAATTTATAATTAAATAATTATAATTAAATAATTTATGATTAAATTATGTTTATATTACATTTATTTACATTACATTTACGTTATTATATTTATATAATCTATATACACTTCAAATGAAGTGATCCCTCATTAAGTTCCAATCAGTGTAATGTAGTTTTATCTTTTTAATAGGAAAAAGAAACTGATGACAAAAAACAAGTTGTTAATCACAAATATAGCTAATTTTGAAGTTACAAATAACTAGTTACTTCCAAACTTTGTATGAACTATTTTGCTTCATCTTCCCTTATTATAAATAAGGTGATACTCTTTTGCTGGTGTCATCAAGTTTGGACAGTTTTTAATCTCAGTTGAACTTAATGAAGAAATAGTATGAGGGCTGAAAAGATTTTACTGTGTTAAATCAGTTCTTCTCAGGAAGATGGGGGAATCTAGCAGCACATTTGTTTTGTACTGTGTATTTCTGCCTCATAAAAATGTTCACCTCAAATGACCATTTAGTAAAACAGGTGACTCAAGAAGTACAGTCATTCCATAGGAAAACCCTGTTATCGGTCTGCTGTGAATTTTCAAAACCTTGTAAATGCAAGACCAGTACTGAGAAGAAAGATACTCTCTTTGGAATCAGAATTTAGACTGTATCAATGTTTTATCTTTGTTTGAGCAGAACGTATCCCTCACAAATGGTTTCTCCACCACCATGCATCTGTGCTATCAGTTTTTATGATGTGGTGTTTTGTACAAAAAATAAATAAAAAAGTTGGTGGGGAAGAAGGAAAAGAAAAAGGCTTTGTTGACTTTCTGTTCTAACTTTCAGGCATCTACGCTTAAAGAGTCACGGAATCATTACAGAAATCTACTGAAAAGCACAATGGAACAGTGTTGGAATGAACATCAAATACCCAAGAGAAGATTTTTCTGCATTATGTTTCCTAGTGAAAGGAGAAGTAACCAAAAGAAATAAGGGGAGAAAAAAGAGGGGGTTGCACAAGAGAGCAGATACAACGTAGAGAAAGCTTTAGCACTGAATACACTATAGAGAAAGCTTTAGCACCAGGATTAAGTCTGAGGAAGAGTACCCAAAGCAGGGACGTAGCCAGGATTTTGGGAAGGGGGGGTCCAGACTAAGTGCCACCATTATAATGGGGCTTGGGCGCTGTGGCACGGCAGCACACACCATTCACTGTATCTAACGTAAGGGGGGATCTGGACCCCACGGACCCACCCACCCCGCCCTTGGCAACGTCCCTACCCAAAGCAACTCTAGGGATGCTAGTGATGGGTGAAAATTTTATTCACTTCAGTTTTTAAATAACTGTGACATACTAGGAAGCCACTAGGGATGGTTAAGAATGTAACTGGGGAAAGCAAATTAGAGATTCTTTCATCCAGCCTAAGGGCTTTGAGTTCATAGCTTTTACATATCTGGGTTAGAATTTCTACATGTTTCCCTTCCTGGAAGCCATGATGAATAAGCTGAGGTTGTCTCTTTCCACTGCCTTCTACCTTTCCTAGCATTATTGCCTATTCTAATGAGTCATGCCTTTTCATGATGTGACAAAAGCATGACACCCTCAATTTTGTCATCCTGGCTTCCAGGGAGAGTTCTCGTATGCTCTGTTCAAAAACCCATTTGTTTATCTTTTTGGCCAGCTATAGTACTTCAACACCACATCTCAAATGAGTTAATTTTCTTTCTATCCACTTTCTTCCCTGTCTAGCTCTCACATTCGTACATGGTAACTGGGAATATTATGATTTGGATAGTCATAAATTTAAGGTTTAGTGTTATATCTTTGCTGTTTAGGTTCTTGTCTAGCTTTTTCATAGCTGCCTTCATCATTCCTACTCTTCTTTCTTGACTGCAGTCACCACTGTGATCATTTTTTTTAACCAAAGTATGGGAAATTTTTGACTATTTCAATTTCCTCATCATCTAGGATGAACTCACATAGATCTTATGTGGTCATTATTATGTCCCCCCTCCTGGCTCTTCTTCCATCAACAGGCAAAGGGTTTTTTATTTTGATAATATTACCGAAGTGTCTGGAGTGGACCCTCCAAGAACAATTTATATTTGTGGAAATTTAAACTTAGCTCAAACAGAGAGAGATATAGATCAACAGGGGTAACTCGTTCTTGAGGGATCTATTCTAGCTTTACAGGGTCCCAAAGTACACAGAACTCCAGAGACAGGTTTCCTAATGAAAATGAGTTTTATTTAAAAAAAGGGAAATAAACACACCACTCAAGTGAACAACTACATACACACACAAGGACTAGAGAAAACAAAGGTGGGAGATGAAATATATGAAAGGCATCACTAACGGTGATATTTGCTTATGCAGATTTTGATTTCAATTGCTGTGGGTTCAGGAACAGAAAGAGGACTCGATCGTTCCCGTGGCAAATGGGGATGGCGAGCAATAGAAGTGCCAGCTTGGCAAACTCACAGAAATTCTGCCTGCTTGCTGGACAAAGCTGAGCACTTGCTGAAATGCCTGATATTTATACCAAAAATATGCCTTTGGGGCAGATTCCAAGGGGTTGAAAAGACCAAATGGTTCTGGAATACTTTGAAATGGGTTGGCTACCAGGTTGGAACCATTGAGGTGTGAATGGAGAGCCATAGACCTGCATTCCCAGGCAGAGATGATTAGCATGCAAGACTGCCCAAGCTTGTTTACCATATTGGCAGCACTTTGTTCCCTAGGTTTGGGTCCCCTCACCTCTTCCAGAATGCCCAGAATCGATCAATCAACTGGTGCCCCCAGTACACCTCCTGTTTGCTAGCCTACATGTGGATAATGCTTTCTAGTCATCATGACATCCACAGTTGGGGCTGTAGAAGGGTCACTCAGCCTATGCTTTATTATACTTCTGATATCAAAAAAAGAGGGGTAGCCACGGGCCTAATAATAGGCTTTTGAGAATTGGAGGTATTTTTTAAAGCGAGAACTTACTTTTAAGAGCTGTTTTAATTTTACTGGTTTTTAACTCTGGTTTTAAACATTTTTAATTGTGTGTTTTACAGTCCTTTTAGTGTTGTTAATAGTTTATGATTTTTGTATGATTTAACTCATACAACAAACCTAAACTATTAATGGAAAGCCAACACGGCATAGTGGTTTGGGTGTCAACTCTCAGCTGAGCTATGAAACGGACTGGGTGACCTTGGCAAGTCACATGTTTTCAGCCTCAGGAGAAAGCAATGACAAACCTCTTCTGAACAAACCTTGCCAAAAAAAACCTGTGATAGGGTCAACATAAGTTGGAAATAAGGCGCACAACAACATCAAATGATTTAACTATATTGTACCTCTTTTAATTTGTAAGCCTCCTTGAGTTCCCATTTTGGAAGAAAGGCAGGGTATAAATAAAATTCATTTTTATCCAAGCTTTCTCAGGCTTATGTTTACACTAATTCTTTATGGATGGCAACTCATATTTTTACATCATTCCAGTGTATTTTTCAGTCATGTTATCATGGTAGTTCCTGTATTCAGTTTGTATGATCTTACTGTTCAAACTGAGAAGGTGGTCAACAGTTTTGTCTTTTTTTTCTTTCCCTAGATAACACTTATTGTCTGTAGTTATTTTTTCATTGTTTGACATGATTCCATTTGTTTGAAAAGCAATTCTGATTCCTAGATTCTTGGACAGAATTGGAATCATTGTTGGTCTAAAACTCCAGTTGGTAACACCTGGTAGAATGTAAAACCAGTTAACAACAGCAGCAACAGCAACAGCAACAGCAACAAAGCCATCCTGGAGGAGACAGATAAACAGTTTGTCCATGGTTACTGAACCATATTTTCCTGCACCTAGATGCTACCATAACACCATTTTCTTTTGTGCAAAGTTACATATACAATATACACATACACAGATACAAATAAGGAACTACATGTACATGGAATCACTGAAATGAAAGCAACATAGGCCAGCAATGAAAAAAAATGATGTTCAGAATGTACACAGTTATTCTAATAATCTCAAAATACATTTATAAAAACAGCTTCTCAAAAACAAGCCTAGCCTTGTTTTGCTTTTTGAACTTTATTCATAAAACAGCTTGTTGAACACATTTTAATCAATGATGTAATTAACAATGGGTAGAAGTCATTGTTTGATATCAGTTACCTCATCCTATGGGTAGAGATAATAACCAAGCCACATGGTCTGTTCTTTGCTTTAGCAGTCATAGCCACAAAGTAAAATCTTGTTTTCCGAATAAGAGTTTTTAATAACAATATCATTTGCTGCAGAGTGACATTATCTTTTACAGCCACTGATTAAAAACTCAACTCTGCTGAATTCAGCAGAGTCTGTCTGAAATGAAAGGCAAAGATTCACAATAATCTCAAGCACTACAAGCTGAGCCTTATCTTTAAGACCCACAGAGCTTCAAACTTCAGGACTCCTTTACTGTGCCTCCCTTGGTTTAATCATCCTTTTGGCTTAGCATAATGATAGTCTTTGGGGAAGGCTGAAGGCAAGTGATAATGCTTTAGTACTCAGTCTATGCTTTTAAGTTAATTACTTGTTTAGCTTGGATGATGCAGATGTTAAATTCATGGGGTATGTGCTGGGGTGGCGGAGGGGGAGAGAACAGTGATCTTGTTCTAACATAAAGCAAGGTTTTGTGGGTGAAGCCGAAATGACTCATGTGGACCACATGCAGTAAAAGGTCATATTAGAGTTGTTTTGCTGGTTTTGATACATGTTGCTTTTGTGGACATGCATTATTGATCTACATTTTAAAAAAACAATTATTTATAGTCACTTTATAAAGTTCATTTTAAAAAAATGTATTATGGGTCAGGGGTTTATTTCCTAGGAACAGATGTTCAGCCAGGTTACATGATTCCTAGCACAAATCCCATACCTATCAGACCTCCCTTACCTGGTGCCATCATGACATGCTGGGCTGCTTTTTTGTTTTGTTTTGTTTAGCTCTGCACTGGTCAACATTCACACCCAGGAGATAATGGGAGCTACAGTCAAACATATTTGGAAAAACCCAAGCACCAATGGCTATGGTGCCCTTTCCATGGTGCAGAAAGGAACCACTTTTTGCAGCTCTTTTTTGTGCTGCAGAAAGGCGAGATTGGGGCTATGGTGTGTGGTTGCTGCAGCCCCAATCTGGCATTGAAAGGGCTGACTTCAGGCTGCCCCTTAGTTTCCAGGGAAAATAAACCAAAATTGGTTCTACCTGGTCATCCAAGGAAAGGGGATTCCATAAGCAGGATACCACAGCTCAGAAGGCCTTCTCTCATGTCCTCCCCACTACTGAGACATATAGGGGGACTCTTTGGACAGATCTCCTTTGCTCATTTTGCCTTTTGGTAAGTCTATGCTCTGAGTGTCAAGTACTAATTTGACTTATGAAGGGGAAGTGAGAAAAGGAAGTATTTAACAGTTTCCTGCCACTGTGTCCCCCCACAAAAAATACCTCCTCACCACAACTACTACTGCAGTTGTATATCAGTGCTGTGAATTACAATACCTGGTTGTTGTTGTTGTTGTTGCTGTGTTCATCTAAGTCATAGTTTACGTATAAGGCAAAATATCATAAGGTTTTCTTGGCACTTTTTTTTCTGAGGGGGTTTGACATTATTAGGTTGCCATAATTGTCCACTTTTACCAGGGACAAAATGTGGAACAAATTTGAGACCAAACTGCAGGACAACTGCAGGACAAAACTCAGCCCTAAATGTAGGACATTTAAGGTCCTCCCTTTTTCTTAAATGTCCTACATTTTGGGCTGAGTTTTGTTCTGCAGTTGTCCTACAGTTTGGTCTCAAATTTGTTCCACATTTTGTCCCTGGTAAAAGTGGACAATTATGGCAGTGGCAAAATCCTGATCTCCAGAGTCACAGTCCAACACTCAAATCACTACAACATGCTGGCTCTCACAGTATCTGTATATATCTCATTTCCTGTTTAATTACAGTTTTGACAATGAAGTGGCTTTCCTAACACAAATAAGGCAAGAGGGGACAGGTATTTTGTAAGGAATATCTTCCTCTTGTACTGCATTCCCAATAAACATAACAGCTCCCATGGCTGCTTTCAAATGAAGCAGAATACTTGTATAGTTTGGAGTGGATGGGTTAGCATTTTGTCACGACCCATGGATAGGTTGAGGGTAAAACGTGGAGGCTCTTTCAGTGTGTGCATGTGTATGTACAGCAAGAGAGACTCTAATTGTGGCTCTTTGTGCCCATACAGACAGGCCAAAATAAAGCTGCTTCAGATCACTTTGGAGGTATGCTGTTTAAATTATGCATGTGTCCTAAGAGGCCAGAAGCTGCGCCAAAGCCACACTTCAGTCCTAAGGACTGGAACACAGCTTCTGGCCTCTTAAGATGCATGCATAATTTAAACAGTATACCCCCAAAGTGACCCGAAGCAGTTTTATTTTGGCCTGTCTGTATGGGCCCTTTGTTTCAACTTTGGTTTCAGCCTTAATCCAGACAGTGGTGGGAGAGGGTCATTGTTTGTTTAAAAGCAATTAATCACTCAGGACTCTTTCTGGTTGGTGCAAGAGAAAAAGAAACTATCTTCCCACCACATGGGGAAATCTAAAAGAGCTGCTATCACATTACCATACTAACCCATAAATAAGTCGACCTGGGATTTTGGGGTCAATTTTGGGACATAAATTTTTAGTCTTATAGATGAGTATATACAGTAACCAGAATTGTTCTCGCATGGACCAGAGATAGAAAGAGCCGGTGGTTTACCTTTGAAATGGCCTTCAACATCAAAGACATTAATTTCTTGTCAATTATCATTTTAAAAATACTACACTCTTCTGCATACAGAAAATCTAGTAATAAAATACATTTCTCTGAAGAACCCTGACCAGTGCTTTCCTGGCAAGATAAACTGTTATTCAAATCCTATAGCCTGAAATCTTTAACTAATCCTTAGTATATTTTTCACCTGTACTTCAGTATTTATAATTTATACCATCAATGCCCCCATGTGGCAAACTATATATAAGAAAAACAATCAGGACTCAACAGAAAAGATATGGTAAGATAAGACCAATATGACAAATAGAAAGATAGGAGTCTCTTCAAGTTGGTTTTGTTGTTGTTGTTGTTTTGTTTGGGAAAGCATCATAAATTCTGTAAGGTAATTTTTGAGAACAACAGAAAAGCTAGATCATATGGCAAATGATTGGTATTCAGAAGGAAATTTGTTGGATACTGTAGAGTATCATAACTGCTAAATGAAGAAGAGAGTTTTCTTGCACTGCTGTAATAAAAAGGATGTTCATCCCATTCCTCAGTAATGAATCAAGAGTTTGTTATAAACATGTTCAGTTCACATATTGGAAAACCATGTATTACCCTACAGAAGTGAATTGTCTCATATATGCTCCCCCTCTCTCTTTGATGCCATGAAGTAGAGACTGAATGCTTCACTGTTGGCTTAGACGTAGTTTTCCAGAAAGTTAGCCCCACTTTGGAAAAAAAATTATACTAGTTCTGCATGCATGAAATTCCTTGCATATCTGAGGCTGTGTTTGCATGGGCCAAATAAACCAGCATCCCCCTATCCTTTCAGTGGGGAGATGGTGCACAGCCCAAACCCTGATTCTTATGCAAACAAAACAGACAACATCCAGCCCATTCAGCACCAGAACCAGGGTATAACACCATTAACACTCCTTAAAATAACTCATCAATTGTTGATAAGGTGGCTGCTTATATGTGTCCTGCTCAGCCACCTGGCACATCTGCTCCTGCCACTTTTACTCACTCTGTGGCCAGAATCAGGTGCCCAGCAAAGAGACCCAGCGTGGTGGTGGTGGATGGGCTGGGCAGCTGAACTGGATGTACATGGGATCAGCTGCCTAGCGTTGGAATGGAGGGCCTTTGCAATTGGGAAGGATCAGGCAGTTGCAGAGCTAGGATACTCTGGGCTGCCCCATACCAGTGTAGGCAAGTCCTGAGACTAAACTTTAGTAAAGCAGACAGACAATTATTTGGCAGAAGAGTTTATCAGTTAAACTGAAACATAAAATCTAAACATCTATACAGAGATTGCTTAATTCTTGATGAACAAAAGTAATGTTTCAGGTAGAGGAGTTCAACACAACTGACACATATAATGTTGAACAAGGAAGAGAAAAAGAGAGAGAGAGAGAAAGAGAGGCAGAGGCAGACAGAGGAAGGAGTCTCTATGTGTGACCACAAACTTATGGGAATTTCTGGGGTTACAAGGCCTGGTTATCTAGACACATGGATTATTCATGACCATGCATTACCAATCTATAGCTAAGCAAATGGAGAAAGCTTAAGAGTCAGTGTGAATAGGATAGAAGGATGCAGGAAAGCCATATATTGTCTTTGGTCCCCATTGCTCTAAGAACAAATTGGAGAGAAGATGTGAAGTGAATGCTTGATTAAAGCAGTATTTTTCAACATTCATGTTTACAATTTAAACTGTTCTCAGGTACCAATGATGTACAAAGTCTGGAAACTACAACTAGGTTCCCACTGTGTCTGCTAGGTTTTGCTGCTTCCACCAGTGCAATCCTTACTTTCTTTCTTTCATTTCCCACCACAGTTGTCCATGACACAGAGGAGGATGGGGAGCTGCATGAAGAAGAATAGATTAACCTCCTCCTGACTCCACCTATGGATGCAACTGGATCCAGCAGAAATACACGATTGGATTATAGCCTATAATTAGTCTAAATCACAGATTGAGAACAAGTCACAGAAAAGATTTTCAAACTTTTTTCATACATTCAAATCCTTCTTTTTCTCTATTATGGTATCCAGGGTTTATATGTGGAGTTCTCAGGTGGTCGCTCATCCAGAAAATGGCCACATCTACACCTGCTTAACTTCTGAAAGATGCCAGCTCTGAGTAGTGGTGCTTATAGTTTTTTGTGGTTTTTTCAGGCTATAAGGCCATGTTCTAGAAGAGTTTATGCCTGTCGTTTCACCAGTAGCTGTGGCTGGCATCTTTAGAGAATGCTGGCATGGGAAAGAGTGGGTTATATATACTGTTGAGAGGAAATGGTTTACATGTTAAACTGTGTATTGTTCTGATTTTGAATGGCAAGGCCTTAGGGCAGGGGTAGGCAACCTTTTGGAGCCGGGGGCCGGGTTGCTGTCCCTCAGACAAGTTGGAGGGCCGAAGCCGAGGGATAGAGCTTCCACCCTCCGGGGGCGGGGCTGCATGCTGGGGGCGGAGATTCCACCCTCCAAGGGTGGAGCCACCCTCCAGGGGCGGAGCCTCCACCGAAGCCCCGCAAGGAGGAAGAGGCGTGTGCCCGCCCTCTCCTCCTCGGTCCCTTTCTGGACAAACACCCCCAACCTGCATTCCAAAACACACACAACAGCACATTTGTGCATTTCACACTTTGGAAGGTGACACTCTCTCGGCTTCAGAAACAGTAGTTGCCTGCCTCTCAAGCTCACTCATCATCATCACCATCATCACACTATCGTTGTCAAAGCAAGGGAGACTTGTTAGTATTAAAAGCACACAAAACACGCTTTGGAAGGTGACACTTTCTCAGCTTCAGAAACAGTAGTTGCATGGCTCTCAAGCTCACTCATCATCATCACCATCACCACAACCATCACTATCATTGTTACAGCAGACCTTTAAGCATTAAATGCACTGAAAATACACAGAAATGCACTGCTCCTCCTTCCTTCCTCCCCTTTCTTCCTCCTTCCTCCTCTTCTTTCTCCCTCCTCCTCTTCTTCCTCCCTGCTTCTCTTCCGTCCTAACCTCTTTCCTACCTCCTCCTCCCTCATTTTCTCCTTCCTTCCTCCTCCTCCTCCTCCCCCCCCCCCGCGCCTTCCTTCCCTGACTGGAGAGAGCCGGCCAGAGCCAAGGAGGCCTCGCTACAGCGAAGCCTCCTGGCTCTGGCAAGCCTTCCCGCCGGCTGGGGAGAGCCGCCAGAGCCAAGGATGCCTCGCTACAGCGAAGCCTCCTTGGCTCTGGCAGCCCGCCCGCCGGCGCCAGCGATGGCCCCAGCCTCACAGAGGCCCGCTGCTGCCGTCTGAGCCCAATTTGAGGGCTCCGGCGGCTGCAGCGGGCCTCCTGGAGGCCGAAGTCTCACACGACCTTTTCTGTGGTCGCGCGAGACTTCTCCTCTGGGCGCCGCCATTTTTTCGACCAAAATGGCGGCGAAGTCTCGCGCGACCTCAGAGAAGGTCGCGTGAGACATCGCCGCCATTTTGGACGAAAAAATGGCGGCGTCCAGAGCGGCAAAAAGCTGCGACCGCCGCCGCTGCTGGTGGTGGCGGCGGTGGCAGCCGCAGTCGGGGGCCGCTCCAACGGCCTCCGCGGGCCGCATCCGGCCCGCGGGCCGGAGGTTGCCGACCCCTGCCTTAGGGTGTCTGCTGGGAAACCTCTTCACTCTGGGTTGTTTTCATTTGCATTTGGTGGGTCTTGATTTTGGTGTTTTTTAGGACTGATAGCCAAACTTTGTTTACTTTAAGGGTTTCTTCTTTCCTGTTGATGTTGTCCAAGTGTTTATGGATTTCAGTGGCTACCCTGTGCATTCTGACCTAATAGTTGTTGGCATGGTCCAGAATTTCTGTGTCTTCAAACAACATTTTATGCCCAGGATGGTTTATAACATATTATGCTATTGCTGATTTTTTCTGGCTGACCCAGTCAGCAGTGTCTCTCATGTTCCTTGATTTGTGTTTGAACACTGCATCTGGAAGTCCCTATGTAGACTTGTCTGTAGCTGCATGGTATGTGGTAAACTCCTGCAGCCATAAGAGGGTCTCTCCTGTTCTTCGCTGAGTGGAGCATTTGCTGGATTTTCTTGGTTGGTTTGTAGACCATTTGGAGATTGTGTTTCCTCACCAGTTTTCCTATTCTGACTGTGACTCCTTTGATATATAGTAAAAATGCAATTCAGCAACAGAACAATACACAGATTAACATGTAAATAACTTCCTTTCAATGAATAGTATATATACCCCACTCTCTTCCATGCCAGCAGTGTCTGATGATGCCAATCACAACTGCTGGTAAAATGTTAGGAATAAACTCTTCTAGAACACAGCTTCATAGCCTGAAAAACCCACAAAAAAACTATTGATGTCAGCCGTGAAAGCCTTTGACTCCACACTGGTGCTTATCTTTGATACATTACAACTTCATATGCAACTCAAGGGTCTAATGTGCTGCCTGCTGCAGCACTAGCCTGCTTGTAAACTCATTGCTTTAGCTATTTGAGTTGAGGCAGCTTACTTTGCATGTGGAAGTCCACTTATACAATGTGGTCATGCTAAGACAGAGGAGGGCATGCATAGAGGGTTGGAGGGGCATTCCCATGTTCTCTTAATGTATCTAAAACTGATATAGAAGTCTACTACTGTAACTCACTCAGTGTGGGACAAACTTTCTATAGTGTTTATTTTGGATTTTCATTTGGATTCCTCATGAAAATAGCTGCATTTTCATATATACAAAACCCACACACATTTTGTATGCATTCTTCTGATACAAATAGTTTTTCCAAAAAAAAAATAATAATTCCCTGAAGATATGCTCTTTTGTATGTTGCTTGCAGTAATGTAGACATTTTGCAAACTTGGAAGTTTACTTTTATGATGGAATATTATAATGATGTTCTGAAACGATCCATAACTAAACAGTGGTACAATGATGCCTTGAGCCCCAATTATAAATTACTTCTGAAGGTCATTATATCCATTCTTCTAAGAAGTAACTTTTCAACTTTGCATTTTTGTACACAATTCCCCCACATAGATGCAATTTTGGTGAGATAACTGCAATGCAAAATTTAGAAGAAGAATGAAAGCTGAAGTATAATTGCATTCTGTTTCACAGATTTGTTCAGGAAAATCTGGAAATTTCTCAATTAGAATGTATATCCATGGACAGAAAAATTAGTAGAAAAGTGTCACAATGGCTGCCTCTGCACAGCAGAAATAATCCAGTTTGACACTACTTTAACCGCCACAGCTCAATGCTATGGAATTCTGGGAATTGTAGTTTTGTGAGATATTTAGCCTTCTCTGTTATAGACCTCTGGTGCTACAACAAACAACAGTTCCCTGAATTCCATAGCATTGAGCAATGGCAATTAAAATGATATCAAACTAGATATTTCTGAAATGCAGATGCAACCTATATTGTGTCTGCAGTAAAAACTAAAGGGGGAAAAGCCTTTATGGGAAGATAAACATTTCAAGTGAAATCAGAAATATCTCTGCTGGGAATCTTTGCTAAACAATTGGACAGGAAGTAGGGAAGAGGTATGTGGTATATGATGACTGCAGCAATGATTCTCAATGCTCAGACTTGGAAGGAGACTTTAGCCCATCTGGGGTATGGTGTATAGATGACACACACCTCCATATCAGCATGAAGCTGCACCACAGCCATCAGCAAAAGGAGCACAAAACAAGCACTCTTTGCCAGCATCTGGTCACTGTGGTCCCATGCCGAATGGGGAGCATCTGGGGCTGGAGTGGCCAGAGGCTGCTCTAAGCTTCTAATCTGCTTGACCCCAAAAATTCCATCCCCAAGAAGACTGGCTGTTAAAATTATATGAATTTGTAGAAATGGGTGTGCTGATTACTCCTTTCTCCCCCAGGCCCTCTGCATATCCTCTTGCACGAAGAGACAAAGGAGTTCTCATTGCACTGAAGACTGCGAGTGAGTGCTTCCTACCTACCCCCTGCCATGATCCCACCCTACTTCCCTATCCCTCCACTCTGGAGTTGTCCTAATCCAATCACCGTTTTTCTAACTCTAAAGTTAAAGCCATCAACCAGACCAGAATGCCATTGTAGATTCCTAGGAGGACCATCAGATATTTGTTACACTGCAAGATAGCACAACCATTGAGGCTAGATCCCCAGTATAAATATCAGTCCCAAATCTAGCCCTCTTGTATGCACAGAGAGTCTTCCTTGTTTTCTGAGGCGGGATACAAACCGCCGCTTTGCGGCGGTCTGCCGCTTCCGCCGGTAGGTCCGCGGGGGAGCCGAAGCCTTCAGACGGCCCAACTCCCGCGCGGACCGAAAAAGAAGCTCCAAAATGGAGCTTCTTTTTCCGTCGCGTTTGCGACGTAGCGAGGCGCCAGGGGCGCACTTGCTACATCACAAGGGACGCGACGCGTACGGACGCTCAGCGTCCGATACGCAAAGATGGCGCCGGCCATGTAGAAGGGCCGCGCCATCTTGTACGGACGGAGTCCGTACTAGGCCCAGGGGCGTCTATAAGAGACGCCCCTTTTTTAAAATGGGACGTCCTCCGGACGTCCCAAATGGCAATATAGAAAGCCCCTGAGTCTCTCTCAGACCCCATTCTGAGCCACATCCTGCTTTTCATGGTATTCTCTTCAGGACAGGTAATTATCACCCTTCGGCACTCCTAAAAGCTCTGCTATCCAATTTCCAAACCTTCATTTTGGTTAGCTCTGAATGCTGTATCTGTCTGGATTTCTATTGTTTGTGTGTGTTTGCTTTCAAAACAAAACCTTTTTCACCTAAAACCTGTAGTTTTCTCACATTACTTCTGGTATACACAGGTGAACAGAATATTCAAGTTACCTAAACTCCTTGAACTAAACAACTTCACCAAACTTTTAATGATGCTAACAAAGTTGGTGGGGACCACTCAGTCCCCCCCCACACACACACACACCTTTCTTTGGGTAACAACTCCCTTCCCCTCTTCCTCTTCTTTATCTACTTCATTCATATTGGTTTTCCTACAACACTATTGCAGTATCATCGCATTTCTCTATGTGATACTTGAGTTTTTGAGTAATCATTCCAGTTATCTCTTTAAAATTCTACTTTCAATAGCTTCCTCCCTGTGCTACAACTAATGAAATTTCACACATAAATTTAATTATACCCACATAATGATAGCAATAAAATTATATTAACTTTTTTCAATATTATACCTTATACAGAGATAGTAAAAAAAAAAAAAAGAGTGTGTGAATAATTCAAGACACTAAGGGAGTTATTTTACAAATTTGTCTTCTTTATTAAATGTATGACTCAGAAAGTAATCTATACATATATAGGGTATGCATCTAATGTGTGTGTGTATGCCTGTGTGTGCATGTATATATAATATTGTTAAATGAATTAAAATGTGTTAACTGAATATGTTTCATTCTACAAGTGGTAGAATGTTCCAGAGTTATCTTGACATTTCCAGCATTATATATTTTGAAAAGTCATGTAATGTTATATTGTTTTTGTGGGGTTTTTTTGGGCTATGTGGCCATGTTCTAGAAGAGTTCCTTCCTGATGTTTTGCCAGCATCTGTGGCTGGCATCTTCAGAGCTCAAAACACCAGGAAGAAACTCTTCTAGAACATGGCCACATAGCCCAAAAAACCCACAAAAACTATGGATACCGGCCATGAAAGCCTTTGACTTCATAATGTTATATTGTTTTAATCAGATAATTTTAATTGTTTTTTAAAAAAACATTGTTATGTTTTTAACCAGTTTCGTTTGTGAGCCACTTTGGATCCCTTTCTAAGAGAAAGGCAGTATAGAAATAATGTTTTTTAAAAAATAAATACAATTCACTAACTCGTAGTAATAATAATAATAATAATAATAATAATAATAATAATAATAATAATATGTTTTATTTATAGACCGCTATTCCGCAATGATCATAGCGGTGTACAATAAAAATTGCAATACAAAATTAGCCCCTACCCGCCCCCTCACTCCCTCCAGGCTGGATGATGACAGTTTGCCGTGGAGGGAGGGCTCTGTCCCTTCGGGGCAGTCCCGATGGTGTTGGACCCACCCCTCACTCCCTACAGATACTCACAGAGAGTAATAGAGCAGTTTGCTATCATGATTTACCAGGAGGTTTCTGACCTACTTCTCCTTGCCACACTGAAGCCACCATTTCCATCCATATACTGTTTAAGTAATAGTTCATATAAGCCCAAAACACATAGGCACTAAAGACTGGCTTCCAGACACTTCAGGGGCATGGCATGCAGACAACACATACCCCTGGATGAATCAGAACCCACTCTAGGGCCGCTAGAAAAAGGAGCAAAAATGTCCTTTGCCCTTGGCCTGTGTAGAACCACGGCAGCGGCCCACTTTCAGAAGGGCCCTCCAGTCACTGCAGTCCCACGCTGATTAGGGACAAACTGGGGCTGGAGTGGCCAGAGGCTATTCCAAGCCACTGGTGTGCTTCACCCCATAGTTGGCTACTTTGTGGTTGTCTTCCTCAAATATTATAACTTCAAATTCAGATTTCCTTACAATCCATCTTTTGTACTCTGTGTTCTTTTTCTGAGCAGTATGTTTTCTTTAAAAAAAAAAGCTTTGATGTGAATGTAATATAGAGCAACTAAAGGCAAGATTCTCTGTACTTAAATAACTACACTGTAATAAAAAAAATAAAGTTTAAACAAATAAAAAAAGCTTTGATATGGTATATCATATGACTATTTCACAAAACAAAACATCAATCAGGATGCTTCTGAAAAGCTTCACTTCCTCCAGAATCTGTTTCACTTCTGTGTCCTCACCTTCTCCCACAGTGGATCATCCGATTATTTTGCCTGGGAGTTAAAGTTGCACAGTCGGTGCCACCTGTTGTGGATTCTTTAGCCCTTGTTATCTCTGCAGCAGCTGGCAGCATTGGCCTTTAAAAAGCCAATGCAGTAAAGAAACAGGAAGGAAAAGTGCACATATGGTGTTCAAACAGAATTTAGTACCTCTTTGTAGCTGGAAACTATTCAGGGGTTTGTTTGACACAATGCAATCAGCTGCTACTGCGATTCCAAATATATTGTGGGTCAAATTTTACTTTCTGCTCTTTCTGAAAGGACAAAAATGAAATTCTGGGTCTCCTTGGATTCCCACAGTCTGTCATATGAGGAAAATGTTGAAAAGCTCATAAGTATATGAAAATCTGTCAACACTCACAGAAGGTTGGAGGGTTTGATTGTAAGTAAAACCAAATAGTTGATTGTAAGTAAAACCAAATTCCATAACACTTATAGGGTGGGAAACAAGTGGGTTGTTTCTATCACACAAAAAATAACTGGTGAAATGTCACTTACAGATTTTTCTTTTATAAGGAGTTGAAATGGATTTGTGGGATCTGTGGGCTTGATTTTGTGAATAAATTCTCTCATTTCATATTTTTTATTTATAATGACTAAGTATATTTTAAAAAGCTAACACTAATTTGCATTATCAGTGTGTATAGCTAAAAAAACCCACTAAAGCAAATCTAGAGGAATGATTTTCATGAGGTGTGCAGCAGGAAAAGACAGATAGATATGTTTTGTTCAGTCAATGACCAGCAAAGCAGCAGGAGAAGAAATGGTTAAACTTCCCTTTCTCACTTACTATGAATCTATTAATTGCCAAGGTGCAAACTACATTTTTAAAAAAGCTAAAATGGAAACTAAAGGTCTCAGTTGAAGCTCGTGGATTTTCTCTTTTCAGCTTTATCCTCTTGACAACACTGTGAAGTAGGCCAGGGATGTTACTGGTGTGGTGCAGGTCATACTAAGTGACATCCTAAGGGGTAGTGACACCAAGGCTCCTCAAACACCTGCCTTTGGGTAGAAATGGTCTGTGGTGTTCCCATGTGGCCCTTTAAATTTATATAAATATATTTGTTGGTTTTTTTGTTGGGGTTTTTTTTCATAGAGTGTATGATGCTGAAGAAATCTTAGGCCCATTACAAATGGGCAGGAAAGTACACACGGAGCGCGTACTAGGGTTAGAAAGGAGCGGTGCTTCCGCACCCCCTAACCCTAGTCCGTGCTTTGCGCGCACAAAATGGCAGCGGCCATTCCACATGGCAGCCGCCATGAGGACGTCACGACCGCACCGCCTCTATATGGGGCGGCGTGGATGTGACGTCCTCGCTCCGCGCCAGGGCGCTTAGTGCACCCTTAGCGCAGAGCAGGAAGGAGCTCCGTTTCGGAGCTCCTTCCTGGTTTGGTCCGCTGGGTGCAGACTTTCTCCTCCTTCCCGCCACCGCGGGGTGTCCTTGGGGCTTGAAGCCCCAGGGACACCCCTTTTCAGGCTGCGGGGAAGCGGCCTTTTGCCGCTTCCCTGCAGCCAGGAAAGCGGTGGATCGGGGCCTCAGCGGCTGCCAATCTAGCCACTGAGGCCCCGATACACCGGGGAAAGGGGCGGGTGCAGCCCGCCCCAAACAGGCGGTCTGTAACCCGCCTTAATGTCTGTCCACATGCTATTTGATACACAGTCTAAAACATAATCTAGACAAAGGTAAACACTGGAGTAAAACTTCCCTTCAAAGACAGTTGGGCCCCAAAGTACCGTATTTTCCGGCGTATAAGATGACCCCCAACTTTTCCAGTTAAAATATAGAATTTGGGATATACTCGCCGTATAAGACTACCCCCCTTCCAACGCACACCAAATAAAAATTAAAAAACCATCAGATTGGATTTCAATATGGTAATTTTAATTCAAAGGCTTATGACATGCAGATATTTAGCAGGAAAACATATTGTATACAAAGCCTGCTTGGATTGGTCAGCTCTCCCTGCCTGTCCAGCCCTCCCTGTCTCCAAGACTATCAGAGCAGTATAGCAAACACGGCTTTTTTCCTATACCTCGGGCATCCTGGACGCCTGCAGCTTGCTCCGCCCTTCAGTTAAATATGCAGCGACTGCAGATTCTCCAATCCGGCTTGGAAGTTTCAGCACCTGCCCTATAAGATGACACCCGGCATATAAGATGACCCCTAACTTTTGAGAAGATTTTCCTGGGTTAAAAAGTAGTCTTATACGCCAGAAAATACAGTACTTCCTTATGGTATAGCTGGATTATGACTAAATTGAGTTGAGGTAGTTTTTTCATGCCTTCTTAGCCTCCTTTTGGTCCTTGGAGCATTTGCTGGAAAGTGCACGTAAACCCATTTGCTACCTTCTGATTTATATCTTAAATGTATTAGACAAGCCAGATAACTAAACGTTGAGCCTACTTTTCCCATTCAACTATGGGCCTTTGGGAACTGACCTGGGGCTCTTTCACACAACACAATTATAGCAATCTAATTCCACATTAATTGACTTGGCTGAATCCTATGGAATCCTTGGATTGGCAGTTTGGTGAGCCAGTGTGGTGTAGTGGTTTGACTATGGTGTTGGACTGTGACTCTGGAGACCAGAGTTTCATTCCTGGCTTGGCCATGAAACCCACTCTCAGGTCTCCTTCTCCACTGGGTGACCTTAGGCAAGTCACATGCTCTGAGCCTTAGGGGAAGGCAATGGCAAACCTCTTCAGAACAAATCTTCCCAGAAAACCCCATGATAGGTCCACCTTCAGGTTGCCATTAGTCAGAAAGGACTTGAAGGCACAAAACAACAACAAACAAGGCATTGAAGCTTTCTGGATGAGAATTCTAAATACCTCTACCCCATCCTAAAATTCATGGGATGTAGCCCTAGCAGCTAAAGTGGAATCATTGCATTATAACTGTGTAGTGTGGAAAGGCCCCTGCTTTGAATGAACCATTCTGTTGAGCAAACTGTTTGCTTCTTTTCATTTATTTAAAAAATATTGATAGAGTAGTATCTATGCAGAGTCTCACAATATCAAAACACATATATGCACACCCATGTCTGATTTGCATCATGTTGACTATAAAGTGGGGAGCAAAGATAAAAAAAAAAACCAGGGCGGTGGTTAGAGCATTGGAGTGAGACTAGAGATTTCATTCTTACTGAGCCAAGACACTTACTGGGTGACCTACCTCACAGAGTTGTTCTGAAGATAAAGGTGAAGTGGAGAAGATCACATATGACCCCTTTGCCAACTGATTTGCCAAGGCAGGTGGGATATAAAAATAACTCCAACCATACATGGAGAGAGAAATCCCAAAGCTCCAAGCGGGGTTCAGGAAAGGAAGAGGCACTAGGGACCACATTCTAAACATACGATGGATAATGGAGCACACCAGGGAGTTCCAAAAGAAAACCAGCATGTGCGTTATAGACTATAGCAATGCCTTTGACTGCATAGATTATGAAAGGCTGTGGAACGCCCTTAAAGACATGGGAGTGCCAACACATTTGATAGTCTTGATAAGGAATCTCTACTCAGGACAAGAGGCTACTGTCCAAACAGAATATGGAGAAACAGAATGGTTATCAATTGGCAAAGGGGTCAGACAAGACTGTATCTTATCACCCTACTTGTTCAACTTATATGCAGAACATATTGTAAGAAAAGCAGGCTTGGACACAGAAGAAGGAGGAGTGAAAATAGGAGGAAAGAATATCAACAATCTGAGATACGCAAATGACACCATAATATTAGCAGAAAACCTCACAGGCCTGGAACAACTACTAAGAAAGATCAAGGAAGAAAGTGCAAAGGCAGGCTTAATGTTGAACATAAAGAAAACAAAAATAATGGCCACTGCGAACCTACACAAATTTGAATTAGACAACGAAGAAATAGAAATAGTAAAAGAATTCTCATACCTGGGATCAAATATTGATAGAAATGGAGACTGCAGCCAGGAAATCAGAAGACGATTAAGAATGGGAAGGGCAGCTGTGAGAGGACTAGAGAAGGTCCTAAAATGCAAGGATATACAACTGAGCACAAAAGTTAGAATTGTACAAGCCATTGTATTCTCTATTGCCATGTGTGGATGTGAGAGCTGGACAGAAGGAGGATAGGGGGAAAATCAACTCATTTGAAATGTGGTGCTGGAGAAGAGTGCTAAGGATTCCATGGACTGCCAAAAAGGCAAACAAATTGGTCCTGGAGCAGATCAAGCCAGAAATCTCCCTAGAAGCCAAGATGACAACACTCAGGTTGTCGTATTTTGGAAACATCATGAGAAAGTATGAATCATTGGGGGATGGGGGCGGGGAGTAATGCTAGGAAAGGTAGAGGGAAGTAGGAAGAGAGGAAGGCCACATGCAAGATGGATGGACTCTTTTAAAGAGATCATGAGTATGAGTTTGCAGGAGTTGAGCAGAGCAGTAGTAGCTACAGATAGAGCTGTTACACTACATCTGCTGATGCAGGATCTTGCATATTTTTGTTTAAAAGAGCACATAGGTGCTGTTAGCAAAACTCTGCTACCTTATCTCCCAGTTCTCTGTTGCTTCCAGGTGATTTTCTCCAGATCGGCTTTGATGAAGGAAATAAGCTGGCCAGGAAAAAATGCTTTCGAACAGTGCGTTGCAAATAGATAAAGCAAAGGAGAGGACTGGTTTTCCTCCCTGTTTGGCATGATGCTCTACCCTGCTTAGAGTAAAACCAAATAACTGTATATTTATTAAATACTCATATACACACATTTTGTTTGGTCTACAAATGCCAAAAAAAAAAAAATAGCAACCAAGTAAAACAATATAACTAATCTAAATAATAATAACAATAATTAATAATTGATGAAACAGCAGTAAACTACAGCATGCTTAAATCTGTTCAAACATTTTCAGATTCAAAGATCCCTCTGCCAAGTACTGTACCAAAAGTCCTCCACAAACAAGTCTCATCAGCTTTCCCAGAAGGTGTGGGCATGAGGGCCTTATGTCCCTTAAGAATTAATCTCAAATATCTTATACAGGAAAACTTTGATAAACACATACCTTTGTTCTTATGAAATGAAGCCGGAGTCAGCCAAAACCTATTATTCTTTTAGGGGAGGATTATTGTAATTAAGTATTACTGCAAGATTTACTTATTTTTATTTTATCCTTTGCTTGACAAGATTCCATAATCTTACAACAAGGGAGGCTGAGGAAATAAACTTCTGATCAGAGCTTGGAAAAGTTACTTTTTTAGATTCCAGAATCCCCCCGTTAGCATACTGACTAGGGTATTCTACAGTCCCAAAAAAGTAACTTTCAAGTTTTGCTTCTGATTTGCATGAAGATTGAAATGAATCTTGTTAAACTTTAAAGATCTAACTCCTTTGCTTTTAAATACAAGCTGTGACTGACAAAGGTCAAGGTTTAGTGTCCACATCGCACAGTTATAGCAATCTGGTACCACTTTAACTACGTCCCATCCTATGAAATCCTGGGATATGTGGGTTTGTGAGATACTGTACTGAGAATCTTTTTTTTAGTACACTTCCCTGAAACATAACAATAGAGTTCTCCATAGGTCTGAGTATTTCCCAAAACTTTAACTCCCAGGATTCTGCAGGACACAGCTATGGCAAATAAAGTGATATCAAAGCATTATAACTCTTTAGTGTGGGCACACCCCAGAATTGGTGAGAATTTTATTGATATAGTTTTAGATAAGTACTTTTGAAAACTGGAAAATTTCTGTGTTAAACAGATGCCACATTCACATTCAAAAGACTTGTACTTTGATTCTTGTGTTGATATACATTTTCAAAACGGCAAATATACATTTTTTATCATTTCCTTTGCCTTATTACTTTGTTGTGTGCAGCTGCTGTGATGATTTCTACAAGACACATCTCATCCTCTTCACTTGTTTTCAAAGCATTTTCCAAGGAAAAGTTCTTAATTTGAATTTTCTTCCATTGTTATGCAGCATCACTTTCAGTTTCTTTACCTTCCTAAGATTTGGATTGGATTCCTTTCTTTCTCTTTGCCAATTCCTTACTTCATTCTTCGATTTTATCTCAGATGGATTATTATAAACCTTACTTCATTCTTTGATTTTATCTTAGCTGGATTGTTATAATCCTTTGTTGGTTTGCTTTCATCTAATCCAGGGCCTCTTAGTTCAGTCTGTCATTCTGTTTATTTTTAAAAATCTGTAAATCCTGTCAAGTCCCTGCATTTTTGATTTCCCTTCTTTAGTTTATTTATTTACTCATATATCAAATTTATATCCAGCCTTTCTGCCAGCTCACAAGGCAGGTCAAATGGTAACATCATATCAAACAATTTTTAAATATATATTTAAAAAGGCACAAGCCTTTTTTCCGGCTCGGCTTCCGGCATATGCTGGAAGCTGCGTATGACACGCCCGCGTGTGACGCTGGCACACTGCACTGTTCTGTCTGTTTTCTGCATTAATCAGCAGGTTTTCTCAGCACACATACACATTATCATTGTTGTGTACTTTCAAGTCTTTTCAGATGTATGGCGACCTTAAGAGCAACCTATCATGGGTTTTTCTTGGCAGGATTTGTTCGGAGGGAATTTGCCTTTGCCTCCTTCTGAGGATGAGAAAGAATAGATTGTCCAAGGTCACCCAGTGGGTTTCCATGACTGAGCTGTAGTCCCCCTTCCTCCAAAAAAGCATTTCCAAGTTCTGTTTTCCCCTGCTGCCCAGGAACTTGTCCTAGTAATATTTGATTGACCTACACCTAAATCCTATTCCAGTTTTGACTAGAATAGATCTGTTGAATACCTTTAATTTATGTATGTACTGAATCACCATGCAACAATTTATTGAATGCATCTGCTCTAGCTGGGTCTATGCAACTGAGTGCCAGCCTATCTGACCCTTTCCCTTTGTAAGAGTATAAGTTTCCTTGCAGGGACATTGAGACATATATTTGTTCAGGGATTTTTTAAAAAATAAAAATAAAAAAGCACCTTTAGTTTTGAATGAGTTGAACTAAATTTGTTGCGGAAAGAAATGACATATCATAGAAATCAATCCATGCAACACCCTGTTAGCACAGGCTCTGTAGGAAACATGTTACACATTCAGTTGTGGTTCCAGGCAACCCTCTTACTCATTCTATCCACAAATCTAACTATTGATCTTCTGGAGTGCCTGCTGACATTTATTATGAAATTTACAAGCAGGAAAGTGAATTTAAATTGGCATTTGTATATTTTGCTTCAATCTTCCTTTTAAGCCCTTACGATTTGTTTGATTCCATGAAAGTACTTTATAGATGACAGGTAAAGAGAAAAACATAAATAATTGTGCCTTCTCTCCTCATTGTCTTTTTTCGTTCATTTTTAAAAAGGTTTTTTTAAATGATGTTAAAAGAAGATCTTTTTAAAAGTATATGCCTTTGTTATGGTACTGTTCTTGAGGGACACTGATGGATGTAAAAAAAGATCTAGATGCTTTCTGAGGTGAAACCTAAGCAAGTGGTAAATATAAAGTGTTTTAGCCTGATACATTAACTGAAGAGCCCAATACAGGTCCACTCAAAAACAGACACTATTGAGTTCAGGATGGCTTGCTCCCAGATAAGAACGTCTAAGACTGCAGACTAAAATTGCCTTTTTTGAAACTTCCTAATTCCAGCAACTGAGAAACTTGTTATCATACTGGAATTCTAATTTTATCTTAATGATGTTAAAAGCAAAAACTTGGCAACTAGGAAGAAAATGAAGGAAAGTAAAGAGCTTTGAATGAAAGTGCCTAATGTTACTTCAAAAGCAGTTTGGCTTTTTAAAAAAAATGGGGGGGGGGGATTTGGTCTTTGCCTTACTTTCCTGTACCAGTTTTATGATCAGTTACATTTTTTAAAAAAAATGTTAAAACGATTTGAGACAGCTTTGAACTATGAACTGGTGTTCTTTTAAGAGTATCATTTCACAACCCTGACCTGCACCCTACCAGAGAAATGTATATCTGTCTGCCTTGGATTTCTTCACCTTCAGAGATGACCATAAATAGACATGTTCTGTTGGTGATAACAGATATATAAAATTTCCCTTGTAAGGCTTAAATCATTTTTGAGGCTCTGAGTGGCTATTGTTATTGCAGAAGAGAAAGCTGATTAAACAGCAGATATTCGGCAGTTAACATCATATCCTTTAACTGTCCCAGTTTGTCAGGGACAGTCTTGATTAATACTCTGTCACCCTACTTTTTCAGCTGCTTTTAAAATGTCCCAACTTCTCTCTCTTCCTCTCACATTCCCCTTTTCTCCCAGCTTACTTCAAGTGCCGCAAATTGAGTTCAAAGAGCAAAAATACTTTGCACGTAATTAACTCAGAAATGAGGAGAGTAGAGTAGATGGCTAAACCCTGTCCTGTCCAGAAGTCTCAGGTAAAAGCTAACTGCTGCACCTAGGGTTGCCATAAGTCAGGACCTTCAAACCGGGACAAATGTAGGACAACATTTTCAAATGTAGGACACTTTTTTGAAATGGAGGACACACGAAAAAATTGGATGGTTTTTTAAAAATGTTAATATAAATGCATGTTTCTTAGGCACCCTCCTCCTCTTCCACTTTCTCTTACTTCTTCCTCCTCCTCCTCTTCCTTATCCTCCTCTTCTTCCTCCTCCTCCTCTTCCCCCTCCTCTTCTTCATCCTCCTCTACTTCCTCTTACCTCCTCCTCCTCCTCCATCTCTTTCTTCTCCTCCTTGGTGCCATGCGCCAAGAAAGGGCACTTTTCCCTCCCCCTGGCTGGCCCAGAGGCTCACTCCTCCTCCTCCTCCTCCGAGGCTCTGAGGCTGGCCAATGGCGGGCTGGGGCTGGAAACAGCCCCGCCCCTGTCCTTCTGCCATTGGCCATCCAGCCTGAAGGGGACAAGTGCTCTTTATATGGTTTCGCGTGAGCGCGAGCTGGTGCCAGCCACAGCCCTGGGGAAGTGCTGCGGGCAGCGCAGCCGCATGGAGGAGGAGGAGGAGGTGGGTGGGTTGCGCACCGTGTGCACGCAAAGAAAAAAGGAGGAGGAAGAGGGCGGGCCACGTGGCCATGCGGCCACACAAAACAGAAGGAGGTGGGGGAGGAGGGGGTGGGTGGACGCTGCGGGAGCGTGCGGAGGCAACAGAGGAGGAGGAGGAGCGCCGCCCCGCCCACAGCAAAGGACAAATCCGGACCCCAATCCGTGAATTGGTGGAACCAGACCGGGACCGGGTCGGTTCCACCAAACCCGGGACTGTCCCGCCTGCAGGCAGGTTATGGCAACCCTAGCTGCACCCTCTCCTAGCTTATGCATTATAACTCTAGACCATGCTCTGATGTTGCTTGGGCATGTCTCCTGGTTTTCATTTCTGAAATGTTGGAGGGTATGTTATATATACTGTTTGACCAGTGTGATTTTCGATATTCACATCATATTTCAACTCAAATCAGTATTGGGGAAGTCTATTTTCCATGGTAGACTACAGGGCCTACATGCACATATTTCTAGAACATATTGCATTTGCCTTATTTATTTATTTATTTATTTATTTATTTATTTATTTCCAGCCCACTTTTCTCCCATCGGGATCCAAAGTGTCTGATCCTGTGTGTTAAAACAAAATAGCTAAAACATTCTGGAGAAGAATTATTCTTTTAAAACAAACATTAAACAACAATCCTGTTTTTTTTTTTAAAAAAAAAAAAGCCTTGGCTTAAATCCAATTGTTATTCCTGACTAGAATTCGATCATTGAATCAGTTGTATTTACCTATGTGTAGACTCACCATTCAAAAAACAAATGGGTCTACTCTACATGGAATGAACCAAGCAGATTTCACCATTAATTTAGAACAGTTAAAAACACATTTTAAAAATTTACATATTAGGAAACAACACACTGGTTACAAGTTGAAGGCCAGTTTAAATAAGATCTTTGCCTGCCAGCAAAAATAAAAAGAGCAGAGTGAGCGTTAACTGACTTTCTCCCAGAAGAGAGTTCCATAGCTTAGGAAAAGTTACTGAGAAGACTCTCTCCTAAGTCCTTACTAGACAACACTGCAATGATGATGGATCTCAGAGAAAGTCCTCTCCTGAAGATCTTGAAACTCAGGCAGGTTCATATAGAAAAATGTGGTCTTTCAGATAGTTTGGACCTCTGTATAGGGCTTTATAAGTTATAACCAGCACCTGGAATTCGACAATTGAATATGGTGCCTCAGAGTGTGGTAGTCGCCTTCTTTGGAGTTTTGTAAACAGAGGCTGAATAGCCATCTATTGGGAGTGCTTTGATTGGGTATCCCTGCCGGGTAAGGGGTTGGACTGGATAGCCCTTGAGGTCTCTTCCAACTTTATGATTCTATGGTTCTACTTGAAAAGGGATTGGTAATCAGTGAAGTTGTCTAGTAAGGGAGTTATATGCTCCCCATTTCTATCACTGGTTTACCCAGCAGCAGTATTTCGGACCTGTTGAAGTTTCCAAAAGCAGCTGCATGCAGTGCGTGTTACAGTAATTCAAACAGGATGTAATCAAGGCTGGTGTTACTGTGTGGCCTGATCTGACCTCTCAAAGAATGGGTGTAGCAGACATACATCCTCCTCATTTAAAGAAAAAGTAGGAGGGTTGGTAAAGACCTCTGTTTAACAATTCTTGTCAGGCTGTCTCAGGTGATATAAAGGTTAGGATTGTACTCCCCAACCCCAATTTCCATTTGGGCTAGCGGATGAATTTTATTTCAAATGCAATGATAGAATAGTTCCTCCACTGCATGTGAAGCAATGGGCAAGTCTTGTGGGGGAAGAGTCTTGACAGGTTGTGTCATATCCATAGCTATGTCCTTGAATAGAGCAGAATAGCTAGGGAGGTCATCCTGGAACAGACTGGAGTTCTAACTCTGCACCCCACTGAAAGGCACGTAAACGAATGCTGGGCAAGGTGAACCAGTAGTTTGATTCTGTGAAACACATATATTGTTTTGTTAAGATTTAGCTCTAATTTGACATCTGACCAAATAGGACAGAAACTGCAGCAAGATTGCCTTGTTTTTCTTTTGTTCTCATATATAGAGTGATTCATATTCTGAATCACTCCCTATATTCACCATCATTTGGGCCCATCAAGTTATTTTTCTTTCACTCTTTAAATCCATCTTGATAATCTACTTTTTCAGTGTGCTACTCATCTAATGGTCTCTGCAATACCCTGACCTTTATTGCCACATCATCTACCAGAACTTGATTTTTAAATTTAAAAAGTGCTGATGCTCAAGCCTTCCTGCTCAAGCCATGTTCCGTAGCAATCCACCTCTTTTCATGTGAGATCTTGGTATAGAGAGAGGAACTGCCTCTTTACAGACCCTCAGAGATAGCATTAATACAAATATTACTGTTTCATGTCTTCCCAATTTGAAGTGTGCCAGTTGCCTTTTGTGTCCTCATTCATTCTTTCTCAAAAGTTTTCTTCTTTTCTCTTCAACCAGTAATCAGTGTGAGATATGCTATTGGAGCCTTTGAGATGAGAAAGGAATACCTCACTCAACTGCACTGGGTAGGCTTTAGAACTTAAGCAAGAAAGCCAGAATAAGCCATTAATGAAAATATGTACTTACCTGTTGTCCTCAAACAAGGAGGGTGTAGCAATGGTTGGTACAATTAATGTGCATGCACAAAAAGTCTTTGCAACAGGATTTATTATTTGGAAGAACATCAAGCAGTGACTGCTGATCAGAAAAGGGGAAAAAGAATTAATGCATTATGTGATTACAATTAAATCCCAATGCTCCTTGTATGTACAGGTGGGCCAGTGCTTTGATGGACCTCCAGCATGTACAAAAGCTTATCTTCAGTGATGCAGGGAGGTCTTCATGTGCGTTCCAAGCATGGAGACTTTCCAGCACTGATGTCAGTGCTGGCCTAAAATATCTTGCTGAAAAGCAAAGGGTGGCCTCCTTATTTCCAAAGTCAAAGAGCCAGTTCAAATTTCCCCGATATTGTTATGGGAGTGGGAATCAGTCCTTTAGGTGGTGTTGAATTGCAATTCTCTTTAGTCTTAGCCAGAATAGCCATTGGTGAGAGATACTGGGAATTCCATTTCATAACATCTAAAGGGCTGCATAATGAACACCTATACCACAAAACTACAAGCATAATAAAATAAATAACTGAAAATTTGCAGTTTTACTATGATGTTGTTATTGTGTGCCCTCAAATCATTTCCAACTTATGGTGACCCTAAGGTAAACCTTTCACAGGGTTTTCTGGGGGCTGAGGGTGTGAGACTTGCCCAAGGTCACTCAATAGGTTTTCATGACTGAACAGGGATTCAGACTCTGGTCTCCAGACTCGTAGTCCAGCACTCAAACCACTATGCTACACTGGCATCTAGTTTTATCGTGATGACTTAAATTTGCCATTCAAGGTAGCAACCTCATTCCACTTATTTTCAGGGCCATCCTTGTGCTCAAAAGGCTTTTGGAACCACCGGTGTTCTGTGCCACATATCAAGAAACTAGTTGCTTAGCTTTGAGCCTTTGGTGTGATGGTCCAACATTTCTTTTTCAGTAGTAGATGCTAAACCTTTCAGCAAATATATTTCTATACTTCATGGAAATAACAAAAAGTGGATATGCTTCAGATCAGTCAAGCACAAAATGTAAGCAGAGGATAGTAATACAGAAGCCAAATCAACCAAGGCACAATAAGGGAAGGACAAAGGCATTCTTCCCCTGGCAGACATAATAAAATGTTACTATCAGGACCATCTGTGACTGCTTTGTCATAGAGCACGTAAGCACTGACAATTGGTTAATATAAAACTAGAGAGATTTGGGAAGACAGACAGTACTTCCAGAGCATTATAAAAGATAACATAATGAGATATAAAAAAGATTGTGTTTATTGCATGCAAACAACCAAAATGGAACTGCACTATAAATGGGGTGGGAGGGGGAGCAGACTTCAGGTGCTGAGAAAATAACTTTTTATTTTAGGGCAAACATATTTTGGACTATACATTTCTGAGCATCCGTAGTTTACTGTATACAGTACAGAGTGTCTCAGTATCTAGTATTTATGCATGAGAGCAAATAGCTTTAACATTTAATCCTGGTAAAATATAAAACGATAAATCAGAAGGCAAGAGTAAAGCAAATATGGCACATTTGTTTCATAAATGGGGTACATATAGAATCATTGAATCATATTTGTATAAACACACACATACAAAAACACACCCATATCTGAGATCCTCCAAGCATCAATAATGTCACCATGACCCAAGGATGGTACAGAAGCATAGGATGCAAACATGCACCAACAAATCTCTTCCAGTTAAAAAGGAAATGACCTACTTCGTAATGCTAGATACTTCTGCGAAATATAAACCACATATTGTGCAAATGATAAAACCACTCAGCAACCAAATTACACACATATTCTACAATTAGTCCTCTTCAAACAGAAGGCAAAACATTTCTTCAGAAAACACTGGTTCATTAGGTATACCAGATCAGAGTTCTTCAAGGGGAAAAAATTCAGATTACTGTGAATTAATTCTGGCTCCAAGATCCAAGAAGTATCTTTGTTTTTCCTTAAAAAGGTGATTGTGATGGGCTGCCCCTTTTGGTTTCCACTAATCATGGGTGTGGCACATTGTTATGAAAACTATTTGAAATTACAGTGAGTTGTAGAGAACTAATTCTGCCAAAGCAGTGATGCTTCAGCCCCATGACAGTATGCCCAGATAAGAAGTAACCAATAAGAGTAAGCATCAAAGTGGGCAGTCCTTTATTTGAAAAGCTGGTTGGATATGAATTTCAGCAGAACCACTGAAAGCAAGAAGATGCTAAGCAAACCCACCTCTTCTTTAAGGATCAACTGAACTGATTTTCAGGGCAAAACTTTGATGTTTTGTTTTGCATTCATTCAAACCTCTCTCCAGAAGGTCACTTCTCTAGATACAAGGTATATGCATCTCTCAATTTCCTAGGACTTCACAACTGGCCCTGAAGTACTACAGCCAAGCATCTCTTTTGATAGATCAAGACAGGATCCATGAGTGGTGGTAAGTGCCTCTTTCTGAAACTAGTCAAAATATCACATTTGTTGAGTATTAGTTGGCACAGGTTCACAGACAGAAGGCTATTTTTGTAGTTCTGTCATTAGACTTTTTTGGAATGCACCTAAGATTATGTAAGTGTACACTTCAAAAAATGTAATATGTAACTGTAACCAGTAAACAGCTTCTTGATGATGTGTAAAACCATCCAGACTGAATCACAGGAGTGCTACTTTCTGATCCTCTGATGGTTCCCTTCAAGAAGATAGGAAAAATTACCCTTTCACAGTGATCAAGATAGCTCCTGTAAGTTCATTCAGTGAATCATTTTTATAATTTTTACAATTGATGTGTATGAATTTTCTTGACTTTTCAGAGCCCATATCAGGAAGTGGTAACAATTTCATTTAAGTATCATTTCAAGAATGTTCCATTTATTTTTAATGCATTTCACAATTACTAAAGTTCCCAAACAATGGAAATTGTTATGATCTCTCCAGCCATTTATAGCCACAACATTTAAGTGTGTTGCTCTCTCAATTATGTCTCAGGGGTTATAATTAGCTTTTTCCTGGGGCTGATGATTGCTGAGAAAATTGGCAATGCCATAGGGGTCAGACCCATGATCAAGAATGTTTTTGCACAGAGCAAAGATGAGGGGTTTTCTTCTGAACTCTGTGACCAAGTTGAACACAGGGCTCAAGTAAGTCCATCCCTCTCTCCCTATCACAGAAATGTTAAAACTGTTAATATGAAAAATAATAGGTATCAACCCAGTTTAATGATTTCTGGAGGTTGTAATAGCTATCTATATTTATTAAAATATATTGCATATCATTTGCCATAGATATCTCATAGATTAGGGTTGTCAGGTCACAGGGACTCAGCTAAAATCTGAGGGCATTATTCTGCTTTTCCAGGTCCCCAGGCTGACAAATCTCAAGCAACTGGCATTAAAGGATGAGAAAGTCAAATTTATACTTTAGAATAGGAATGAAAAAACATGCCCTCCCAAATTTCCTTACAGGCCTCACGTCCCTTCACAGAAAACCCACATACTTCTGTTTTTGCCTGGTGATAGGCAGAGAAAAACTGGGGTATTTGGAGTAGTATGTAGTTCTGAAGTGCATGTGGGATAGGAGTATTTCTGCATGTGTTCATGTGTTTGAGGTGTTTTTTGTGTGATGGGGGGCAGAAATTGCTCCCCATCACATCTTTAAGATAGTGTTTGGGGACTTCAGAGAGTAGGGGGATTCCTGGGCCACACAGTTCATTCCAGGGCTCATGTGTAGCCTGTAGGTTACACTTTGCCCACCCCATTATAATATCTGCACACCCATCTCCCCCTGACATTAGGGTTCACTGGCTCAGCACAAACAAGTTTGTATATATGCTACATATGTATGCACATTTGTTTTGTTATATGCAAGATGACTCCAATGTATATCAAACCCATCATAGGGTTTTGTTGTCAAGATTGATTCAGAGAAGGTTTGCCATTGCATTCACCTTAAGCTAAGAGTGTGTGATTTTGCCTAAAGTCTGTGAGTTTCCATGGCTGACCAGGTATTTGAACCTTAGTTTCCCAGAGTCCTAGTCCCAACACTTAAATGACTACACCACACTGGCTCTCCATAACATGCACACACATTAGGATACCTGCGCCCCCCCAAAAAAAAGGACCAAGGGGAGAACACTGGAGAGAAAGCCAAAGGGTAT
>NC_056524.1:243768227-243790727 GCF_019175285.1 Sceloporus undulatus
ATTTACTTGTGCCATTTGAAGAAAGGCAGGGTGTGGAAGGCCAACAATATGACTCACAAGCCTTCTTGTTGCACAAACACTGGCAACAGCAAGAAAGCCTGGGGAGGGGGCTCATGCAGAGTTTTCCTCAAGCCCCAGAAGCAACACAGACCCTGGAGGAGGGGGAGCACATGTATCATGTGTGGAATATGAGTTCTTGTGGGGATGGTGGCAACCACTGCAGCTGTTGAATTATCTTGCCTGTACAGCCATCAAAAATAGTCCCATCTGTTAGTTCTGCATTGTCATATTACCTGATAAACCAAATTTTACCAGATTCTGGCTCTGCTTAGCTAAATTCCCACATGCTCATTTCTATGATCAGCTCCCCCAGAAGCAGTTCTGGATCTCAAACCTCCCCACTTCATCTCTGGCACATGATGAAATCTTGGCCTTTAGCCACCACTAAGACCTACACCTAGGTCAGGGATGTTACTAGGGGGTAAAACTGCACCATGTGAAAGCCAAGGGAGGAGTTGTTGCTCATCATCCATCTCACCCCCTGCCACCGCTCACCACCAGACCTCTGCCAATGGAGAGGGGGGAGGATGTCTCCCATTGCAGAGCATTGTCACCTTTAGGTAGGGCAGTCCACTGGCTTGCTTTCCTGGCCACCTGCCTGGGTATTTCTGGTTCTGGCCAGGCATGCAGGGGAGGCCTCAGGAGAGGAGGGATCTGTTGAGCCATCCATGTCTTTCTGTGTCTGAGCAAGTGTGGGAGACAATGGGAGGCAAGGAAGGTGGGGCTGTCTTCTGCCTCGCCCACCCACTCATCTTGCCACTTGGGTTTTCCCAGGTCTCAGTGGGCAGGAGAGGCAGTGGGAAGGAGGAGTACCACCCCATACTGGGTGACACCAACCCTTCTGACACTACTGCTCCAATTATCAGGTTTTGCCCTGGAAATCTCAGGAAATGTAACACTGCTGATCTGGCAACTCTACCTACACAGGATACATCTTCTACATGCAACTCAGAGGTGTTTGACTTCACAGTCTGTCTTTTTAACCATTTTCTTCAATGATAATGTAAAAGTAGGTGGTCCCAATCTAGATATTTGTTTCTGTACAATTCCCACAGTGTGCATACTGCGGTGCCCAAGAAGTGTCTTATCAAAGAAAAGGCCATTCTGACAATTCTGATAACCTTGGGTGAAGAAGAGGAATGGGAATGTCAGGAAGCAATCCTATTTATCCATCAGGCAATTGTCACTGTCAGAGATAAATAGCATCAGCTATTTATTAGCACCTGTCCTACAGTCTTCACTGTCAGCTTTCTAGTATAGGAGTAGTGGCAAATGAAGTTTACTGCAGCTTTTAATGTTACAGATAACATTAAAAAGATAATTCCACTACTTTGGTGACATGGTGAAAAGCCTTTGAACCACACTGTCAAACACCATACATCTGACAGCTGAGCTACCACAAAGCAAATTCTCCAGGATTCACATGGGAGACATCAATCCTTAAAGTGTTCTAGACATTAATCAGGATTATAATTCTCCAAATCTTTTAGCCACTAAGCTCCTGAGAATTTTTTAGTCACTGGCCAAGAAGCTATACCTTTGTTGTTGTTATATGCCATCACAGGAATGAGAGACCTTCAAGAGACCCTGATATTAACAAGCCTTCTCAGATCTTACACATTCAGGGCCACAGATTCCACATCTGTAATGTAAATTGACTCTTTTCTTACTACCTTCAGTTTTAATTAGTGTTATCTTCTATTCCAGTGAGTCACATCATCTCATGATGTAGCCAAGTACCATAGCCTCAGCTTAGTCATTTTGGCATCTATTGAGTGTTCAGGTTTGATTTTCTCTCTGAGCATACCATAAATATACACCAGCATAGTTTCACTGGATCCCACAGTTATTCATTCAGTTGCACAATGGGCACCAAGGTCTTCATCTTACACATTGTGCAATGATCAACTGACTCCTCACCCACCTAGTCAAAACTGAGTGGGGCTGTGTGTATGCTTTGGGAATGATTACGCTGGAGACCACACTTACACAATGTCTGAGAAAGTGCTATTGGTTGCCCAATTTATTTTATGCTTTATGCAACAGCAAATTGCATTCTGGCAATATATATATATATATATATATAGTAATCTTTCCAAGCTCTGTTCAGACTATAATTCTCCATATGTTCCAGATTCAGCTTCACTATTCAAATATTGCAATGATCTAATTTCATCAGTGGACGGATATAACCAAATTAAAAATGGGGAGGAGGTAGAAATGCAAAATTTGTGCCAGAACAGAAAGGCCAAAATAAAGCTGCTTTTGGTCACTTTGGAGGTATGCTGTTTAAATGACATACCACCATCTTAAGAGGCCAAAAGCTCTGGCAAAGCCGCGAAATTGATATATTTTCCTTAGGACTGGAGTGTGGCTTTGGCACAGCTTCCAGCCTCTTAGGATGCATGCGTCATTTAAACAGCACACTGCCAAAGTGGGCCAAAGCAGCTTTATTTTGGCCTGTCTGTTCAGGCCCTTTGTTTTTTGCTTCAGGAATATCATATTAGGGTATATACACATTTACACCTGGGAATAACTCCGATTGGCTAGATTCCTACTAGTGTTTTTGTCATGTATAAGTTCTACCATGGAAGCAGTCTATGATTATGAAAATGGAGAAATGCACATAGTGTTCCTGTGAATGCACATAAGGTTGTCATTCAGTTGTGCATTTAGTTGTATGTTTGGCTGTGTATTCAATTACACAACATTGCCATTCAGCACAAGAACTACTGTAAGTAACATGATCAGTACATTACATTATGGGCAGAGGTTTTTGCTATCCAATTCTTCTGTGGGTTGCTGAATTCAGGAAGGCATACTTCTGAGTAGTCAAGAGGATTGTCTTGTAAAAAGCTCTGGAGGTCACTGTGCTGTTTCCCTAATTATATTTCATAATTAGATAAATAAAATGTGATTTGTAATGATTAATTTTCCATATAACTTATGTTCTTATTTTTGTATATACTTCAAATCTGGAAAAAAAATTCAGTAAAATTATAACTGTCTTTTGTGTTTTGTGGACTTTTGGCTCACTGTTTCCAGATATTTTCTACATAAGCACATGAATCAAAGATGAAACTTCAGGGACTGGATAAAGTAGACTGTAGACAACCAAATCATGCCACAGTGGATGTTTGAGCATTTAAGTGCCTCTTAGACTTGTTTTTACAATAATCATGTTGCTCAGGATTATCTTGTGGTTGCAATTACACTTTTCATGTCATATTCATTTGCCCCAATGATGTAATGAATGACTGAACTGTCCATAATTTGCTATGTTAAACTCAAAGATCCACCAAGGCTGGGAGTGGACACCTATATGTATATGATAATTTACAAATGTTTTTTGTGTGCATGTGTGAAGGCCTTCTAGATTGTATAAATCCACATTTGATCACAAAGGGTGAATCTACACTGTAGAAATAATGCCATTTGACACTATTTTAACTGTCATGGCTCCATACTACAGAATCCTGGGATTTTCAATATAGCACTCTGGCAGAGAAAGGATAAAGAGCTTATAAAACTACAAATCCCAAAATTTAATGGGATGGAGCTACAGCACTTAGTGGTGTTAAGATGCATTATTTCAACAGTGTAGGTGTAGATAAATCACCTAATTTGGTGTGTTAACTATTCCTATTATGTACCACAAAACACTACATTAACCTCCCTCTTTTTTTCAAGATATACTGCTTATGGTAGGACAGGATTTTTTATAGGAAGAGTGCCCCCCCCGCCCAAGATATGTAATATAGGAAAACTAATTCTCTCACTGTCATCACAATGACACAGATATGTTTTGAAAAGACATGTAAAATGTCCAGAAATTTTGAAACCATTGGAGAGAAAAATGTTGAAAATTTCATGGGGGGGGAAACATGTTACCACCCTCACCTTTACAGACTGAAAGTCATTTTGTTATTTCAGGAACATAAAATTCATTACAGTCATTCCCTCTGAAATCGAAAATCAGGTGCCTAGTGGTGATTACCTGACTGGGCACCTCATTGTGCTCTCAGACAGTGGTGTTTCTACCCTTGGTGTCCCCCCAGTGTGGACAGACTCCCTGGCCACCCAACTAGGGTGGCCAAGGAACATCTGAGTAAGTGAGGCAGCAGGAGGAAACTGTAGGGACACATTTCATAGAATCAAAGAATCGTAAAATCATAGGGTTGGAAGAGACCACAAGGACCATCCAGTCCATGCAGGAACACACAATGAAGGCATCCCTGAGAGATGGCTATCCAGCCATCCAGATCAAAGATCTCCAAGGAAGGAAACTCCACCACTCTCTGAGGGAGTGTGTCCCACTGTCGAACAGACCTTACTATCAAGAAGTTCTGACTAACGTTGAGGTGGAATGAATCTCTTTTCATGTACCTTGCATCCATTGTTCCAGGTCCTGTTTTCTGGAACAGCAGAAAACAAGCCTGCTCCATCCTCAATATGACATCCCTTCAAAGGCTATCATATTATCTCTTAACTGTCTCTTCTCAAGGCTAACCATACCCAGCTCCCTAAGTCTCTCCTCCTAAGGTATGACCCTTCTAGACCCTTCACTATTTTGGTCGCACTCCTTTGGACACACTCCAGTTTCTCAACATCCTTTTTGAATTGTGATGCCCAGAACTGGACACAGTATTCTAGGTGAGGCCTGACCAAGGCAGAATAGAGTGGAACTATTATTTCCCTTGATCTAGACACTATACTTCTATTGATGCAGCCTAGAATCACATTGGCCTTTTTAAGTACTGCATCACACTCTTGACTCATATTCAACTTGTGGTCTACTTAGACTTCTAGATCCCTTTCACACATAGTCTCATTCAGCCAGGTGTCCCCCATCCTATATCTATGCATTTCATTTCATTTCATTTCATTTTTTTTTTTTTGGGCCTAATTGCAGTACTTTACATTTCTCTGTGTTGAAATTCATTTTGTTATCTTTGGCCAGCTTTCTAATCTATTAAGGTCATTTTGAATTCTGATCCTGTCCTCTGGGGTATTAGCTATTCCTCCTAATTTGGTGTCATCTGCAAATTTGATAAGCATTTCCTCTATTCTTTCATCTAAGTAATTTATAAAGATGGTGAATGGCACTGGGCCCAGGACAGAACCCTGTGGCACCCCACTGGTCACTTCTCTCCAGGATGAAGAGGAGCCATTGCTGAGTACTCTTTGGGTTCATCCTCCTCCATTGCCTGGCTTCCTCCTCAGGAGAAACCTGGGCCGCTAAACAGCCTTGAGGGGCAAACATTAATCCTCTGCTGTCTGGTTTCCTGCTCAGGAGAACTCCAGGAAGTGGAGGAGCCATGAGGGTTGAGTGTTTGCCCCTCCACCTCCTCTTCTGTTGCCTAGCTTGCTCCTCAGGGAGAAAGCTGGGCAGTGGAGAAGGGGCCGGCAATGGGTGCACACATCTCCCCTGAGTGGGAGGAGGGACTGACCAGGTGACATTACTCTTCTGGGGTATTACCTGGTATGGTCCACACACCCTGCACCCATCCGATGAAGTGGACAAGCTTCTTGGAAGCATTAGGAAGATGACGTGCTCTCTCGATCCCTGTCCTTCTATGTTGACCGCCCAGGGTGGTGATGCAGTAACATCATTATTACAACTTATAATCAATACATCCTTCAGGGAGGGGAAATTTCCATCGAGTTTGAAATTAGCAATTGTCAAACCTTTACTTAAGAAACCCTCCCTAGACCCCCTGGTGAGAAATAATTATAGACCGGTCTCCTTGTTGCCATTCTTAGGTAAGGTGATCGAGAGAGCGGTCGCCTTCCAACTCCAAACAGTCTTGGATGAAACTGATTATCTGGACCCATTTCAAACCGGCTTTAGAGCGGGATACGGAGTTGAGTGAAGGTTCTATGCCATGGTCGCCTTAGTCAATGATCTCCGTCTGGGCATCGACCGCGGAAGTGTGACCCTGTTGGTGCTCTTGGACATCTCAGCGGCTTTCGATACCATTGACCACGGTATCCTTCTGGAACGCCTGAGGGAATTGGGTATTGGGGGCACTGCGCTCCAGTGGTTCTGATCCTATCTCTCAGGCAGATTCCAAATGGTGCAGTTGGGGGACATTTGCTCCTCTAAGAGGGAACTTACATCTGGTATTCCTCAGGGAGCTATTTTGTCCCCCACTTTGTTTAACATTTACATGAAACCGCGGGAGAGATCATCCAGAGACACGGAGCGCGGTGTTATCAGTACGCTGATGACACCCAAATACGTTTCTCTGTGTCTCCGACTGACATAGTGACTAAGGATGGCGTCTCTCCTCTGAATGCCTGCCTGGAGTCAGTAATGGGCTGGATGAGGGAAAACAAACTCAGATTGAATCCAGAGAAAACGGAAGTACTCATGATAGGTTCCCCAGGCCTGGGGAAGGAAATTTGTCCACCTGTCCTGGATGGGGTCACACTTCCCCTAAAGGACAAAGTTCACAGTTTAGGAGTACTTCTGGATTCGTCCCTGCAGTTGACATCTCAAGTAGATGTGACAGCCAGAAGTGCTTGCTATCAGCTTCAGTTGATACGCCAACTGCGACCCTACCTGGGCCAAAGGTACCTTGAAACAGTCGTACACGCTCTGGTAACCTCTCGCCTAGATTTCTGTAATACGCTCTACATGGGGCTACCCTTGTACCAAGTCCGGAACCTTCAGTTAGTACAAAATATGGCAGCCAGACTGGTCACTGGTGCATCTAGGTTTGACCATATAACACCTAAGCTGAAAGCTCTACACTGGCTGCCTATTTGCTTTCGGGCACAATACAAGGTATTGGTTATCACCTATAAAGCCCTACATGGCTTGGGCCCGAGTTACTTGGGGGACCGCATCTCCCCTACGAGCCGCCCCGCACACTCAGAACATCCCGAGAAGAACTCATGGAAACTCCATTGTCCAAATACGTTCCTCTTCCCAAAGGGCTTACATAAAGGCCCCACGGATCTGGACACAGCCTTCCGAAGCGCGCCATCTCATGACCTCTTTGGAAACATTTAAAAAGAGATTGAAACCGTACTCTTTTGCCAAGCCCCCCCCCCCCCCGAGGAGTGATGTCTACATGACCAATATGCCTGCCGACAATGATATTCTGTCTTACCCCTGGATGTTGGATGCTGTTGGATTGTTGTATTTTACTGATGTTTGTATAGATGTACCATTTTGTGTTTTTATAGTGTATTGTATTGCATTGTATGTATTGATTTTAGTAGTCTGTAACCCCGCTTTGATCCTTTGGGAAAGGCGGGGAAACACAAATAATTTTTTATCATTATTATTATTATCCAGTGATGTTACTGACTTCAGGGGGAGCAACTTGCGCAGCTGGCACCAGCACAGAGCACCACAGTGGGATGCTGTGTAAACAGCTGCACAGCATTGGTCCAGATGCTGTGGATTTTCTGGGAAGATCTGGAGTGAATGGTGTGTTTTTAAAATTTAAGGGAGGGATGGCCCAGATTTAATGCATAACTGCCATTCCCATGTGAAGACAGTGTGTAGTCAAATTGGGCCTTGGCCCTGCCCTTTGTGGACAGACAATGCAAAGATGGGGAGAAACCAATATAACTGGGCTATGTAGACATGTCCCAGGACAAATACCATTATCACTATGCACTTTTAACACATTAAGGACATACTAAACCTACTTCTGCCAAAAAAATAATAGTTTATTGAATAGCCCAAGGGCCATTTCAAAATACTTAAAACATAGTAATACATAGTATACATAGTAATAGAAGCAATGCAACACACATATATGTAAAATGTTAATATAGTGCACTAAGTGCAATAAACCACAATATATATATATATATATATATATATATGAATAGCCTAAAAATGCACAGCTTATATACAGACTATACAAATCTAAAATTATACAATATGTACTGAAAGATATACAAATAAACAGGCAAGAATAAAAGTGTTTACATAATCGAACAGTAATGTGTAAAATAGATACCATGGGAAGTAAAATAGAATTCAAATGGGAGGTAGAAATAACATTAAACATTCGTCATCATATGTCAAATCTCTTCATCAACCTTACAGTTAACACCAATCATCCCCACATATCTAGATCTCAACAATGATGCTTTAAGAAGGAACCGAGCTGTGGCAATAGATATTTTTGAATCTTGTCCACTCATAAAGTATGATATTCTGATGTGAGTATCCCAGAATATTGTTTGTTTAATATAGGGCTCAAAGTATTGGTCTCTTTCCTGCTGGTACAGGTTACATCTAAACAAAATGTGTGCTAGATCCTCAATTTCGTTGTCACCACAAATACAAGTTTGTTCATTATAAGGGATACCCTAGAATCTCCCATGTCTTACCATGGTATCAAGTTGGTCGAACCTAGCTCGCGTGAATGCCTCTCTGAGATGTTTTGGGATCTGTATTTTTAGATAAGTTGGCATTTGAAAGGACCATTTGTATCAGCTCAACCATTTTAAATTACCTACCCTGCTAAGGGTGGCTATATCTTCTTGGTCCACAATGTCCAAGATTCTCTGTCTTGCATCCTTTTTTGTTTGATCTTTCGTGGTGCAGGCTACAGGGAAGCCACAGCTCTTTATAAAGTTTATCAGTTATACAGACCATGATGACTGCAGATGAGAGTGCAGCTGTTCTAATAGGCATAATCTAGAGAGTCTGTCTGGCTCCATTTCATTAATTTTGCACCAATAATTAAACACTCTGATTTTAGCTTGTGAGTGGATAAAGTAAATTTCTAATTTGGCTCTAACAGCAGCTGCTGAGGTCTTTTTATCTACTCCCCAAATACTTCTCAAATTTTGAGACTGGGCTAGTTCTACTACTGCGGTGGAATTTAGACCCCATACTTCCACTGCATATAAAAGCATAGGTGTAACCTTAGCTTTGTATATATTAATTATTGGGGCTAAGGAGCCTAGGTACTTGTTGACTTTTAGTTTAAGAATGAGATTCATATGAACCTTTGCTCTAAGTGAGCTTCTGTGGTGATGGCATGACCTACTTCTGCAAACAAAACCCCAGTCAACAGTGACACAACACTGCATGGAGGGACAATAGAACCTTCACTCTATAGCAATGGAACAAGACAGTAACTAGGGGTGGAGCAATGATAACCACAGAACAGTACAAAAGTAACCACAGTCATCTAGTTTTCAGCACTTTAATTCCTGTTTAGGAAACAAGCAAACTTATCCATATTTTCACTATGGTAAGCCAGTTTGTCTATATTCACCAAAACCATACTGATATGTAATCTTCCTTGAATTTCAGGACCTGGTTAAATCCCCATTTCTATGACAATAACATACAGTTAAACATATGCTGTACTTTATATATTTTTATATTGTTAAATTTTAAGACAAGAACATTTGTCTGAGCTACATTTCAGACCACATGGGTTGTTAGGATCTTTTGTTGTTGTTGTTGTTCAGACTAAGCACCCCAAACATTCCTGAAAGACAGGCTATAGAGCTGTTTGGGGGGGGGGATAAGTGTACATTAGGGTACTTATACTCTGATACTAATGTCAAATGCATCATTACTTTGTTATTCCCTTCCATTCCATTTGACATGTTTTACCAAAACAGCTGCTAAGATTTTCCTAATGCAAAAGCATGGAGGCTTCTCTTGAGAGATTCAGTGTTCTCTGCCTAACAAAGGGGGCTGCGACCTCACAAAGGATGGTGACATCTGGGATCTCAGAAGAAGTACTTTTTTGCATTGATACTAGAATTCAAATTTTATCTCCTGGACTTTGGAATGCTTTGTTCCCAGTGCCACATGACCAGAAAAAGGAAGGACCTGCTTGCATAGATCTCCAAAGAACAACCTTGCGAAAATGCAAGCCTGTGACTAACATCATTGCAATGATCTCATCATCATTTTTTCTCTTGTATGATTCTTGACACCTTTGCCTGATGGCAAGCCAGTGGTTGGCTGAGTAAAGATATCACTGTTTTGTGGATTGTGAATGTTATTGTAACAGCTCTACCAGCTTCCTCTAAACTGAAATACTTAGAAGCCAACAGTGGTTAAATCTGAAATTCATCTCAAAATAAACAATGTTCTGTTGACACTGTGGAGTCATTTGGGGACAAATATAATCCATCCCATCCCATCCCAGTCTTAGTCATATGCACATAGTCACATTTAAAATATTAATTGCCACAGATGGGCATAAGCATCCTAGAGTACTTGAAAAGACATACCGCCACTAAGTTCAACAAGAACTTGATTATTGCAGTGCCGGGGCAAATCTATATCCAATGTGCAGCTTCATTTGGACCAGCTATTTCTGAACATGAATTTCTTTTACTTAGTCAAAAGAATACTTTTCACTGAACCAGCTAACCATTAGAAAGGTAATATCTGATGAATTAAATAAAGAGTATTGTCAGTGTCTTCACACACACACACCCCATTCTCTTCTCTCTTTTATGGGGCAGCGAGGTTGGGAAGGAGAGTTATCATTACAGAATAATAAGCTAAAACAAACTGTAGATAGGTTCCATTGTTTGGGCAAGCAGGACACATCAGGTCTGGCTTAAAGATCACCATAAGAAGGAAGAGAAAGGACCTTCAAGTTGATGATCCACAGTTAGCACCTAGCGAACAGATACTATAGCAGTCACATAGGGCACCTAATCAGTAGTAATTATATATATGGAGATGTATACTGTAGGTCCTTGGAATTTGCTGGGATTTGGTCCCAGGATCCTCCTCTCCCCATAGATACCAAAATCCATGGATGCTCAAGTCCCATTAAATGCAATGGCATAGTAAAATAGTATCCCTTATATACAATGGCAAAATCAAAGTTCGCTTTTTGGAATACACACACACACACACACACACACACACTGTGAATAGTTGGATCCATGGATAAAGAATCCATGGATATGGTGACTGTATTTCATTTACAGAGCCAGAGTAGTGTAGTGGTTTTAGCATTGGATTATCACTCTGGAGACCAGGGTTCGATTCCTCACCCAGCTATGGAAACCCACTAGGTGATCTTGGGCAAGTCACACAAGTTCAGCTCAAGAAAGTTGGTTTGCCTTAGGTCACAATAAGTCAAAAATAAATTGAAGGCATGCAAGAACACAACAATCAGACTTTGTCTATTACATTGTACTACTGATTTAAAATTTTGCATCTAGCAGAAGCATAACAAGATGTTATGCAAATCTCCTTTTTTCTTCTTTCACCTTTTTTGTGGGAAGTGAGTTTCCTCTTTTTTGTTATTGAAATTCAGTTGTAATTCATTTAAATTTCGGTATACTTTGAGACATCAGTGGGCAACATTTGGAATAATTCTGTTTTGGTTTTTTTTACTACAACTGCAAAATAGTCCTACTAAGACTATTCTAAGTGTTGTTGTCATTATTGTTGTTGCTGTTATTGAGGCTCTGGGAAAGGAAACGTTTTAGGCAGTCTCTTCCTCCTGTTACAGTTTCACAGATTTAGCTCAGAACAGTTAGTCTTTTACTTAGGGGCTCTACAGACCAGTCCAAAAGGGTGGGCTGGAGTCGCCTATTTTTGCTCCCGAGGGAGGCCGCAGCAGCCAAACCCTCCACTGCAAAAAGAACCCGCTGAGTATGTCATTGGTGTCCTGTGGCGCGTCAATGATTCAAGCACAGAGCCGTGATGTGTGGACATAGCACCATGCTTGAATTATCATGGTAGCCCCTGTACGGACTGGAGGCTGCCATGATGGCGCCGCCGCCACGTACTAGGGTTCGGGAGTGTGCGGACGCTACGTGCTCCCAAACCCTAGAATCATTCATAGAAAAGGAACAGCTTTTTGCGACTTTTTTTTGATCCGCGGAAAGGACAGATTGCGGTTGCCGCAGCACTGATCCAGTGAATAAAGGGGCAGTCTGTTGAGCCCCAAGGTTTTGTTTAAGAGAAGATTTGACATCAGAGGCAGAAGTAACATGGAAAGTATAAGAATAGGTCCCTGTGCCACAAAAAAAGGAATAGCGGTTCAACATGTTTCAGCAAACGTTTCCCCCCAACAAAACAATATGCACAAGAGAATGAAACAACTAGGTCAGGTAAGCCTTGCAAAAATAAAGGAAGACATTTTGAACAGATTGAAGGCATCTTCCAAAATGCATCTGGTGTGATTTTTCCCCCCACCAGTCTTCACATTTCTTATGATTTCCATTTTAGTGGCCCAGCTTACAGATGTATGCCTTTAAAAAAAAAGTATACATTTAAGAATAATTGTTTAAAGTATAAATTTACCTAACTGCTGGGGTAGCTGGTGTGCCTTCTTACCTTCTACAGTGGACCCTTGTTATACGCTGGGTTTTGGTTTAAAGATCACCTGTGGATAACAAAATCCATGGATGCTCAAGTCCCATTAAATATAATGACATAGCAAAATTGTGTCCCTTATAAAAAATAGAAAATTGGGGTTTGATATTTGAAATTTATACTTTTTTGGAACATTTTCAAACTATAAATGCTTGAATCTGTGTATAAAAATCCATGTATGAGAAGGGCTGGCTGTATTTCCTTTTTTGTCTGTTTTTCTGTTCACACATGCTCAGTAAGAGATTGCAGAAGCAGTTGCCGTTTACCTTGCCTAATTTATACAGCCCATAAGACTACATAAAAATCAGACAGAGTAGAATTACATTCTTTCTCACCAAAAGCTTTGTTTAATGAATGGTTTATTGAAAACATGCTGCTAAAGATGTTGCTTTCAGTTAATGAAAGTCAGGGGTTCTCCAGCCTTCCTTCACCATCCTCCCAATTCTAATGCTGTTTAAAAACTTCTAGCTAGACAGAGGACAAAGGAGAAAAGAAAGTGGGCAGGTGTAAAAAGCTTTTATTAAAAGGAGTTGCTCTTTCAAAAGATTTTTATCTAGTCAGTGAGCTCAGTGTTTTTGTATAACAGGGTCCTTATGTTCACAACAAAGTCTGTAAAATAGAACTAAACCCCAGAAGAGGAATTTGCTGGATATTTCTAACTCAATCCAGATAGTTCAGCAGGTATACTTTTTATATAATCCTTATCAGCAGACCTGCTAACCTGCTACAATATAATCAAAATAATTTTCAAAAAATGTATAGCAGTATGTAGGTGTCAGGTTAGGTAGGTGTCTATATTCTCTTGGCAGGGATTTTAATCGATGTGATGACTGAAGAAACTGAATCCTCTTTTAATGAGGCCTCAAAACGGGGTCAAACTTGACACCAGATATAGTGTGATGGAGTTAGATGTAACTTCCCTATAACATTTGATAAGAAATGAAAGGTGGATACAGGAGGCTAGAATCTTAATAGAAGAACCAGTGGGGTAGGGATAAAGTGCTAAAATTGTCTACCTCTAGTCATTTTTCAACTCAGACCTCCTCCACTCAGTTGGATTTGCTATATGGAGAAAGAAAGATTGTTCCCTGCATGTCCATATAGAGTAAGCAATTGGGATGAGGGGCCTTGGCAAAATAGTTTAGGTTTAACCGCCTTTTCTTGTCTCTTTGTTCTCTCTTCAGTATGTGAATATCATGTTAATATTTTTGTTTCTTTACAAAAGCATACAGAGAAAGCAACACACCACTATGCATATTATATTGTTTCTCTTATATGTAGTGTCATAATTCAACACACTTATAGCCTTTTGTGAACAATTCTCATGACACCTTGTGGATAAAATCAATCTATTTTGACTGTAGATATAGTTGATACAGGTCCACCAGTAGATGTAACTTTGGCCTCTGCTTGTCCAGTTATGAAGGGTAATTTTCAGTTTGTTCAGACTGAGGATGTGGATAGGATCCTTGGATGGATGACTTAATTGTGAACCTTGACCTGCAACCCACAGATGATTCTTGAAAGGGGGAATTAATGCCCACATCCATCCCAGTTGCCTACATCTTATCTAGCTTCAGGTTTCATTATAGTACAAAGATGCTTTTGGTCAAACTGATGGTAAGGAATGCATTTGTCCTGTTTATTTATTCATATAAGAATAAAAGATTGTATATTGTATCAAACCAAAGACGAACTTACTCCAATATTCCATTCATGCAGGAGACAGTTGTTTCAGGGAAGCTTGCCAGCATAACATTTATAAGTGCTTATAAAGTACCATACATGAATCCAAAAATTTTAGAGTGATGCACAAAAATTTCATCATGATGTACAACTGTAATAAAACATATAGGCTGGAAACTATATGTGTAAGTTTCCCTGTTGAAGCAATTATACATTTTTGTCTGATGTGCAACAACCACATTCAAGTTTAAAAGCACAGAGTTGTACACATAGTGCCATTGTGCATGCAGATGCATATACTTGGCTGATGGATATGCATCTGTTGTTGTTGTGTACCGTCAAGTAAACTCCATTATGCATTCATTTGCCCAATCAGTTGCATTCAGCACACAGGTCATATAATACAATCTGCACAATGCTCCATGTGTAGGTTAAATATACACAAACCTAATGTGGGATCTCTTTTCTCTAATATCCATGATGTACCAATATGCAATACACAAATTAGAAAACAGTATTGCTATCATCTAGAAAATAGATTCAAAGTTGGACTAAATAGGAACGTTTTGCTTAAATAAATATATTTTCAACATGTATCTAAAACTAAACATAATTGAATTGTGTCAAACACCTGAGGGAAGGACATTTCATGTAGTAGTGGGTGCCACATTTCTACATGCCCTACTCTAAACAAGTGTAGAATGGATCTGAGTAGTATACGGTACTACAAGGAGGGCCTTTCATGATATCCATTCATGATATAAGATAAGTCTATGCTGTCTATGTAAACAAATAATTGTTATGTATTTTATATATGTATATATGATGAGTATGTATATTATGTATTAAAATTAATAAAAAATTCCCAAAAAAAAAGGAGGGCCTTTCCAGATGCCCTTAAGGACTGAATGGGTTTACAATTGAGAAGATGGTCTCTCCAGTTATAGTCAGTGAAGGCTATTGTGCCAAATGTGCCTCTCCTCTTTTTATCTTATCTGGCCACAATGATGCCTCCCTTACTTGCATCTCATTTGGTTTCCAGTAATGCACTGCATAATCAGCTGCTTTTGAAAAGTGTTCAGAAACTTCAGCTGATCCAGACTGTTCAGCCAAACCAGTGGCATCATCAGGTTTAGTGACACCCAGGGTTGCTGAAGGGTGGCAGTAGCCTGCCCTCTTCCCCCACTGCTCGCCCCTTGTGGCTTCGTCACTGGCCAGGCTCCCTCCCTGGGCAGAGAGTTAGGCCAGCAATGAAGCCATGAGGGGTACCCTTGCCACTCCGTTGCCCTCCCCACCACCTCAGATTCCTCCCCAGGGATGATCTAGGTGCCCCTCTTCTATAGTGGGAGGAAGACCCCCACCAGAGTGTCATCCCTCCTATGGGGTGTCACCTTGTGTGGTCCACACACCCCACACCTGGTCAGTGGCACCACTGAGCCAAATTAATGAGTGTGGGTGATCACAGAGGTCATAGCACTGCCTTGTTAAGATTGCTACAGTGGTGTTGACTTTCTCCAGTAGAACCTTCTAGGGTTTGGGAACAGCTATTTGAAGACTGTTATCCCCTGTGAATTGCCCAAGTTTTAAGATCAGGCGATGATGTTTTCCATGACCTTTATAGGCATATCTGAGGGGATTCAAGACCAGGCTTTCTTGGTGGTTATTTCCAGGCTGTGGAACTCCTTGCCATAGGAAAGAGTTAGGTTTTTGTTGTCCTTCCATTTCATTCAGAGAAGCTTTTGCCATTTAAGCTGCGTTACTGTCAAGGGTGGCTGTTGTTTCTTTCACTGATCTGTTTTTATTGCGTGTTAGACTATGTTTATGTTTTATTTGCATTTGTCTTCATTGGAGTTTTACTGTTTTTAGCAACATTGACATTATTTTTCCTGGCATAAATGCAGAACATAAATCAAAACAGCTATGAATATACCGTAACTGGAAAATTAATCATTACAGAAAATAAACTATCACATGTATGGGCTATGATGTAGCATTTGAACCAGGGTAGTCATTCATAGAAAATGTGTGACATCCTTCTTTTCATAACATTTTGAATCTGAGGGAATGATCATGAATCACTACATTTATATATCAGTGCCACTTATGTGTATTTACAGAAATGTGTGTACCTGGGAGCTTGATTTTCCACTAAGTTCTGCTTTTGTCTTTTATGACTGATCTATTATCATAATAAAGTTGATTGATTGATATTTATATATATTGTTATCTTTGGGACTTTAAAAAAATAGAGCAAAGATCTTTGGAGCCATTGGTTTTAGTCTGAAGGGCATCACCAGATCCGGTAATGGTAGTGAAGGAAATTCTGAAAATATTTGGCTTCCTTCAAAACATATTTTCAGGACAGAGTCCTCAGAATTTTTTGCTTCTTATGCTCCTAAGGAAATCCTTTTTAAAAATGTTATTGACCTTAGATCTTAAATTCACCTCTTGTAGGTACTGATTTAAAATGGAGGGTAAGCTTCACTTTAACCATTGTTAAACAAGCAGAGGATTGTATCCTTAAAGTCTGATCATTACTTTACAATGGCCAAATGGCCATTTCTTAGATCCAAGTAGAAACCATTGAATTATGGCACGTGCATAAGTACTTACTTGCTATTCATCAATTGATTCAATGGGTCTACTCTAATTAGAGCTATCAATTTGATTTAGGCCATAATACCTGGATTGATAATGGTCTGAATCCCCAAATGGAAATCAATAGGATTAAACTAATACATACTCAATATGAGCCTAGAGAAGACACTGTTAAGGGGTGATATGATAGCCCTGTTTAAGTATTTGAAGGGGTGTCACATTGAGGATGGAGCAAACATGTTTTCTGCTGCTCCAGAAATTAGAGCATGGAACAATGGCTACAGGAAAAGAGAGTCCACCTCAACATTAGGAGGAACATCCTGACAGTAAGGGCTGTTTGACAGTGGAACACACTCCCTTGGAGTGTAGTGGAGTCTCCTTCCCTGGAGGCTGGATGGCCAACTGTCAGGGATGATTTGATTTAGAGTTCCTGCATGGCAGGGGGTTGGATTAGATGGCCCTTGTGGTCTCTTCCAACTCTATGATTTTGTGATTCTATGACTAGTGTGTATATCACTAGTATCTAGTATCACTAGTATCTATTTTAATCAATCAGATTATCTAGTAAAAAAAGTATAGTTCTCAAATTGGATGAAAAGAGCTCTGGGTCCCATCCCTCGCTATGTCAATGGCTGACCAAAAACAGTCTATGCTGTTTGATGAAACAAACATGCTGAAATAAATAAACATAAGCACTTAAATTTCAATTAAAATATTTTCAAACTAGATATATCTGGAAAAAGAAACAAATATTGACAGCTTTTTCACTAAGGAGCCAGTGGTTCTGTTATTCTTTTGCAACAAAAACAACTGAAAGTCTTAAACATGAAAAAAAAAATCATTTGGCGCCATCTTTTCTGGACTATAACCCACTCTGTTAGAGTCACAGAGTGTTGCCTCACTTGACTTTTACAGTATATACAAACCTGGGTGGGTGCGTGAGTAAAGAAATGGGGGGGGGGGTAAATATGCTTGCCTCGGTGGGGACAAAGGGACTTAGAAATACAAAAGCATAGCAATTATTACCTAACACTAAGCCTTTAGAAACAACAGGATGAAAGGCATGTGCATATTTTATAATTAACTATCATTGCTGGAGACTGAATATATCCCAAACTGAAAAAGAGATTTCACCTCTCTTTTCTGTTGCTTCTAAGGGGTGTTCTGAGTTAAAAGCAATGCAGTACCTTAACTGTTGCCAGAGAGACACAGCCAATGCAGGTCAATCATGTTCTCTTATCTAATCCCACCCTGCCATCACTTTCTCTTTAAATCAGCTATTTGATGAATGTGAAAACTTTGATCTTTTCTCTAGAAACATCAGAGCTACTGGTGGCTGATGGCTGCATTGTTAGCGGAATCAACTCTGAGTTTTAGTCCAACTAATAAAGATGTTCAAAGGGTTGAACCTATAGCTCCTTTTGGGCTAAAAAGCTATGGCAGTACAGTAGTGTCATCAGCTGCCACTGCTACCCATGCTGTGAAAATGTATCTTTGCTGTTTCAGTATTTATCACAGCACAGCTATTCCGCTGTTTTACCTTGTGGCACTTGTCCTCCGTCGCACTTTGTCCCCTTGGAGGATGGTCATTAGTTGTTCAGCAGGCATATCTATGAATCTTTTATGCGGACTGATGAACTGTTTCTATAATACACTCCCTGAGTTCCTCTTGATAGCTATCCATACTGAATTGTTTTAATCTCTGGCAGTCAAAAGACTGGCCAATTTCATTTCTTAGTCACTTTTTCTTTCTCACAAATAGACCAGCTCTACCAGCTAGACTATTTTCAGGAACAATTCAGATTGCTGGTTTTGACCTGTAGAGCCGTGTATATGGCTTAGCTCTAGGCTTTCTGGTAGACTGCATCTCCCCATATGAGCTTGCTGAAGCCCTGAGATCTTCAGGAGAGCTCCTTTCAATTCCACCACCTTCATATGCACTGTAGTGGGGATATGTGGTAGTGTCCTCTCAGTGACTGCCCCTAGGCTCTACAACTCTCTTTCTAGGGAGAGTCAAATTACCCCCCCCCTCATTCTCCTTCAAGGAGCAGGAAAAGACTTTCTTTTTTTCTTTTTTTTTAAAAAGCCAACATGCATTTCAGAACAGAAGGGTTTTAAAGAAAGGGCCTTTTTAAGTATACTGTACTGTTTTACTTGCACTTTTTTTAAAAAAAATAACATTTTTTAATTATATTTTAAATCGTTTCTTGAGTTGTTAATGGTTTAAATCCGTTTTATTGTTGTTTTTTTGTATGTTTTAACTATGTCACATTTATCTTAATTTGTAATCCTCTTTAAGTCCTAGTTATAAAGAAAAGGCAGGGTATTGTTGTTATTGTGTGCCTTCATTTTCTGACTTATGGCAGCACTAAAGTGAACCTATCATGAAGTTTTCTAGGCAAGCTTCAGAGAGGTTTTCCATTGCCATCCTCTGAGGTTGAGGGAGTGTCACTTGGTCACTCTGTAGATTTCGATGGCTGAGGCAGGATTCAACCCCTGGTCTCCAGACTGATAGTCCAACACTCAAATCACAACATCACACTGGCTGTAGTAGGTGTTAGTAATTGCCTTTGGCCAGCAGGTCCAACTCAAGGATTTCAAAGGCTTTCAGGAAAAGGTTAAGAGCTGAAGGATCCTCCTTTAGTAATTCAGAGTGTTTGGGACAGAAACAAGAGGATCAAAATAGCTTCATTTGGTCTCCACCTGCTCTTCGTCACATACCCTCTTCTTTGCACAGCTTCTCCTCAAATACCATAGTGACAAGTCTTAGTCAAATCAGAGATTTCAGTGCAGCCATCTGAAACCTCACACTCCCTGTGCATGTTAGATGACAACTCCCATCATCCCCAGACATCATGGGTGATGGGAATTATCAGCTAGAATATCCAAAGGGCCTCATGTTTGGACAATCTGTTTTAGTACAGAAAGTAATTATTTTTCCCTATTTGGTAGGGAAAGAATGAATAGATGAAACATAGCAAAAATTGGGAAGCATCCAATGAATCGTAGAATTGAGAAGAATGGATAATTTGTGGGTGATTGGAAAAACTTTTTGACCCTTCAGGGTGCAGCATGTCACAACTAGAGTTCAGGGTGGGGAACTTGTACATCAAACTTAAAGTTGCCACTTTGTCTGTAAATTCAACTGGTTTAGGATTAACAAGAAATATAGAAACATCCTGTTACTTCCTGCAGAAACGTCTGGATAGTCCTTCCCTCCCCCCCCCCCAAACATAAACCAGTTTCGGGCCAGAGATGATACAAGTCATGTGTATAGCTCTTGTACAATTAGCACATTGTGCAATTAACAAATATTTAACAGTTCCAAGCTGGTACAGCCCACAATTAAGAAGAGCTGTATATGTTACAACATTGTCCTTGCTTTGGTTTAAACTGGAATGTCCCACTCCTTGCCTACCATTTGCAATGGTGTGGGGGTGAGCTTCCCATTGTGACTAACAGATGGAGCATGATCTACTTTGTGGTCAGCTTTGGTCAACCACATGGAGCCTATCTTACCTCAAAGTTGTGGAGCACACTGAAGGTCTAAAATTAGAAATTAGCTGAGCATTGACAACACCATGACTAGTAGTTCTAATCATGGGAATCTACCCAGCAGGAGAGTTTGTCCATGCTGCAGTCAACCATACAACAAGCATATTACCTAATAAAAGGTCAGATTATGTCTTTATTTGCTCAAATAGCAGAACTTGCTTTACTACAAGATGGTGAGGCTACTGTCTCAGGTGGCATATATTGTGAGACAGCCACCTCTAGCCACACACATCCTATTTTTGAAGGCAAAGCTGAGTTTACTCCATACCCTGCACTTAACCTCCTAACTGGCCAGCTGCCTTTACATGAAATAGAAGATCTTTTTTGTCATTGCCAGTGCTGAAGTAAGTTTTAAATGCCTGGTAGCTTCTGTACAGACTTGAAGGCACAATATCTTGTCCTTTGCCTCAGCAGTAAAGTAGCTTGGGCCAGTCTTGCTCATGTTTGTCTTTTATAACTAGCAGCAGCTTTCCTGGAAATTGGAGACTCATGACTACCACACCATTGTAGCACGGTATACACTTAGAGTTTTAATCCAAACTTTTAAAAAAAAACTGTCCATAGGGCTAAATCTATTTCTAGCACCTTAGAAAGTACATGTTTGGCCTAAAGCCCAATAACATGGAATCTACCATCTAGCTATTGCTGTTGGACAAAAATATTTCAATTCACCTGCTTCCTTGTTATTTTTTTTTTTTTAACTAGATACTGAAGTTGAGCTGGGAACGTCTCCATGTAAAGTGTGTTGCCTGTAGCACTGAGTTATGCTTCAACCCTCTCACCATGTCCAACCTTCTCAATTCTTCTTTGCAAACTAAGGTTACCAAGGTGATTAATATCCAGTCCTTTGTTCTAGAGCTGGGACTTAATTTGATTAATTTGACTAAATATAAAAAATAAAATAAACTTGTATGACTGTGGTACTGGTTTTCATGGACTCCATCACAGAAAGAATCTGCACACATAAACTTCCCCAGTGCTCCTGGGGCCCTTTTCACACTACATCTGGTGCTATGTTTCCATTTTAACTGCCTCAGCAACATCCAATGGAATTCTGGTGTTTGTAATTTGTTCTTTTTGTTATGTGCCTTTGAGTCATTACAGGTTTATGTCAACTTTAAGATCCATGGGAAGATTTGATCACAGGGGAGTTGCCTTTGCATTCCTCTGAGGCTGAAAGAGTGTGACCTGCCCAGTAGGTTTCCATAGCCAAATAGGGATTCAAACCCTGGTCTTCCAGCGTCCAGAGCTACATGATGCTGGCTCTCCCATTTACAGTTTAGAGATGTTTATTTCGAATTCTCAGCCACAGAGCTCTAGTGCCTCACCAAACTACAAACCTCAACATTCCATAGGACGAGCCCAGGGAAGTTCAAGTGAAATCAAAGCACAATAATTGTGTAGTGTGAAAGGGGCTCACATGTCTATATGCAAGGCACATATGGTGAAAATGGGGTCAGCTCAGAGTGCAGTGTTGGAGGTGTGGCCCTTGTGGTTGTTGTTGTGTGCCTTCAAGTCATTTCCAACTTAAGGTGACCCCTAAGGTGAACCTATCACAAGATTTTCTTGGTAGGTTTCTCCAAAGGGATTTGTCTTTGCTGTCACCTGAGGATAAGAAAATGTGACATACCCAGGGTCACCCAGCGGGTTTCCACAGCTGAGCTGGGATGCGAACCCCGGTCTCCAGAGTCATAGTCCAACACTCAAACCACTATACCACACTGAGTATTGGAGGTGTGGTCCTGCCCTGCTGCACTTTTAATACAGAGGACCCCCTCAATGCATATAGAAAGGATGCTCTGTTCCAGGTGAACTCGAAGGCAAAGAACTAAAGCACAACCAGATTGCTAGACTTTCATTTGGGTATGCCAGGTTTTAATCTACTGAGCTATGAAACACACTGAGTGACCTTGGGAGAGTCAGTCTCTCTCTCATTTGACCTACCTCACAAGATAAAAGTGTGGGAAAAGAACCATACATGACTTCTTGAGCTCACTGGAGGAAAGGTGGGATAAAATAAATAAATAATGTTCCAGTAAAAATATAAGGAAGGAATTTAAGTCACCATGGTCTGTCACCAATATTTTTGAGTGCCATTCTTCGGCGGTCACCATGACATAGTATATCTTATTATTGTTGGATCAAATGAACATCATGAATGCAAGTCTGATTAGCTCCTTTGATCTTCTGCCATTGTTAGCATGTGGTTGAAAGCTGATCTGTTATGCAACAGGATTTTTAGTTTGTTTGTTTTTCTA